>NC_077229.1:248220746-248531639 GCF_027887165.1 Monodelphis domestica
AAATCACATAAAAAGAAATCCCATCAGGACTACTTGCTATTATGAATGAAACAATAATTGAAGCTAATATATGTTTATGTGTATATTTACATATAGTCTATGTATAAATACACATACATAATTATACACACACGTAAACAATCACACACACATATATGCTATATGTATATATGTAAAGAAAAACACCTTGAAGCCAATAATATTTTATCTCACAAAGCTGATTATATTAACACAGATAATAAATGCAATCTTTACTGAATATATGACTCCATCTGGGCCTTAATGGTACTTCTCAGCATTCTTCTCCTGTCCTTAGCTCCTAAGATCCAAATTAACCCAAATGCTTACATAATCCCAATAGTGTTGAATAAAGGCCAATTCACAAGTCTGAGGCACTGTTATCTTTGCTTTATTTATCTCAGAAACTATCAAACACATCAGTGAAAAGTTTTCTTTCTTTTGCTACTAATTTCCTAAAGCGTTTCGATTCTAAATCATACATGGAGAATGGTACCAGGAGGTCCTTTATTAATTAAAATGTGGGGGCTCTGACAAATAGAGGTGTGCTGTGTGTCTTTTGAAAATTTAGCCTTGCAATATTACTTTGATCTAAAATAAAAAAGTTAATAAGAGTTTGAGGGGAGTGGGTGAATAGAAGAGCTCAAATTAAGTGCATAATAACTTCAACCACACTTTTTCTATATTTTAAGCCTAAATGTTAAGATAGAACCAAAACAAAGCACCAGCATGTCCTTCTTTTTCTACTTATATCAGCTATAGTATGTGTGAGGAGGCACATATTCTGAGCATAGGGATCAAGGAAGAAAGATGATTCTCTGGCACATTCACTGACAACCACCAGGCCAACCCATCAGGAAGGTCAGACATGTACCTGATTGTCAGTGCAGTTCTTTTCAATTCTACTTATATTCATTGATGTGACTTTTTTGATGATTTTGATAGTGAACACCAAAGTTTGATAAAAGAGAGTTTCCTGGGTCAGAAAATCATGAGCTATTAAAACTTGTTTCATCTACATTAGTTAAACCAAAAGCAGAAATAGAAGCTGAGGTTAAAGTCAAACAAGCAAAAAGTAAAAGAAACTTGGAAAATTTTCCTGAGCCAAAAGCCATTGGTTCTTATTATATTTAATTTAAAAGGTCCTCCAAAATATAATGAGTATCATATGGCAATATATAAATGTTCAGTGTTATGAATGCCCATCCAATCTCTTATCTATACCTACTTTATTGCCTTCCAGTATGTTTACAATATTTATTTTAAAAAAACAGCATAAGTTCATATTTTGATACGTTTCAAGGTTTCATAGTGAGAGACATTTCAGGATTTTAGAATAAAAATAAAGGTTTTACTAAGAACACTTGTAAGATTACAATAAAAGTATATAATAATGTTCTTTTAATTTTTTGGTTTGTTTGTGGTATAGACAGATAAGTAAGTTATATAGAAGATATGTATATATACATACATATATAAGAATATTTGTGTATGTACACATACATTCAACCATGTATATACATGTATAATGAATAATATGTGTATATATACACATTTGTGAATATGTATTAGATGCCTGAGCCAGGAATTATTCCAAATTATTTGAAATTTAAAAAACCAAAACTATTTGAGATCGTGCTTGTTCCTTAGAAAAAAATTAAATAGCTGCATTGGGCAGAACAAATGTGTGTGTGTGTGTGTGTGTGTGTGTGTGTGTGTGTGTGTGTGTGTATGTGTGTTCTTTCATCATCAAGGGATGATCTTTTCATGACTTTAGTTCCTGTGTCAATCACTTTGAAAGTCTTAGAAAAGATGATGATCTGGTTTCAATTAAAAAAAAAGTGAGACAGTAACAGGTTCCATCCAGAACTATTGTATACATTTTTTAAAAATTATACCACTGGTTGTGTATCAAAAAAGACTGTTGTTATTTAATTAGTTTTGACACACAGTACTAAAGCTAACAGAAATGTTGAGGTAGAAGAGACTAATATGCCATTCTTCCTGTCAAAAGCTTGATCATTAAGAATGTGTTTCAATTTTGGACTAGTTATATTCAGCTGGAAAAACATTGGTACCAAAAAAGGATCAATTATAGTTGTAAAAGCTACAGATAAGTTATACTTGGGAAGACATGAACTGTTCTTTTATTTTTATTTTACATACACTAATAGGACATCTTAACAAGCAAGAAACTGCACATCCAATTTGAATCCATTTACAAAGGGGGGCTTTAAGATTTGAATAGGAGATTTCTGTTCTGAAAACGATAGATTCTCCCCATAAGTTCCATTGTGGCAGAGAGGTTTCTTTACATCTTAGAAAACTGTGACAGCATTTATATTTTCTGACAGGGTCTACAAAGCTGATAAGATTTTCAGTATGTATAGAATAATGGACTGTTTGTCTGCTATTGAGGGAGCCACCAAACTAAATTTGGTGAAGCTCTTCACTAAAGTGGCTACAAAGATAATTTTTATCTATTGTAATTTACCAAGACCTCCTACTAAATCACCGAGGAGTTTTGCTGCATTACTGAAAGGTGTGCCCATGCTATGAAGTTGTTGAATAAATTTTATTGAAATTCTTTGCTAATCTTCTCAAACACAATTTTATTTTGGAAGTCTCTAATAACTTGAGGCCTTTGGTTGTTGAACTATTGATTTATTGCATATAACTTACTCTCAAACTTTTGTGTGTCATAGACCTCTTTGCCTTGTGAAGCCTAGGGACTCCTTCTTAGAGTAACATAGGATTACTAAGGAAACAAAAATAGAGTGAGAAAACATCTATTTAATTTAATGGATAAATTTAGTGAGTTCAAGAGTTTGACTGGGAATAAATTGACAACGTATAAATAAAATCAATAAAATGACAATTCATGAATTTGCTGAAATCTTTCTGCTGATCTTTGTGGGTCCCTTGCTCTTAGAATAAGAATCACTAGAATAGTGAATTTCAATGAAATGTAATTCTTTCCCTTAATCAGAGAAGAACACTTAAATGAAATGTGGTCTCTAAATCTATCTACTAAATCCAAAAACATCTTTTGTAGCAAAAAAAAAAAAGGTCACTGAGATCTAATTATTGGTTATAGCATTTTTTTTCCCCTCTTTGGCCTCCTCTTGACCAAGCTTCCTTTGGTGGCTCTATATATAGGCTCATGCAATATTGTTTCTTTTTATGGAGGGTGGTACGGTTGGAATGAAATAATGGCAACAAGATGCAACAAGATGGAAACAGGAATTAAATTATAATAATACTTTCTCTAAACATATTAAAGATCCTTAATGATTATACTGGCACGTAGTTTAATAAATGTTTATTCCTTTTCCTTACCTTTCCCTTTAGGCAGAGAATCTGAAGTTTAAGAGCCAATTTATCAAATGCACAACATTTTTCAGAAAATAATTATTATTCCCTAAAAAAGTATAATTCCAATATTTTAGGCCAAGTGTTACAATTCATGAATATGGTCATACTTGGCAGAATTCAACAAAAAATTCCAATATTTACTAGGTTTCTACTATCGAGTAGAGAGAGCCCACACAACTGGGAGAATCAAAGACTTCTCAGAGGATGTGGCACCTGAGCTAAGCCTAGAAAAATAAGAATTCTGAGAACTAAAGGTGATCAGAGAATGAATTCTAAGCATGACCAACACTTGAGAATGAAAAGAAGCTGGAGATGGAATAATAAATTTTAAAGGATAGTTAGTATTCCAACCTGGATAGTGTCTGAAAGGGGCTCTATGGGGAAAGAAAGAAAAAAAAGGAGATTGGAGCCAAACTGTGGAGGATTTAATGTATCATATAAATGAAATTGCATGTCATTTTAGGGGCAATGAAAAACTATTTGAATAGAGCAGTAAAGCATGGATAACCCCATGCTTTAGAAAGATATTTTAGTAATGGTATGACAAAATATTGTCGTTTTGCTTATGTGATTATGTATATAAAGTAATACAAGACTCAATGTCTTCTAGTAAAGTAATCAGTCACTATCTCTGAGAAAGTAAAATGTATACATGTATAATTACAAAGAAAGATTAAAGGCTCAAGAAGGGCTGGTAAATTTTTGAATAGAACAGCAAAATGAAGAAATTGAATGCTAATGTACTCTCACTCTCAAAAAATATACATATACACCCATATATAAATATATTTCTATATGTAATTTACTTATGTATCAAGTTTCTTTTTTAATATATATGCAAAGTTGCTTAAAGTTATTTCTTTCTTGGACACCTTAATACTGAAAACATTCATTGAAAAAAAATTTTTTTGGAACAAAAAACTTTCAAATTCTAAAGGTTTTACCTAAAATAATCCCTTCAATATTATGGATAGAGGAGAACAATTTGGCAGCAACTGATGTTTTATATTTTTGGATTGTTAGTTAAATTCTTGGGCCCCAGAAGTATTGTGACACATGCCAAAGGTAATGATCTAGGCAAATTGAAAAGTGAGATACTGATTAGGAAAATAAAGAAAGATATCTCTGCTCTGCATGAGTCACTATCAAAGTGGTTGATAATGTTTTCAGCATTATCCAGTGACAGACTTTTAGCAATGGGTAATTAGAGGAATACAAATAGAGGAACAAACAGAGCTCATAATTGGACCAAAGCAGTCATAATTTCTTATCATAAGAGCAGGAAGGCTAGATGCAGGCAACTTCCATATTTTACTCATTTGAGTAAAATATATTTCACTCAAAAAGATAACTTTTACAGAAGTGATCTGGGAACTTGGCATTCCTTATATATGTGTGGTTTCAAGAATGAGGTGTTAAAACATTAGTAATTGCTTGCTCAATTCATCTTCATATCACTCCCTTTTGACTCCATCTTATCCTTCCCAGCTGTTCAATAGTCAACTGGCTACAACTGTGCCAGCTGCAGTAATAAGCATTACTACAGAGAAGGCTCTCTAAGATCCTTTTAACCAATGATTTGGCAAGGAAAGGTGGTTTGTAGGATATGAAAATACACCATGTCTATGGGAAATGAAAGAGCACTTCATCATATCCTGAAAGCTTTGGATCTTTATTTTCTCTAGTGATTTATTCTTAAAATTACATAGACGTTTTTCCTACTGTTCAATGCTACTGGAAAAAGAATGCTATCCTAGAATAACTATTCTATACAATTGTATATAAGTCATCAAATTTTACTAAGCAAGTTAATCTAGAGATGATTTTTTTGAAACTTTAAATCAGTTTGTTATGTTGTTTCTCTAGGCTACACATTTTTGGCAATTTATCTAATACCTGAAAATTTTCCTTATTTCCCCATCATTCAATGTATTAATTCAATAATCACTTATTAGGCACCTCTTAAATACTAAGCACTGTGTTAGGCACTAGTATAAAAACCAAGGTTCCTTATCTTTTAAGGTCTCATCTAATTTCACTAGTAATTGTAATGTAATGTGAATATTTTTTTCAAATAATGACAGTAATAATTTGGGAAGAGAAAAAACATACATCTATAAAACTCATCCAAATCCAAACTTTTTATTAAATTTTCCCTCTAATGAATCCTAGTGACTTCTAACTTGTTTTTCAGTGTCTTGGTAGAAAGATTGACAAGAGTCCTTCAGGCAACAAATACAATGGTGATCTGTTCCATCATCTTGGAAATTTTTCTTTAATAAAGAGTAGGAGGCAGAAAATTAAGTGGAATAGGATTGATTACTGAAATAGTTATTACAGAGGAATGATATATGGTGTTCATATTTAAAGATTTGAACATTCTATATTATTGTCATATCTTTTGCAGCAAAGAGGGCAAGAACTATGAATGACCTGGTTTGAAGTAATGGGTGTTGGTTGACTAACCTGATCTATAGAAGTGTCTTTACATTTTTTAACTTTTTTCTTTCTGAGACCCCAAGATATAATAGACTCCATGGCCTTGAAATGTGGCTCTAACAATTTATATGATAAAATGGTTCCCTTTTAGTGAGCAAGTAATACATAGTTACAACATAATGAGGCTGTGCTGTATATTCATTCATGCATGCCTTGTTGTCATTAAAAATAAGACTGAAGGATTAACCATCAATGCAACTAAACATGAATTGGGCTGATAAAGCTATCATGTTGAAGAGTATTATTAAGACTACAGAATGATATTTTAAAATATATATTTAGAGTTTAAAAGGTTTACCAGAATATAATTCACTATTAGAAAATTCCATATTTCTTTTTTGATGTTTGAGGCTAACAATGCAGACGATATTAATGATTTGAGAAGTCAAGGTGATTTTATAGTCATTTACAATATTTTAAAGTAATTGTATTCACTTTTAATGAACATAATTCAAAAGTTTTTAAAGTGTACATATAATCAGCCAAATGTCATATGATACTTAATCTTCTAAGAGTTTCCCCTTAGAACTTATCTTAGTCAATCAACTTATCTCTTTTCTCCTATTTATTTCATCATCAACTGTGACAACAATACACAGTCCTCCTCTGGTCCTTGTAAAAGAAACAAACAAAACATTTTTTCTAGTTGAAACACTAATCATGTAAAACTAATTTCTAAATTAAAAAAAAAACAACCTTACAAACTGAATTTATTTACTTATTTGATTCACTTAAAATTGATATTTTAGTTACAATGTGGCTTAAAATATCTTCAGAATTGTAGATTTTTAAAATTAACTTTCTAAGGCAACATCCCATTTCTGTTGTAGACATGGATTCAGACAAATTGATGGACAGCATGTCTGAGTCAGTGAAAGGCATATATTATATACTGCTTTAAAAAAACAGATTATTTTCACTACAAATAGATGTAGTTATGAGGAGCATGATAACTTGATTTTTTGTTACAGATTTTGTGCTGAGGAATCAATAAGTTATTTGTAACTGGCATATTAAAACATCACTCTAAATTATTCTTATCTATGTAATTATTAGGATAAAATGTTAATTTCTTTTTTAAAATTTGAGCTGAGTTCTAGAACTCAGTATAAAGAGAATTTGCAAACAATTATTGCCCCACATCTTTACTCCATCCATTCAGTGTAAATGATGGAGCAATGAAACCCAGCATCCTTGGGATCTTTAACATGAATTTGTCTTGCGTTCTCACTTTCACTGGGAATCTGGGAAAGCTAACACCTCTACACTCAGTTTCCTGAAGAATAATTCCATCATTCTAGCTCTCTAGGCCTGGGTGTTGAAAAATATTTTCTTTCACCCTTCTTAGTGATCATAAGATCATACTAGATACATTTTGGTTCAAACCCTGCATTTTATAGATCAAGGCCCTAAGGATTAAAGTGAATTCTTGCCTAGAGTCAAATGGACAGGAAGTAGCAGAGCTAGCTTTCAAACCCAGGTCTTCTGGCTTTCAATGTAGAGTTCTTTTCATTGCTGAGGTAAAACTGAGGTTAAAAAAAAAAAGTCCAAGGAGCTTCTGAGAAGAAACAAAATACAACAAATTATAAAAGCTTCAAAACAATAATTTCACAAAGAAAAGATGTATTTCCCTAAGATGTTTCATCTAACCATAGATGGAGAACAATTTATGAGCAGTTTATGAATGACTCAGGCCTGATTCTCTGCCGTACTTCAACTGTTCTAGGTGATGGAATATGAGGAAAGATGATCTTTTATGGTTCCCAGGGACCCTTCCATGAGGTTTAGGCCATATTGTAGTTACCATGTAGAAACTTCTTTACTGAATTCTAGCCTTTCAAAATTCTATTTTCTCAACCCCAATTAAATTCTTTCTGTTCATATTCATTTGCCTGAAGTACATTATTGAGTCTCTAATTTTAGGTGAATTTGTTTTCTTCACTAAGACTAAGTGCAGATCTGCTAGCCATAGGAGCTAGATGAAGACATTAGCATTGAAATTTTCCTACATTTTCTGAACATCTTTAATTGTTTTAGAAATAGGCTAGTCTGCTCATCCTCGACAAATTCTGTCACCCTGACATAATACTAACTTTGTTCTTAGTTTAAATGCCATTTTCATGTCTTGTCATTTTCAGAATCAATGATTTATATAAACCTACTCATTGATTATACCTTTTCTGTCTCCACTTTCTAGCAGAGCAGTATATAATCAATCAATATTCATGAGAGAGTTATGGACTAAGATGGCCATAGAATAGAAGGAACTTCACAACTCTTCATGCTACCCATCACAACAAAGTATCTCAAAAGGACAAAAATCATAATCAGATTAGGAAAGGGGCTCTGCCAAGGGGTACATCCTTGAAGGTAGGCAGGGTTTGGGCCTTTCAACTAGAAAGGGGTAAAATTATACCCACTAAGGTATGAGATGATCACTCCTCTCCCACACTACATACTGCCAGAGTCAGAGCGAGGGCTGGGGCAATCTCTAAATTCTCAAGGGCTGTCTGAGGGCACCACAGTCTTACCCTTGAGGGCAGCACAGGGTCTTGGCAGCTAAACTTGGGACCTGAGGCTGCAGAGTGCAGAGCTCAGAGTGCAGAGCATAGGGCAGGGCCCAGATATAGGGTAGACCTGGGTTGGCCCTCACAGACACAACAGAGACCAGAAAAATAGCATCAGAGCAACACTGTTTAAAGCCCACTACACTAAGAAGTCTCTGACCACCTCACTCAGACCTCAGACTTCTGGATGAGAAGCCAAGATAATTCAGAGGAAAAAAATGAGTATAGCAATGGCTACCAACAGGAGGGAACTACATTCCACAAGTACCAAAAGAAATAATAAGCCCTTGACCCTGGATAAATTCTATGGTGAAAAGGAGCAGAGTACAGAGGCAATAGCAGAGAAAGACAAATAAGCAAACTCAACTAACCTTTCAAAAAATAATGGAAATTGGTCACAATCACTTGAGGAACTCAAAATGGAATTCAAGAACCAAGAAAGAAAGATAGAATAAAAGTGGGAAACAGAAATTAAAGTAATTCAAAAAGAAAATAAGAGTTTAAAAGACATAATTTCCCACTTGGAAAAAGAAACATAGAAATCACATGAAGTAATAAGCAAATTCCAGACCAGAATTGACCTGCTAGAAGCCATGAAAAGCAGGATGGACCAAACTGAAAAGGAAAAAATCAAAAGACCATAGCTGAAAACCAGTCTTTAAAGACTAGAATTGGGCAAGTAGAAACTAATGATCTCACAAGAGAGCAAGATTTAATAAAGCAAAATCAATAGAATGAAAAAAATAGAAGGAAACATGAAATGTCTCATTGAAAACACAACTGACCTGGAAAACAGGTCTATGAGAGACAATTTGAGAATCATTGGTCTACCTGAAAACCTAGGGTAAAAAAAGCTTTGACATCATATTACAAGAAATTATCCAAGAAAATTGCACTGATATTCTTGAACAAGAGGGTAAAATAGATATTGAAAGAGTCCATAGATCCCCTTCTACATTAAACCCTCAAAAGACAACCCCAGGAATGTAATTGACAAGTTCAAGAGCTTCCAAGCCAAGGAAAAAATATTGTAAAAAGCCATAGAGAGACAATTCAGATATCAAGGAGCCCTAGTCAGGATTGCACAGGATATGGCAACAAACTACAGAATTTTTTTCCTAATATTTAAAGTTGTGACAGGTGAAACGGGGATTAGACTTGTTTTATTTGGCCTCAGAGAACAGAATTAGGATCAATGGGTGGAAAATACAAAGAACCAAATTTAAGTTTTGATATAAAGAAAAGCTTCAAAACAATTAAAACTCCCTAATAGTTCAATGGATGGTCACAAAAGGTAATGAATTCTCTCTAAGTGGAGTTCTTCAATTAGAAATTAGGAACATTTTGGGTGTGTTGTTACAGACACATCTTTTTTTTTTCTGAAATGAATTGAGCTAGAAGATTTATAAAGTTTCTAGACAACTCTAAAATTCTGTAATTCTATGAATTTATCATGGTTTGTTCCAAATTACACCAAGATTAAGTAGAAGAGAAAGACTTTAATCTCTCTATTTTCAATGAGAGGCTTTTCTAAACTTGGACCTCTAGGAAACATTATTCCTTTCTTCCAGGATTTGATGATTACCTGAAATCTCATCACCATACTGATTGACTTAGTTTTTGATACTCTGCATCTCCTTAGTAACTTCAGGAACCTCTCCCCTTCAATTGGAGATCTGGGAGATAGAGCAATAAACACCTCCCAGGACCTTCTTTTATAGAGGGCTCAACTTTCCAGATAACATTTCTCACCCACCAGTGACTATGCTTGGTTGGACTGCACAGAATATTATTTTCTCTTCCTGGGTAATCCAGGGGTATTCCTTGATGCTCTCCCCACCCACATATACCACCCCATTGCTTTTCATTTTTCTTTTATATTTTGACTGTTTCCCATTAGATTATAAGATTTTCTTTTTCTTATTTATATCCCAAGCACATAGCACAATGTCTCAAACAAAATGAACACTAAATGCTTGTTCAATAAAATGTTAATTCAATTACACTAAATCTACTAATTCTAAATGTACTTAGAATCTTTCTGCTCATTCTTATATACTTTCTACATGTTTACTTTTATGTTCTTTTCTTTCATAAAGCAGATAGAATTTTATAGATAATATTTATATAGCTCTTTGCTTTACACATATTATCTCATTTGATCCTTTCAAAAAAACTGGGAGTTATGTTTCTTTTGATGATTACCCCATTTTATAGATGAAGAAACTAAGGCAAACAGCAGTTGTGACTTGTCTAGGCTCTCACGGCTACTAAGTGTCTATAAATGGATTTGATGCTTTCATGACTTGAGATGCCCTGAGTCACCTACCTGCTTCACAGATCTACCTCATCACCCAGAAAGATAAATTGTAGAGATAGGCAAGCATAGAAAAATGAAAAGACTATAAAATGTGTAGGGCAAAGGCCTTGCTAACATTAACCTTTACTTGTGGGACTCAAGCAAATCATTTATTTCCTTGGCTTTAGGATTCCTTATAAATAAAATGATAAAAGCATACTTTTTTTCATACTTTACACATTGTTGAATGGAATCCAAATCCACTTTTTTTAAGCTATAAAGAGTTATTTTAGTTAATTAACTAAATTTAATTAAATTAACAATTTAATTTTAACTAAAATTTAATTAACAATTATTTTTACTAATTTCATAAGACTGAAAAATTGACTAGAATTTTGAAAGGTCAGGAAAAAATTTGAAACAAAGAATGTTCATTATGCTTAAATCTCAGTTTTCCAGAAAATTAGATTAATGAGAATTTCCAATTTGCAAGTATAGAGGAAAAGGAAAATAATGCTTTTTTAATATTTAAAAGAGTTAAGAATATAATGCATCATTGATCACCAATGCTAAAATATTAATAGTCCAAAATAATGAATATTCTATAGTTATAAAAGATGAGGTAGAAAAATACTGGAAAAATAATTTGTTATAATTACCTATTTACTTTTAATTATGGTTATTTCATAGGCAGCAGAAATCATGCCATACACTCTCAAAAGTTTGGTGTCAGCAAAGTAGAATTATCAAAGGCTAACCATGGAGATATTTTACACATAGAGCACAGGGCTGAAAATCAGAAGACTCATTTTTATAAAGTCAGGAGCATTAACAAATATAATTAGCAACATAACAGCATAGGATAAAATGCAGCCTCTATGCTCCCTATTAAGAAAACACTTATCTCTCTTTTGAGTTTTATTTCTTTTTATGCTTGACAGAAGACAAAAGAATGTTTTTTGGCAGGAATTACTCACTATATCTGCCAAAAATTACTCTTTGGTAGACAGTAATTCAAGTAGCAAATACTTTTTATGGATAATTAGTTGATTGAATATCCATGTGAAGGGGATGCATTTTAATATTAATGGTAATTCATATGTAGGAATATTTTATTAACTTTTGTTTTGTTTAAGATAATAATATTACAATTGCTCAGAACCGACATACTTAATAGTAATAAATCCTGAGTAATAAGTCAGCACATAATCTAGGAGTAATCGTCACCCAAAGCTTCCCAGGCAAAACAATCTAGATGGCAAAGCATAAATTCTGTCACTGAAGTTCAGGGTTAAGTGATACATTATTTCCATAATAGATAAGAGGGACAAAGTTTACAACCCCTTCATTATAGCATTAGCACAGTTCTGAAGAAACATAATCACAAGGAAGTGAGATTTCTATTAGCAGGAGCTTGCTTTTTTCACAATGATACATCTGCTCTACTCTGGAGATGTTTTGTTTCTGCATATGGGAATGTGTTCAGATACAAAATCTTCAGCACTATTCCTCTTGAGTTCCAGCATTATTAAACTTCTCCCATTACTTCATAAGGTGAGAACTAAAAACCTTATAAGACAGGGTTATTGAAAAGTGAGGTTAATGGTTACCACTTTGTAGAGATAACTAAAATCCAAGATAAGGTTAACTATTTAGGCCAATAACACCTCGTTTATTTCTCTTTCCTTTCTTCTTTCTTCCCTTTCTTTCTCCCTTATTTATTCATTTATTTGTTTGTTTAATTTCTATTTATTTATTTTTCATCCATGGCAAGTTTTATAAAATATCCCAGGAAACAATTTAGAAATTGCTTCAAAATAAACTTGTTAAAGAAATTCAGTTTGTAGGAAGTATGGGTTCATATGAAATATAGACTACAGAGCAATGTACTCTTTGAGAGAAAATCCATGGACATAGCAAATTTTCCAAAGACTGAAAAACCAAAGTGGGACACAATAGTTAAGGAGAAGAATCATGGTACATCTGTCAGCTTTCCAGTTTAGATATAATTTTTAGTTAATTAGGGGCTATGGTTAATAATTTTAAGTTGTGTGAGTGAATATAAGTGAAGAAAGAAACTTCTCTATGTTATTACTGAGGGAGGTCTGAGTTGGAAATTGCCCAGCCCAAAAGTTCAGCGAGGAGCTGTCCAAGCCTTGAGAAATTCAGCCAGGAGTTGCCTGACCTTGAAAAAATGCCAAGGTCCCAGCTGCAAACAGATAAACTTTGGGGCTGGAAAAGACCCGGTAACAAGAACAGTATCAGGAGGGAACTCGGAACTCTGATGGCAGAATTTCCCACTGGTGCGCGTACCAGTTCCATAATAAAGGACCCTTTGCCTGTTTGCATTGTCTACAGGGTCTTCCTTGGTGGTGGGCAAAATCTGGGACCCTAACATTACCTTGAGGCAAACCTCAGTTACACCACCCTAATTTCAGTTCTCTAGCCATCATCCAATTGCTCAATCTAGGGCTTCCATACTAATAGTCTGGCTATGTAATACCTCAGGGATTTCCTTTTTTTACCTTTCTCTTGTTATTTCTTGACTAACAACAGCAAAAAAAAAAAAGTAGGATAAAGCTACAGAATCAGTGGAAGTCAGAATCAGTAATCAGTCTGCTTAGAACAACAGGGACAATAATAACAGAGAAAATCAGGAAGGATTTCCAAGCCCTATTCCTCTGCAGAATTTCTAACTTTTAAAGCACAGTCCCCCATTCAAATGTAGGCTGGAACTGAAACCAATTCATATGAATGCTGGAAATAGTCATTTCTGAACTATATAGCAGGGTCATCATTTGGACTTTATCCAAATGTTTTCTCCCCTCTTATTTCCCTACTATTGTTCCATATTCTCATCAGAGGACTGCTATTATGGTTGCTAATACTGCTAAAACTAGAGGAAAGTCAAACATGTATGAAACAGATATGAGTAATGATGGTTCCTAGGAGTTATTAAGCTGCCTGCTTTTCACTCTTGCAGGAAATATTTATCAAACACTTTCAACTGGGAGTCATTCCAGGAGCATATTTTATGTGTGGAAAAGGAAAACAAACAAACAATACTAGAAACCAGGAGAACATGGTAAAAAATGGTTAAAATAATTTTATCCATTCCATTTATTTTTTTATTCATAAGAATTTTATTTTCAATTGTGCAATTATCTAACTTCAATGTGCAACACTGGAGGGAGTAGTCCAAGACCTCGAAAATCAAAGATTCATTGAAGTTTTTTAAATGTCTCATAGATATGTTCTGGTACATCTGACATTTAAAATTGTTCATATACTTGCCTACTGATTCATCTAATACACATAGGACACCCCCAAATCTGAAGCACTGAACAAAGGCCTTGATGTTTAACCTGTTTACTGCACCTATATTGGTAGCATGCTTTAAAGTCTGGAAATGAATGAAAAGGTATTAGAAATTAAGAAATTTAGGCCAAGGATATTGACTTTTTGTTCTTTGTTGCTATTTCTGTAAGGAAGAAAGACCCCTACCCCCTTATACTTGATTGGATTTTAGGGATAGTGATAGGTTTAATATAATCAATGTTGTAGTTTTTAAAAGGGATTAGTATATATTCCATTATAATCTTAATACAATTGGTAGAATGAATGATTTTTATAAAGATTTCTAACTAAAGCATAAAAACTGCTTCTTAGGAGATATCTGACCCCTCTCTAAGTTTGTACTTCCCTTTATCATAAGATTCTGACCATCTGAGTCTCATGTCCTGATATGGTGCAAACATCATGCATCCTTCCCTGATTGGAAATAGCCATCCTTCTCCCCAGATCAGATGAGTCTGAGGTAATGGTCATCACTCTCTGCTTAAATAAGGGCATTGCCTTGTGATTTGGCCTTTAGACTAATATGGGCTTTCCTAAATGAACTAACCAATCAGCTTTGTATTTGGGTAACTGTTTCTAAATAAGGTTTATATGATGTTATGTCTTGTGCTATGTTATCAACCTTGTACGGAAATATTCATTTTGTTACTATCCCAGTATATAAACCAGGACTCTCCTCCCTCCGGGAATTGTCTCTTGTTGGGGTCCAACAATGTAATACATGTAAGAGAATGCTTTTATTGGAAGACTTTGCCCTCTTCTAATAAAATCTGCCTTTCTACCTTGACTTGGAAAAATTTGTCTTTTTGACTTTATTTACCTAAATTGTCTACATTAAGTCAGTGGGTTTCTATTACACAACATTTCCTTATTTCAACACTGTGACTGTATAGAAAAGATATTTTTTTAATACACTACAGCTGAAGGCCAAGAGATCAGATGGCATCTTTATGTGATGAATATATCTATATCTATATCTATATCTATATCTATATCTATATCTATATCTATATCTATATCTATATCTATATCTATATCTATATCTATATCTATATCTATATCTATATCATCTGTATCTATATCTATATCTATATATTTCAAGGTTAACAATCACAGGTTAAGCTACATTTCTTTTTCTTCAAGTGGCTATAATGCCCATGTACCCAAAAACATAGATTTAGAGACATAGGCCAAAATTAATACTTTCTCTCCCCAGTGTTCATTGACTTAGAATCTCTTGGATTTGTAAAGTTAATAAAGAACAATTTTTATAAATCAGGAGAAAGTTAGAGACCTATTTTACTTTCATCATCATAGAAACTTGGTCAACACAATGTGTCTCATAGCTTTTAGTCTACAGCTAGTGTAACATATGACAAACCATACTACTGTTAAGATAACAAAAACTCTAGCACACAAAGACATTGAGAATCAACAGGTGTGAAATTTGTCTCATCATTTTTGGCCCAGTTTTTTTAAATACCAGATTTTTTTTTCAGTAATTCGCATAGGATAAGTGTATGGGGTGTTCAGGGAGGGGTAGTATCTCTGGTATCTCTGGTATGGAGGGCTTGTCATGCCCTCCTAGGGCAGCTCTCCAGCCTCTGACCCCCACCTGACACCCAGCTCTCACTTGTGGCTCCCAGTAGCTGCTAGCATGCGGCAGAGGCCACACCCCAGGCAACAGCTTCAACAGGCTGTCTAAACCTTGTGAGGGTAGCCATCGGGTCATCGACCCCTGGTGAACCAGGGCTTTGCTCACCCAGCATGTGAAGACTGCTTTGGCTGAACAGACGGAAGAAACCAACAACAAGGTTCAAAGGCTGAGAGGGCGACGCAGCAAAGCACTGTGGAGTGCTTAGGGCGTGTTGGAGCACAAAGGACAACACGGCCATCCAGTGCAGCTGAGGAAGTCTCCAGTTGTAACGACCTTTCGTGCCATTAGACCCAGGCTTCCAACGCTGGGACTCTTTCTGTGCATCGACTTTTCCACTTAAATCTCCTTCATGCACAAGTGTCTTTGTGCACACTCATCTATCATAGATGAAAACGCACAAAGACAATCGTCAACCTCCATTACTGAGAGACTACTATCAAGTAGTAAATTCGGTGTGTGTGGCTGTTTTTTGTTTTTCTGGTAGGGTTACTGGTATCCCAAGGAATCATTTACTTATCACTCATTGCTGTTAAAAGAGTAGGGGGGATGGACAGAGCTTTATCATCTTTTTTGTCTGAGAAAATCTTTTTTGTTTGGGAACCTATATAATAAGTTAGTTCAAGACTAAACCAAAACTAATATCCACATCAAGAATGAGTATATATGGGGGCAGCTGAGTGTCTCAGTGGATTGAGAGTAAGGCCTAGAAATGGGAGGTTCTGGGTTCAAATCTGGCCTCAGACACTTCCTAGCTGTGTGATCTTGGGCAAGTCATTTAACCCCCATTGCCTAGCCCTTACCACTCTTCCACCTTAGAACCAATAACCAGTATTGATTCTAAGACGGAAGGTAAGAGTTAAAAAAAAAAGAATGAGTATATATAACCACTTGTGGACATTAAGTCATTTTTCAATTATATCTGACTTTTCATGATCTCATCAGGAGTTTTCTTTGTAAAAATCTAGAATGATTTGTTAGTTAATTCTCCAGTCCATTTTACATATGAGGAAACTGAGGCAAATAGCATTAAATGACTGGCCCAGGGTCACCTGGCTAATGTCTGAAGCCAGATTTTAACTCATAAAGATAAATCTTTCTGACTCCTGGCCCATCTCTCTAACCTGCACCACCTGAAAGGTCCCATTTTATCAAATTAGAGTTATATTTCAAGTCCTTTTGCAAATGGTAGTGGAAACACAAGATAAATGATTTACTACTAGAAAGAACTCAAATACCATCTATTACAAACTATTTTACAGAAGAGAAAACTGAGACCTAGAGAAGTAATGATTTTCCTAAAACACATAAGCATAAGTAAGAGAGACAAGATTTGAAACTAGGCCATGTCAATGATTTTTCAAGGCATTATTCACAAACAAGATAAATAGAATCCTAAATTTGGAGTTAAGAGATCTGAGTTAAATTCTTGCTCATACACTATCTGGTATGATCATGGGAGAGTCCCTTAATTGCTCAGATTTTCCTTATCTATAATATAGGGAAAGTCATACCTTATAGGACTAGCATAAGAAAGGTACTTTGGAAACTTTAATGTGCTACAAAAATATGAATCATTATTATTATACTGATCCAGTTAGAGGTGTCAGCAAAAATAAATTTGACAGTCTTAGTTCTTGCTGTGAAAAGTAATCTTTGTGAAATTCTAGTATTTTGCAGAAATTCGGTGAAAATGTAAGAAACTATTAGCTATATGGGGAGAAAAAAATCATTCAAACAATCAAATGATATACTTGGGATTTATGAAAATATACATTGACAGAAGCAAATATGAGTCACATTTGAAAAAGATAAGAATTGGATAAGTGGCTAATTGTTCTTCCCTGTTATGGTCATTAATCCTGTCAGCCTGGGTCACTCAGCACTAAATATTGGTGCTGCTGCTACAGCCCACAAGGTTGTTTTGAATGAGATATTATTTTTGAAGTGCTTAGCACATTAGTAGAAGCTTAATAATTAATTATTCCATTCCTTTTCTTAGAATCAGAAAATTCAGAAAGGAGATGAGAGAATCAGATTCCAATAACTTCTACATGCCAAAGTATTATCCCCAGACAATGAACATGACATATAATCTTAAACGAAATTGCTTTTCTGAATTTTCATGGTTCTCTTTTTTTTAATTGTGTGGGCAATGAGTAACCCATAGGCAGCTTGATAGTGCAATGGCTTGGAGTATGTTCAAATCCAGTCTCAGACACTCACTAGCTATATGAATCTGGCAAGCCACTTTATTGCTATCTGCCTCAGTTTACTCATCTGTAAAATAGGTACTAAAAACCACCTCCTACCCAAGGCTACTACAGAGATTAAATGAAATAATATCTATAACATGCCTTGTAAACTTTAAAAAGTTACGTTAATGATATATATTATTATAATTTGTTATTATTAGCATATAGGCATTTAAAGCAACAATAAGTAGAACAATTCTTACTACAAGATCTGAGATATCAAAAAAATAATTACTCATATATAGTCATAAGAATTTGGAAATCGAGATATTTCTGTTTACTGGATCAGAATCAAGTCTCAAAGAAAATTCTGCTACTTTCAAAAGATTTTGCATTTCATTTCAAAAGATATTGTGTGCCACAGAAAGAACAGAATCTGAATGCAAAATGAAACATACCATTCTTTATTTCCTTCATGAATTTCTCTCATGTAAGCAATATTTGCCTTCTTTTATAATATGATGAACATGAAAATATGTATTACATTATAATTCATGTACAATCTATATCATATAAGGGGAAGATGGGGAGGGAGAGAACATGGATTACAAAATATCAGAAAATGAATATTCAGAAATTGTATTGACATGTAATATGGAAAAACTTTATTACAATAAAAAATTAAGGATATTGTGCATTTATCTAGAAGATTTTGTTGATACTAAAAATGTTATTCATTTTCATTGTAAAGTTCTGGCAAAAATAGATTTAATTAATCATGTTCAAACTAATAGCATGATATTTTGGGGTTTTATTTTTTAACTAGGAGGGACTTTAGAAATCATATAATTCAACTTTATTTTAAACATGGGGAAAGTGAGAAGTTATTGATTTGTACAAAATCACATAAGTCAGCTGGTCAGTAAGTCATCAAACATTTATTTAGTTCCTACCAAGTAAAGTGCTGACCTATGCAAAGAAAGACACAAACAAATGATAACAACAAAAAAGTTCTGATATCAAAGAGCTCACATTCTAATAGAGGAGACAACATGCAAACAAGCATGCATAAATAAATTATATACAGGATAGACTGGAGATAATCTCAGATGGAAGACACTAGCATTAAAAGTGTTGGAAAGATTTCTTGCAAAAGTTGGAATTTTAGCTATGATCTGACAAAAGCCAGTGAAGTCAAGAAACAAAGGTGAGGTGAGAAAGTATCCAGGCATGGAGGTTAGTCATAAAACATGTCCAGAGTAGGGAGATAAAAGATTTTGCATAAGATATAGTAAAAGGGCCAGTGTCATTGGATTGGAGAGGTCAGTATGGCGTCTATAAGAACAGTTTGGTGGTATACCTGGAAGAAATATGGAATTTTAAAAACTTGTATAATGTTTTTCATTATATGATACTTTCCTTTGTTTAATTTTCTTTCAAAGAAGTGAAATTTATCACTTATTATAATATAACAAGTAGATGACAATATTATCCTTTTCATTAATTAATTGTCTTTTGTAGTAATTGGTATTAGTTAATCTGGGTGGATATAGTTTATTTGAACTTTCCTGTACACAATAGCTTTAGTTTATGTAAAGTTGTAAACAAACCGATAACCAGTTGGCAACTTTCTCCTTAAAGGAAGAAATCTTCAAACTTATTCTGTAATACAGATGAAGAGACTATGGTTCAGGTAGGCTAGGAGAGTTGTCATAAAGCCATATAAATAAGACTTACATGAGAAATTTGACCCATATCACTTAACCCCATGACCCAGTGCTATTTTTCTAATCCAGGTAATAGCAGCCTTTATGTTCAAGGGTTCTGCTATTAATTCACCATTCTCTTTAGTCAGTTTTTTTTTTTTTTCTAACTAGTTTAAGGTTGTTCTTAGCCAACACCACTTATATTCAGTCCCCACTTTGATCCCTGATATCTTGGCAAACCTGCCAGTGAACTGAAAGCAGTTTATTAAGTTTATTAAGTGAGCAGCCCATAAAAGAAATGAATTAATGTATTTAAATAAGAAGATCTAAATGATGCTAAGTATAGCAGGAAAATTCTGAATTAGATCCATAATCATTCCTAGTATTTGCCAAGAAAATTGCCAAGGGGGGACAAAAGGGGCAGGGGTCATGCAAATGTATGTTGATTTCTACTAAGTGAAAGAGAAAAACCACGGGAAATTGTGTCACTATTGTCAGTCAATACTTACTGAGTTAGTAAATAATGTATATAGTATGTCTAGATTAGATAAAACAAGTTAAATTGTTGTGCTAGGCACTATGCTAAGCATTGGGAATAGAAATATAAGCAAAAAGAAACCAGTTCCTTTCTTCAAGGAGTTTACATTCTATGGGAGAAGGTTATATATACATATAAAGGAACTAAAATAGGGGTGTGTGGAAAAGGACTGTGGAGGGAACTGTGACTAAAGAATTTCATAATTCCATACAAGGTACTGTGGAATGTCATAAAGTAGTGAAAGACATTGTTTGTAACACTAATATGCTTAAAAAGACATACAAACCTTTCAGCATCTACTTTCTCTAGTAAATCCATTTTATGTCACTGTGAACCAAGGTGAGAAACTCAAATTCCAGCCCTAACTTTTCTACCAATTGACTAGGGGAACTTGAGACAAGCTCTTTATCTATACAAGGATTGTGCCTCAGTTTCCTTAACTACAAAATAAAGGATCAAACTAGATTATAGCTTGTAGCCAAAACTTCAGCCAATCTGTAAATAAAGAGTTAAATCTCCAAGCCAATATGAGTTTATTGAGAGAGACAAGTGTCTCTCAGCAAAGCTGGGTATTCAGATTTTTCTCAAAATCTGAGACACCTGAAAGAGGAATTTCCATCAGTTATTGACCATACTTCCTCTTCTGGAAACACACAATACCAAAACACTCCCCCACCTACCACAGTCCCTCCTTCCCAGGCCCTACTTTTCAGAGGCGGTAACTGGGAACTGCCTTATATATGATAAGTCTTCCATTTTCCAGAGGACAGGCACACTGTGCATGCCTGAGAAAATCCCTGCATAGGGTCCTCTATGGGATAGGTCTTCCACACATGCCTGGAAGTGTTACAAATCTTCCGCCAGAGGGCATGGTCTTTGTTTTGATCCAGTACTCTGAGGATGGGCAATGAGTCACTCCCTTCTGTTTAGGCTGTACAAGCTGGGTGAGGCCACACCTTTTTGAAAAATGTTGACTTACAGTGAGTTACAGGAAAGGGTAAGTTACAGAATTTACAGTTTAAGTTACAGAGAAAAGCAGCTAAATACATTATAATTAATTTGCTATATAATGTATAATATGATTACCATAATTATTGATCAGTATTCTGGATGAATCAAGGAATCTGGGATTCTCATTTTCTCTAAACTGAGGTCTGTACCAAAGTCAAGATCCTAGGATTCGCCTAGATCAGTAAACATTATCGTCAATGTGAATAAAGGGTTATGCCTAGAAGGGGGTGCTAGTACACTATGTGACAATATTACAATTAATAGGCTTCTTTTTTTTCTATTTTTCCCAGGGTACCACCCCAGCCCTACAGTGTTCTAGCATAAACACATTCTTCAGAGTTTATGAACACAAATCAATATTTTGGGAATACCTGATGAGTACAATGCACTAATCTAGTTACTGGTGATATAGACATGTATAAAATATAGTATCTATCTTCACCAAGTTCATCTAGGATTAGGACTGAGACAAAAAGAAATTATATCTTTCTTTTAGATTTTGACCAAGCTACGTATCTGGATTATTTTTCATCAGTGAGGTAGTTGATGGTGTTCTGATCTTGGTATTAATTAGACATGGGGTTGGGACAGCTAGATGGCACAATGGATAAAAGTGCCAGAGCAGAGGTCAAGAGGAACCAAAATTGCTTTCTTGACACTCACAGGTTTTGTGATTCTAGATAAGTCACTTAATCCTATTTGTTTCAGTTTCTTATCTGTAAAATGAGCTGGATAAGGAAATGGCAACCACTTTAGGATCTTTGCCAAAACAAAACAAAACAAAACAAAAAAACCCCAACCAAAAATAGGCAACAAAGAATTGGACATGCCCAAGCAATAACAAAGACATGGGGTTCTAATCCTGCCTGGGGAGGATACATACTATTTATGTTACCCTGGAAAGTCATTTAAGTTCTCTTTGCCTCAGTTTCCTCATTTCCAAAATGAAATTATTAGTCTCAATGATCCTCAAGATCCTTTCTGGAAAATGGCTTATGAATTTTTTGTAGGAAGTTACTCTCATTTATGTAACAAAATAATTTAACTTATAAAAAATTGTAAATAGTTATCTTAAGAAAAATCTCAACGTTGCTGCCTTGACAATTAGCAGAATTGTTGCTAAGTCATTATCAGCCTCTACTACAATATTCTCTAATAATTCTGAAACTAATATCTAAAGTAAATTCTGTAAAAGAAAATGTAAGAAATTAGTACTTAGAATTCCTTCTCTTTAAGACAGTATTATGTGAACTTTAGATTACCCCACCCTACTTAGTTTAACAAAATCAGGAATGTCTACACCCATACTTAAGGATTTAGTATGTAGGAGGATGGCCTATGATAGACAAGTGCTAGCAAATGACAAATCAGAAACAGCTGACAGACCCCTTGGGCTGTCCTAAGTCAAGCTTAAGCTACCATTAGTACATGTGAGATGCAGGAAAGTGAAGTAAAACCCTCTACATATTTTGTGTCACTTCCTCTCTCTGGCCTTGGGTGGCAGAGAGGTCTCTGGCTGGCAGTGTGTTGAGCATTTTGGCATCTTGGTGTGGAGCCAGCTATTGTCTGGTTTGGCCATGAGTTTTCCTTGATACTATACTGGGAGAAGCTGAGTAGCTAGTTCAAGTGAGTCATCTTTACTGAGCTCTATTGGAGTTTAGGCTGATTCTTTCTCTTTTACCTTCCATACACTATCCTCTTAAAAAGCCACTAATCTTCTTCAGGGACCTCATGGTGGAGGACTTTGAACTCCCCCTGGCATAGACCGGGCGGGAGAAATCCTACCCCTTTCCCTCTCCCTTCTCCTTAATTTCTTTCCTCTATATTAATTAAAATGACCATAAATTTCCAGCTGACTTGAGTATTTTTTTTGGGATAATCCCTGGTGACCAAAATTAATTTAGATTAGGTCACAACCCTAAAATTATCCTTACAATTATAAATCTTGAAATCTCTCAGACTTGTGAATGTTAAAAATTTCCCCATTGGGGAATTCTTAATTGGAACAAATTCCCTACTGAGAAACATTCCCCATTTTGATGTGAGAACTCGCCAGGATCAGAAATGGGAGGACCTCTACTCCAACCGTACTTAAGACTGCTTTAGGAGAGAAAACTCCTTGCTAAAAACAATGAAAGTACTTGGACCCATGCTTATAATAAAGCAAGGAGTTCTTTGAGCCAGGCCTGTTTTTAGAATTGATACAATGGAATGCTAGGTACCTAAAAGGGTTGGGCAAGTTTTCTCTTGATGAGATTAGTTGACTCAGCTGTGTTTTCTCTCATTCAGACTTACTGAGGAGATTGGTCGACACAGCAACATTTTTTCTGATTCAGACTTACTGAGGAGATCGGTCGACTTAGCAGGAATTTAGATGGGCAGTCCTTTGGAAAGCGTCTACAGTGATTGGTAGATGTAGGGACTTAGGGGAGGTGACATGGGAGAAAAACCCCTATATAAGAAAAAGCAGAATCTCTTGAGGATATATCCTTTTGGAGGAATTCCTTTTGGAGGATCTCTGATGAGGACCACTTGGGAAGAATCTCTTGAGAGAGGCTCTGCAGAAGGGAAGCTCTTGGAGGACAATCTCTAAGGAGCTCTTGCTGGAGCTCCTCTAAGGAGACTCTGTTCCTCTGGAGGCTCTGGAGAGAGGCCCTTTGGAACAGTCTCTGGCTGGAAGGCTCTCTGGTGAAGTCAGCTGAGATGGAGCTGGCCTGGTGTCACTAGAATCCTTGTTTAGGCAGACCTTGTGGTGAGTGTTAAAAGACTGACTGACTGATTCTCTCTCTTAAGACTCAGGTCTAGGCCATATTGGCTTGAGGCCCTTCATAATTATTCCTTTCCTACTCTTTCTCTAATTCCTCATTATATTATTAA
Source organism: Monodelphis domestica (assembly GCF_027887165.1). Lineage (NCBI taxonomy): Eukaryota > Metazoa > Chordata > Mammalia > Didelphimorphia > Didelphidae > Monodelphis > Monodelphis domestica. Next base: position 248,244,843 of record NC_077229.1, read on the forward strand.
TTAAAAATCTCTATAAAACCCAGTTGACTTGGGTATTTGAATAATTGGGAATATTTCCCTGGGGACCACCTTATATTTGATTTAAAACCAAGACACTGTAGTGAAACATATTTTCTGCGGTCAAATTTACTCACCCTCTCTTATATCTATCACAATTTATATCTTCCACCATTTTAACTCACTACAGTTTAAGACTTCAACCATTTTAAATCTAACAAAATTTACAATCTATATCATTTTTTAAAAAATGATTTTTTAAGTGTTTAAATTCTCACCACTTTACCCACCACATAAAAGTTTCCATTTTGCCTCTTCCCACATTTTGTAATACAAGAAATCCCATTCTTCAATCTTAATTGTTTCTTCTTTCTGGCATAGTATACTGGAGCTGATAAGGAAGATCCAACTATGTGCAACTTCTAAGACTTTATGCAACACTATACCTTGGAGCAGGATGCTGTCTGATTGATGTGTACTAACAGTTTCTAGGTTGTTTTCTAATTACAAAATCTCATTAGAAGGAACTTTAGAGACCATCTAGTCTTGCCCTTACTTAGTGAAGAATCCGCTCTACAACATATTCTTAATATTGAGCCAAGATCCACCTCTACCATTTATAACTATCACTCCTAGTTCTATCCTCTGAGGTTAAGCCTAAGCATGATCTCATTTTACCTGTTAAAACCTTTCCAATATTTGAGGAGAGCATCCTTTCCAGTTTAAGTTTTTTTTTTTTCCCCTCTAAATGTTCCCAGTATCTTCAACCAATTCTTATATGTCATGGTCTCCATGCTTCTTAACACCGTGGCTGCCCTCCAACATCTGGACATGCTCTATTTAATCAATGCTCTTTATTAAAATTAGGCACTTAAAACTCAATACAACAGTCTTCATTGTGAAATTAAATGTATCAGTACTGTGTGTGTGAACATTCCTATAGAAAAGCAAACAAAGACCACATTTTTCTTTCTTTTTTTTTTTGTATGGTAATAATGCAGCTTTTGTAATTGTGTATATTACTCTTAGGGAGTAGCTTGTGCTCTGGGAATCTAGTATATTGTCTTTTCCCTTCCTTCCGTATATCAGTTATTTGCAAACACCAAGTACAAAACAGGGAGCTCTGGCCCGTGAATCATTTCATGTCTTTTGTTCTGTCATCTGCTGTCAAAAAAACAAATATGGGGGTTGGGGGAAAATATATATAGAATTTGACTTCAAATTCCCCAAACAGATTTTGGTGATTATTTTCTGCAGCATTAACTGTATTTGTTCACTTCAGATTATTTTAATGAGGTTGATTCAATTATTGTCTCTTTTTGTATGCTGTTTTTATTATATCCTTAAGCTATTGGTTTAACAAGGAAAAAGAAGACAATGAATTTCAGTATAAAAAGAAAAGGAAAAGGTTGCTTGGGAAAATGCACAGAGAAAATGAAATTTAAATTAAGAAGTCTATTTTGGAGATAGGTTCTTTGAGATTGTTATGAAATCCCATTTGTAGGTCACACTTTTCATAACCCTCCACCTCCTTAATGATTCTGGGTAACTGTCTGTGAATTACACTCGAATTGATGTAGCTGGTTAATAATGGTTCCAAATTCTGAAATAAAGATATCACAAAGAGGACAATGAAAGCTAGTTTTAATCACCACCATTTGGATGATAGTGGCCAATGACCCCCAAACAGAACTGACTGCATAAAAATTGCTTTAGATCTCACATTAATTTGGGACTCAATGAAGTCATGAATGAGAGAATTGGGCTAATTATAATCTGATATAAACAAGAATTAAGACTAAAGAAAAGATAGAATATAAAAGAGGAAAAAAAAAAGAAACCTTCAGAATCCCAAAGCAGTGGATTGAATATGAGTAAAGATGAAAAGAATATAATGTAGTAAAGATTCTTCACAGATTTTTTAGCTTTTAAATTAGGGAATGCATGCAGTCCAGTACACTTTTACAAGTCTGCAAAATAGTTAACCTAATAGCCCAACATCTTTAAAAATCAAAAGTCTGCAAAATTATTCATTTACCATGCATACTGAATATTAATAATATCAAGTAGTATAGTTTATTAACCTTTTATGTTAATGGTCAAAAATGAAACATGCTGAGAACAAATGCATGACAGGAGGAAAAAATGCTTCTGACGGCTATTGGGCTTCATTTGACAGTTAATAAAAGTCATCAAGTACATATTATGTTAGATTAGCCAAGATCTGGATTCCATATGACAAGTCATTATTATTAAAGGCAAATGGAGGGTATTTTCAAATACACCCTGGAGTGAGGCATGTTAAAATACAAATGGCACACTCTTGAATGTCAAGGACAGTTTGTGCAGTGTGTAATGGAAAACTACATGTAATATGCAGTTTGGGAACTATTTTGGGTGCCTCTGAAGACCTCAGAGCATCACATTGAAAGTTTTATTGAAAGCTGTCACATTCTGCTGTAGGTCCAAGTGCATAACAAATATTTGTAGACAATCACAATTTCAATAAGAATATACCAGAAAAAATTTCTGGCATTGGTTTGTAAATGACTAAGGACAGGATTTTTTAGTAAATCTTTTTATTTGTCATTCTTTTACTATTGTGTTTTTTAACTCTTCATCTCTATTTATTGCCTTTCATGTTTTTTAATGCAGAAAATTAGGCTTACAATTCATTGATATGTTTTTTTTAACTATTTTGGTAATATTTTAAATGATAGCCTTGGGTTCCATGTTAATACTGTTAAAGGTAAATTTTAGGGTTGAGACTGAATATAATTTTAGTGGTTGCCAGGGATTTAGATTCTAAATCCCAATGAAATACTCAAGTCAGAATGGAATTTTATGGTGGCTTATTTATAATAGAAGGAAGAAATTAAGAATGAGGGAGAAAGAGGAAAGGAAAATTCTGCTCTGGCCTTGCCTGAGCCAGAGGGAGTTTAGAGGCCTCAGCCAAGGGACCTTCCCCTTGCTCTAGCTCAGCTTCCAACTATGAGGCCTCCTCTAAGGTGAGGGGCCTCCTTGGAGGCTGGTGCCTTCAGAAGGGTCAAGGGAAAGGGGAGTCAGCCTCATCACTCACCACGTGGTTGTTCAGGGAAGCAGTCTGAGGGCCCACCCACCACCAAGTCAAGTTCCATCGCCAAAGTTCTCAAAAAGTTTCTTTCACAGGAAGTTATGTGAAGTATAAAGGCAGTTCTTTACATCACTTCCTGTGTGTCACATGTACCAATGGTGGCTTAAACTTGGCCTAGGGCAGCCTGGGGAGTCAGTCATTTGTTTCTGATTTGTCACTTGTTAGCACTCTTGGGTAATAGACCATCCTCCCCCACAGTTAATCCTTAAGTGGGGGTGTATACATTGCTGGTTGCTAAAATGCTAAAGACTAAACAGGGTGGAGTAAATCTAAAATTCATAGTACACCTTCCTAAGCATAACTTTTATGATCAGAGAAAAGTTGTAGCTGTAGAAAGAATAAACTCTATCTATATATTCTGCTTAATACCAGATGAACATATTTTGCTTTAGAGAATGATAATAGCCAATGCTTATATAGCACGTTAAGTTTTGCAAAATAGTTGACATTATCTCATTTGATTTACTGCAGTAGTGTAAAAATTAATAACATCTATCATTTATAGTATTTACCATGTACTAAGGATTTCATAATTATTAACTTATTTGATCCTCACATCACCTGGTCCATAGGTGCTATTTTTATCATTATTTTATAAATGAAGAAACTGAGGCATACTAAGATTAAGTGACTTGCCCATGGTCACAAATTTAGTGAGTGTCAAAAGTTGGATTTGAGCTTGGGTCTTCCTGATTCCAGACTAGAACTCTATTTACTTTGTCTACCTTCTTACTACAACCTTCCCCCCACCCCCACCCCAGGTTCTTTTAATAGGATATTTTGCCAATTGAATTAGACTTGGTCAGGACATAATATTCACTGCCCATTTTCAATTTCTCTCTGCTGATTCTGTACTAAATGAATTCAAAATTTTCATTCACCTTGCTTAGTATATCATATACAATAGTGTGGTAGGATGGGCAAAATAATAATAATAATAATAATAATAATAATAATAATAATAAAAGATGTATAGATCAGATTACTATTTGTCTTCATGAATAGTGTTCTCTTACTCTATGATTCTATCCTATGTACAATGCTTGTGAAACCTTCTCAAGTACTTCTTGTTTTTACTTTTAATTGTTCCTGTATTGGGATTTTTAAATTCTTTGATGAGAGTTTATTTTTATTTGTCTTTGAAATAAATTAAAGTTTAAGAGAACTACAGAATTGCTGAGTTGGAAGAGGAATTTGCTACAAGAATTTAAAAGACTTGTCATGACCCTTCCAGTAATATTTAAAGACACTAATTTCTAAGGCAGGAAATTCTTTATGAAGAGTCTTAATTTCATCAAACCTAAATATGCCTTTCTAGAACTTTCACCTATAGATCCTATTGTGTAAAGAGAATTTCATCCCTTCCCCCTCCTGTATTGTCGAACAGGTTCCTCCTATTTTGCCTGCCACAAAAGAGGGACATGGGAGAGTTGGAGGATAAGAGGAGTGAGAGGAGACTCGCCCCTCTCTCTACTTCCCTGAAGATGGCAGGAGAGGTAGACAGAGAATCCAGGGGGAAGATCAACACATGGTCAGACTTAGAGTAGAAAAATAGACTGTAAAGCTATAACTATCTGCTTTCTTCATTGCAAGTGATTATTAACAAACTCTATGGAAAATAAGAACCTGGAGTTATTAATTTAAATCTAACACTACTCACAGGCTGTGGCCTAGATATGCCCACTTGCCATAAGAAGGGAAAGATAATGTTAATGTCAATGGTATTATGTGGTGGCACATTCTCTAAGAAAGGTTATTTTCTTAGCTCTTTCCTTTGTGAATAAACAGAATTTCTATTTTTTCTTCAAAATGATAATTCTTTAAGTATTTGAAGATAACTTTCATCTTCACATAAATTTCTTATTCTTTAATATTAATGTATATATAATAATATGTAATGTATCTTTTATTTCAAAAGATCCCTATATAACATGAAGTTTTTTTTAAACTGGGATCTGCCAACCCTTGAAGGATCTGTGGTTTGATATCAAAGGGTCTATGAACTTAGATGGGAAAAAAAGATTATGTTATTTTCACCAATTTCTATTTGAAATTTAGCATTTCTATCAAGTATTTAAAAATATTATTCTGAGAAATGGTCCATAGTTTTTACCAGACTCAAAAGCCAATTTTATATGTATAACATGCTTCTACCTCATTGAAAAGAATGGCAAGAAGCCTTGATATATAATATCAAGGTTCTGAAACTTTACCAACCCTGATTTTATTCTTCTCAATATTCTTAATTTTGTCAACATATTTCCTAAACTTAAGGATTCCAAAATGAACATGGTAGACTAATTATACTTTGACCAGGATACACAGTGGCTCTATCTACACTGTTTTATCTCTTAATATCATAGCCTCTAAGGTAGGCAAATATGTCATTTCATTTTGTTTTTTTTGTGGGGGAAGTAAAAAAGGATATTGACAGAGGGGAGAGTGGCCAGGTGTTTAATACATATTTAACTTAAAGACTAGTAGATAACTGAAAAAAAAATTAGTTTGTTTTTGTTTTTTCACAATAACTGTTGTCCCCACCACCTCCACCCCATCTTGTGTTTTTATAATGACTTCTTTTAACCCCATTGTGTTTTTATATGTTCAGTTGTTTCAGTTATGCCCCATACTGGGTTTTCTTGGCAAATTTATCAGAGTAGTTTGTCATTTCCCCCTTGAAAAAAGTGAGTTGTTTCACTTATAATGATGTTAAGTTGTTAGCTGAAGTGTCTCTGTCTTGGTCAGGTTGTTAGGCCAGACTGGAAGGCCTCAGACCTAACTTTTAAGATAATGCAATCTGACTTGTTTTTTTTTTTTTCCTTATAACAAAAGGGTTTATTTAAAAAGATTGAAGCAGGGAAAGGAAGGAGGGCTGGAGAAATTTCTCTGACTCTAATATATATAATTCTCTTCCCTCCAAACTAAGAGACTCACATGAGTCTCTCTTCTGGTCTTAAAGCTAACTAGCACCTTGACCTCTCTATCTGTTACCCAAAAAAATGTCCTATCTAGTGTTCATGTCTATGGCCTCCCCAAAATATTTTGGAAGGAAATATAGTTCAAGATGGCTTCCATAGGTTGGTGACAGGATGGCAAAGTCACCCCCCTCAGGGCCTCCAGCTCAGAGGCTGAAGGTCTCCCTTGATAACAGACAGTTGGTAACTTCTTAGGTTGGCTTTTTCTCAGTACTTCAGTTATAAATTTGAAACTCGAATCGAGAACACAGGAGTTAGGGATAAATGTAATAAGGTGAAATAACCTTCTTTGGTAGACTAAACGGATGAGTTGAGAGGAATCTCAAAGGCAGGATTCAACAGCTTCCCACAGAAAGTCAGTTCGTCCCCTCTGACGGGAAGTGGCCTCTCTCTCAGCTACAGAAAGATGGGAACCAAAGAGTTCCTTCCAGTAAACTGGTCCTCCTTTATTTAAAAAAAAAAATCCCTGGCATTCTTTGGAACTTTGTCTTGTTCTGTTGCATGAGACAATCTGGATTTGCAAAAGCAAACTTTTGCACTTTGCACACTTCTCTCTTCTCTATATTTTAATACCCTATAGCTCTTTTTACAGATGAGGAACTGGGCAAATAAGGTTAAATGACCTGACCGTCATTTAGTAAGTGCCGGTGGCCAAATTTGAACTCAGGAAGAGGAGTCTTCCTGGCTTTAGGCCCAAAACTTTATTCTTGGAGGAATTCTTGGAGGACCTGAAGAAAGTACAGAAGGAGATGGGCATAGATGGCAGCAAAGGCATGGACTTCTTCCTTCTGCTGGACAATGCACTAGCTGAGAAGGTTCACGGACTCCCCAGCTGCCCCATGCTCAGGAAGTTCACCCACATGATCAAGCAGAGAGCCGTCGACACAGCCCTCTTCATCCTGGGGAGCAGAGACAGGGAGGGGCTCCAGATGGCCATCGGCCCCATCCTCTACACTCTGCAGAACAACATGCTGGAGTTGTCCACCCCTTCAGCACTGCCCAGAGACACCAGAAAGCTCTATCTCTACGCCACCCATGATATGACCCTCATGCCCTGCTGATAACCCTGGGCATCTTTGACCACAAGTGGCCGCCGTACGCTGCAGACCTCATCATAGAACTCTAGCAGCACTGGAAGTCCAAGGATTAGTTCGTCCGACTCTTGTACAACAAGGAACAAGTGGTGAGAGGGTGTTCTGCAGAAATCTGCCCCCCTGCAGGAGTTTCTCTTCGCCATGTCCCCTTATGTCGTGAGCCAGGACGAATATATCACACTCTGCTCCAAGATGGAGAACAAGGGCCTCAGCGATGACCAGTGAACGTGTGGCACACGGGTGGGGGGGGAAGAGGGGGATAGCCTATTTTTAATAAAGACCGTTTGTGTAAAAAAAAATACTTCTTTGATACTACTAGGCTCCACCTAGCCGCCTTATCCAAATAGAATCCAAAGATTCTATATTTATCCCAGTTAAATGTAGCTCATTCAATTTGACTTACTATTCTATCCTGGTGAAAATGTTTTAGTCTTTATCATTGACATCTGCTAGTTATCCCTCCAAAGTTCATTTCATCTGCACATTAAAGATTGGGTATTCATCCAAGACACCGATTACAATTTTGGCTACCTAGTGTCAAGGATAGATCACCATAATATTGCCTTATCAGTTCTTCCAAACTGCTGTTGGGCTATCATTATTCTGTCAGTTCATCCCTTCTCTCATTTTCACCTTCTCCTCAAGATTTCTGAATTTTTTTTGTTGACCTCAGCTTTCTTACCTACTGTAAAAAAGAAAGGGAGGCCTTTCCTTCTTTTCATAATGAAAAGGGTTGGATGGTTTGTCCCACCAGTTAGATGTGATAACAATGGAGAAAGCTGAGTGGATCAATTGGTGAGGGAATATGGGGCTTGAGGTAAACCCTGTTGATGGAGGGAAGATGGCAAGATCTCTCCCTCCCTAAGGTGAACTGAAGCAGGAGTTTGAGATAACCTCCAAAGGGTGTGACAGAGGCTGGCACTAGAAAAAAAGTGCCAGGCCAAAGAATATGTGAAATTGATTGCCTCGACAGGAGAGGGGCCCCAGGAGTGGAATCTTGAGGAGGAGTAGATTGGCTGGAGGAGAGAGCAGTGAGGCCCTCAGTCAGGAGAGGTGGATAAAGACTTTCTCCTGAGGGTTACCCACTTTTTCTGCTGGTGACTGGAAATCTTTTCCCCCAACACTTCCCAATTGAAGGGACTTTCTGAAGAGAAACCTGAGCAGACTTTACCTCAGCTCCTATTGCCCAGGGGTGAGTCAACCTGACTTTCTCTCAGGGGGGCTCAGGCTGCCAAGGCCTGAGTATCCCCAAACTTAAGGAGGGAGGAAAAAGGGTTTAGAGACAGGGACCCCTTTTTCCACTTTCATTTTCCCATTCTTCCCTGCCCATTATTTCCTTTTGTATTACCTGATTGAGTTGACATTCAAAGTTATCTGTTCCCCAAGCTGAGTGAGAGTAAACAGATCAAGGGGAGATCTTTTGGTCTACAGTAGTGGAGGGGGGACAAGAAGGACAAGAGCAAATTGGGGAGAGAGGCTTTAGCTAAGGAGGGAAGGCAGAAGGGGGAAAATCTTCAAACCCCCTCTCCTCTCTCTGAGCCAACCCTAAACACCAGCTGTCTCCCCTGAATCCTGCTTTGTGAAGGGGGGTGTCTCCTCTCTTTCCCCCTCTCAACATTGAAAGTCTCTCTATACTGAAAGTCTTAACCCCTTGGGGTACAAATTAACCTCCTTATTTTTAACACAAGGGAGAGAAAGGTGGCTTTTTCTCTCCTTTTCTCAAGGGATATTTAACAGACTAAATCCCTAGAGCACCAATGAGAACACAAGCTGAGGGGAAGAGATATGTGTCCCTGTCAGCTACTTATGAGGAAGGTTTGTAGTTTACCTTCCTCAATGGAGTATGTGTGACAGACCTAGTCTGGACTCACAGGAAGGAACAGGTCTCAGGCTTTGACTCCTGTCTCAAATTGCCCAACAGCCCTCTTGCTGAAGAGATAGGCCAAACCTAAATCTGACTTATATCTAAGGATTTATATGAAAGGAGGGGGTAGAACCAAGGTTGAAGGAAAATGGGAGGAGGTAGCCCTGTAAAACAAAATCTACAGCAGCTAGAATCAAGGTGCCGGTGCCCCAGCCCACAAATGCCTCAGCCCCTTTCTTAGCTGATTGCTGTCTTAATGATCTCTAAGTCATTATATCTTAAACTAAAACTAAATTAGTTCAGTGAATATTAGGTGAGACCAAGAAGAAGCAAGAGGGCTGGGCTCAGGTTTTGTGTGAGTCCTTTTCAGCTTCTCCTCAGGAACAAGGATCTTGATGGCAGGTGGAGGAAACAGAATGGATTTCTTGGGGAACACAGCTTCAGGGGCTAAAGGCAGGAAATCTGGGACTTCTCATGGCTTTGGGGGATCCCTCAGTCAACCAGAAACTGAACCAATCAGCTTTCAGTCCTGGGATGGAAGACCTTGGGCTCTCTAGCATCTCCCTCAGCCAACATTTCTCTTCCCACAATCCTTTGCTTTCCAAACTGTCACCCCAGTTCCTGTCTATCAACTGTAGAATTCCAAAGGTCTCCCTTTCCAAATCCTACTCTAGCCTTACATTAATTCATTCTTGATAATAATGTGAAATACTTGATGTGATAATTTCTATTTCTTTTTCTTCTTCCAATTACTATAATTAATAATTTTTTAGAGTTACCTATACAACCGTGTTAATCTCTTTAAATAAATATTCCCCTTTTCCTTGGTACTGTTTTTCTTTGTGTCTTCATAATTACATTTTTAAGAACTACTCCTTTCTCTTTTATTGACTTTCTTTGGAGAATTTTATTCTAGAATGTTTCATATGTTTATTTGAAATCGACTCTCCTAAAACGTTTAAGATACTACAACATTTTAACTTATCCTTACCTCTCTCACATATTCTGTAGTGTTCCCCCCTCATCCCAATTTTTACACCATTTCTACTCCAGGTTCTAGTTCCTTGATTTTGATGAAAATCAGGTCTAGAATTGAACTTTTCACCCAACCAGATAATCCGAAAGAAGGGGAATTTATTGGGAGATATTTTTTATCCACTCTTTTCCATCTAAGGTCTTGATAGCATTTTTTTTAAGTCAGAAAACTTCAAATACTTCCATTTTGTAACAAAAAGGGGGAAAATGCTAATTTCCCCCTCAATGTCCCCAATGATATTTAAATTTAGTCAATTTAAGTCTTTTTCTGTTACTTGCCCATTTTATCTAGGATTAGAAAGATAAATCAATGGAGAGTAAGTAAACCAACCAGGAAAGAGATTAGATTTCTTTAAGTATCATTTGGTTTTAATAGCTAAATTCCTAAATCTAGCTTTCAAGTTACTTTGGTTGGATGAAGACTTTCAAGTTCTCCTCATGTATTCAGTCATATTCTGAGCACTGTAATAAATTAGTCTGCTTACCAAGAGAATACTTTTTTTGACTTAACTATTTCTGTCAACTCAATCATTATTTACTCAGTCACTTATGGACAAATCATCAATGCTACCTCTGAATCTTTCTTCTTTTTCATCACCCATGTTCAATCCTAAAATCAAGTTTTAGTAATTTTACCAGTGATATTCTTTCAAGTCTCTCTTCTGTCTCATATTCCTAGTATTACTACCTTAAGGCTAATCATTATTTCCTTTATGTTCTACTTCAGTAAACCCATAATTGGCATTAATTTCCAGTATTTTCCTGTTCAATCCATTCTTCACTTCACTGCCAGAATAATCTTTATACATACATATAATTTAATAAATGACTCGTCATTGTCCATTAATTGAGATTCAAAATCCTTAGTCTGGTGTTCAGACTCTATATAACCTGATAACTCTCTTTCTTATAGCCATAAGTGACACAACAACTTTTGAAATTTGCCTCATTCCAGTCATTTTGGCCTTTGATTGTTTCTTGTATTCTTTTATCAGCAGGATTTTTGCTTACGTCATTCTTTATTTTAGGAATGCTTTCCATTTTCTAAGAAGTCTTTCCTAATTTACCCAATCCGAAATTCCTTAGTGTCTCTGCATAGTACTATGCACCTGTTTATGTCTATATAATATATTCAATAACAATAAATCCACAGACATTTATTCAATGCCTACTTCAATACCAGAAACTGTGTGAGATAGTGGAGATACCCAAACAAGTTGAATTTCATAAGTTAATAATAAGTTAAAATAAATTACTTAAGTTTAGCATAACAAGGAACTTTTATTTCACTAATGGGAGTCTTAAGTAATTGTGAATATATATGTGTTTTGTATAAACATGTATATTTACTAAAATGGGATATTTCTTCTGGGGGTTTTTAATTTGTTCATTTTCAAGTTTTTTGATGTGCATTTCCAATTCATTGACCTCTGCCCTCCCTAATTTGTTAATATATGCACTCAGGGATATGAATTTTCCTCTAAGTACTGCCTTGGTTGCATCCCATAAGGTTTGAAAGGATGTCTCACCATTGTCATTTTCCTCAACAAAATTATTAATTGTTTCTATGATTTCTTCTCTAACTAACCAATTTTGGAGTATCATATTATTTAATTTCCAATTAATTTTTGATTTGGCTCTCCAAGTACCCGTACTAATCAATATTTTTATTGCTTTATGATCTGAAAAGGTTGCATTTATTATTTTTGCTTTTCTGCATTTGAGTGCCATGTTTCTGTGACCTAGTGTATGATCTATTTTTGTGAATGTGCCATGTGGTTCTGAGAAGAAGGTGTATTCCTTTTTGTCCCTATTTATTTTTCTCCATATGTCTATTAACTCTAATTTTCTAAAATTTTATTCACCTCTTTTACCTCTTTCTTATTTATTTGGTTTGATTTATCTAAATTTGATAGTGGTTGGTTCAAGTCTCCCACTAATATGGTTTAACTGTCTATTTCTTCCTTCAATTCTCCTAGTTTCTCTATTAGAAATTTGGATGCTATTCCGTTTGGTGCATACATGTTGATTAGTGATATTTCCTCATTGTCTATATTCCCTTTTAACAGAATATTTTTACCTTCCCTGTCCCTTTTGATCAGGTCTATTTGTGCTTTGGCTTTATCAGATATCATGATTGCAACTCCTGCCTTCTTTCTATCAGTTGAGGTCCAAAAGATCTTACTCCATCCTTTAATTCTAACCTTGTGAGTATCAACCTGCCTCATATGTGTTTCTTGAAGAAAACATATGGTAGGGTTTGGGGTTCTAATCCAATCTGCAATTTGTCTACATTTTATGCGTGAGTTCATCCCATTCACATTCAAAGTTATGATTGTCACTTCTGGATTCCCTGGCATTTTGATATCTTTCCCAAGTTCTGACCTTTCTTCCCTAGGTATAAACCTTTTGAACCAGTGATTTACTTTAGGTCAGTCCCCCTAGTCCCCTCCCTTGGTATGTTTCCCTTTCTAGCCCCTCCCTTTTTATGCTCCCTTCCCCTCCTCCCTCTCCTTCCCTCCATTTTTATACTCCCTCTCCCCTCCCCCTCCTTAATTTCCCTTTCTTTCTTACCCTGTTGGATAAGATAGAATTCAGGATCCCACTGGATCTAGATGTTCTTCCCTCTCAGATTTGATTTCACTGAGAGTAAGGTTTAAGTAATACCACTTCACACTCTCTTCCTCTCCTTCTCATATGAGAGATATTCCCCTCCCTTCCCATGTGTATCTTTGTATGGGAAAGGTTATTCTATTTAGTTGCCCCCCCCATTTCTTGAAGTAAGTCTTAGTATTGTCAATGCTTCCCCCCTTCCCTTTTCCTTTCTTTGCCCCCACTTTCACCAAATCTTCTTGATGCCCCAATCTTTCCCTATGCATTATTCTTCTAACTATTCTTATGGTGCATGCAATTTTTGAGAGTTACACAATACATTTTCCCCACATATTAATATATATAATTTGATGTAAATGTAGTCCTTATAGAAGAGAGTTTGACTTACAGAAAAAGATAAGATTTTTCTCCTTTTCCCTTTCTTTCATATTTACCTTTTCATGTTTTTCTTGCTTTCTGTGATTAGATATCAAATTTTCCACTAAGTTCTGGTCTTTTCTTAGCAAATGCTTGGAAATCTTCTATTTTGTTGAATGCCCATACTTTCCTCTGGAAGTATATAGTCAGTTTTGCTGGGTAGTTGATTCTTGGTTGGCGACCCAGTTCTCTTGCCTTTCTAAATATCATGTTCCATGCTTTGCAGTCTCTTAGTGTGTTAGCCGCTAAGTCCTGTGTGATCCTTATGGGAGCCCCCCTATATCTGAAGCTCCTCTTCTTGGCTTCTTGTAGGATTTTCTCCTTTTCTTGGAAGCTCTTGAATTTGGTGATTACATTCCTGGGGGTTGTCTTTTGGGGATTTAGCATAGAGGGTGTTCTATGAACCCTTTCTATTTCTATTTTGCCCCCTTGCTCCAGAATATGTGGGCAATTTTCTTCTATAATCTCCTGTAGTATAGCATCGAGGTTTTTGTTTATCTCTGGTTTTTCGGGCAGACCAATAATTCTCACGTTGTCTCTTCTTTCTCTGTTTTCCAGGTCTGTGACCTTTTCAGTGAGATATTTTGTGTTTTCTTCTAATTCATTAATTTTTTTTGACTTTGCTTTATTAATTCTTGCTGTTTTGCATGCTCACTGTCTTCCAGTTGCTTAATTCTGGTCATTAGGGACTGTTTTTGCTTTTCAGCTTTGTCTGCCCTTCTATTAGATGCTTCCAGCTCTTTCTCCAATTGTGAAGTCTTGTCTATCAGACTGCTGATCTCCTTCTCCCATTTTTCTTTCCAGAAGGTTTCCATCTTTTGGGCATGCTCACTGTCTTCTAATTGCTTAATTCTGGTCGTTAGGGACTGGTTTTGCTTTTCAGATTTGTCTGCCCTTCTATTAGATGCCTCCAGCTCTTTCTCCAATTGTGAAGCCTTGTCTATCAGACTGCTGACCTCTTTCTCCCATTTTTCTTTCCAGAAGGTTTCCATCTTTTGGGCAAGCTCCAATTTGATTTCTTCCAGAGCTTTTGGATAATTTCCATTTTGTGAGGCATGTTTTGATTTTGTTTAGGTTTCATCCTCTTTCTCTCCTTTTCCTTGTGTACTCCCACCATAAAAGTTCTCAATAGTCACCTTTTTCCCTTTCTTCCTGGAGGCTTGATATTGGGCCATGTGAGCCATCCCTTTGGTGGTTTTATTCCCCTTTCCTTTTTGTTCTGGGGTCTGGGTGATATGGGCGGGTTTTCTGTGAATTTAGGTTGCCTCAGACTAGTTCTTCCCAGCCTCCGAGGTTTCTTAGAGTGCAGGCCCCTTTGCTCAGCGTGGCCGCCCCTTTGCTCAGTTCAGCCTCTCAGCGCAGCCGCCCCTTTGCTCAGCGCAGCCTCTCAGTGTGGCTGCCCCTTTGCTCAGAGCAGCCTCTCAGTGCAGCAACCCCTTTGTTCAGCGCAGGATTTTCCCATGAAACCGCCCTGAGAGGTCATTTCCTTGCAGTCTTTAGATCCCAAGGACCCTGGTGTGCCCCCCCAGACAGAGACGCTCCTCACTCACTCGCTGTTCCAGTGAGCACTCTGATACCTTACTCTGTTTTGGTGGGGGGGGAGGGGCAGCTCAGTTCATGTTTTTATGCAAGCTTTTCCCCCTCCTTATAGTGTGGAAATGTTCAAGCCCCACGTACCTTCACTTCTGTGTGGTACTGGAGAGTTCCTCTGTTCTTACAAAGGTGATTTTTATGCTCTTTTGAGGTAGTCTATTTTGTTTGGTGCTGGGGAGAGGAAGCGATTCGCGTCTAGATTCCAGCCATGTTAACCTGGAAGACCGGGATATTATTTCTAATACATATCAGAGTTTTTTTTTTAAATATAAATATTGAATTTAATACAAATATTGAAGCTCTTTTGTTATGATTATTATTATGATTATTCCCATATCACCGATTAAGAGAGAGGGACTAGAAATATGACATCAGAGAACTGGTGGAAGAAATTGGCTTTATATAAATCCTTTAACTTTTCAGGACCTCAGTTTCATCTTTTATAGGATAGTGGAAAGACTATTAGGTTTGGAGGCAGGGAGACCTACTTTTAATCCTGCTTCAAATAATAGCTCTGTAACCCTGAGCCAGTTATTTACTTTCTGTAATCCTCATTTTTCTAAGCTATAAAATTAGAGGGTTACACTTGATAAACATTAAGGTCCCTTCCAATTTTAAATCTGTTATCCTCTGAGGCATGACTTGAGTTCAAATCTTAAGAATCACTTACTGCTTCTGTGACATTAGGCAGCTTCCCTAACTACTCAGCTTCATTTGAAAAAATAAAAGGATTGGATTAGATTATTTATTTTCTCCTCAAACTCTAAATGTATAATCCTATGATGCTAAGATTAGATGACCTCCAAAGTCCCTGCCAGTTTAAAAATCCCATAACCCTTTAGAATTCTGCTCCTTGAATAGGCCTTGGAAATTGTGCAGAAATCTTGAATTCTTGGGATATGTCATGTTTTATTTATCTTAGAAAGAAGAGAATCAACCCCAAAGATGTTAGAATGGTTGATGGATTTAGACAAAAAATGGTATAATCAAACTCAATGAATGGCCTCTTGGAATATTTATTGGAATATCTTTGTGATATAGAAAAATACTTGGTCCTGTAATCAGAAAGCACATGTACTTACTTGTATATGTTGAAATTGATATCAGTATACTTTGCAATATCCTATATAATTAATAAGCTGTAACCTTAAATTTAATGTTTCTCATTCTTGAGTTGCTCTTTTAATTTGATGATGAAAAGTGATAGACTCAAATGGAATTTTGATAGCAAAGCCTCAGGTCATAAAATGCCTCATTTACATATCACATAGAAAAGCTTGTTTTCTGTTTTATAGAATGTAACTGGTTATTATGACATTATTCTCTGGTGTAATAGGAACTACACACTACATTGATTAGCATGATAGTGAATTGATTAGATTTCAGTTTACATTGGTGAATGAAAACAGATAAGTACAAGGAGCTATGCTGACTCTAATAGTATATGGGTCTTTATCTGTTAGTGCTCTATTTTTCATCATCGCTTGGGTTACAGTTACAGAAAAGAAGCACATTGAAGGACTTGAAAATGAGTACTTAGGAAGCTAGGAGAAACTTGAGTTTTATTACTATGAGACACAGAAAACAAACCAAAATGAAAGCAACACACAGAGATTCTATATGGCAACATAAACAGTCATAAATTCAGCTATGCAGGACCAGGATCACTCTGCTGATGAAGGATGGTTAAGGTGACAAAATTTCAATGGTAGTACAGGCTCAGAATGGGATTTAATGTCTTACAGGTGAGCTTGATTGGTAGAGACAATTAGTACCAGATGCAAGAGAGTATTTTTAGTCAAAACCAGAAAGTGGTAAGGAGATTCCCCAGTGTGCTTATCAGTACCAGACTCAGGGAGAGGAATTTCCTAATTGGGATGGGAAATTGGGTAAAGGTTAAGGCATGATAATCAGGGAATCCTGGAGTAAATGTGAGCACACGCAACTGTAATAATTGGCTGAGGGTCTGGTCCAGTCATGAGTCAAAGTTGTTCACAGGCTCAGAATGACTAAAGTAAATGGAAATATACAAGCTGTCAAATATGGCTTACATTTTTATGTTCATTAAGACTAGGTAACCTACATGACTCCATATTGGAATTATGGGATCAAACAATATATTTCAAAAATAACTTTTATCACAATTAGTTGAGGAGCATTAAGTTATTTTCTATTCTAGAAAATCTAGCATGATTTTTTCCCCTATATTTTAAGGACTGAATAAGGTATTCTGTTACACAAGAACAAGTGTTAATCAATCAGCCAATACACACTTATTAAGTGATTACCATGAGCTAGGCACTCTGTTAAGAACCTATAAGACAGAGAAACACAAAAGATAGTTCCTGCTTTCAAGGAATTCACATTCTCATAGTGGGAAATTACATATATATACATATATATATATATATATATATATACACATGCATACATATATGTGTGTGGGGGTATGGGGATGTGTGTGTATAGTTGAAAAGGAAGAAAGGTGCCCCAAAAGAGGGCATAGGATTCTGCAGCTCTGTGGTACAGTAGCTGCCCTGGGATTCCTCCATAATTGGAACCTTTGGAAGGTGCTATCCAATGTCCACTCTCCACTCTCTTCAGTCAGAAGGAGGGATGATTCTGAGAGGCAGGGGTTAGTGAGGAAGTATGAATTTCAGAGCTGATTTGACCTTGCAAGATGAAGAGTTTTTGGAGGAAATTATGAAGTCTGGGTGAGCAATCAGGTGGGAAATGGTGAGGTGTCTGTCCCTGTCACTCTCCTTAAATAGAAGATCTGAGAGGAATTCTATCATATGTAGCCTCCATTCTCATCTTAATCAGATTTTCTTATTTCTGGGTATGTCAAACTGAGATGTCTGGATGTCTACAGGAATCTCAGAGGTATTTTTGAAGGCAATCATGGAGAACCAAACTATCAAACTTCAAATGACCCCTTGGTGTATAAGAAACTGTGATCCATAGAAATGACAGTAGCTTCCACCATTAAGACTTCTTTTTTTATTATTCACTGCCCCCTCTCCACTTGAAATATTTTGCAATAGTACAAGAGAGATTATTGCTATGAGATGTGTCATTCCAAGAACTGCTTATAATGCAGACTATAGGGACAGACATGTGAGAAGTCTAGATTATCATGTTTTAAAAATAACTGCCCTATTTGAAACACACCTGTTTCAGGAACATTTTATATAAAATATTTTTCACTAAGCCTTTTACAGACTTCTTTTCTTCTGGGCCTGCAAACTAGCTGCCCTCTGTTTTAATGTGGTGTAAATACTGAGGTATATACTCAAAGGTTAGGTCTCCAAAGTCAAACAAAAATAAAGAATTGAGCCAATTATTCTGATCATTTGGGAAGGAGCTCATAATTGTACAGGTAATGAGTAGGAAGGAATCACTGTATGAAGTATATAATATACTATTATTATGATCTTGTACCCATGGATAAGGAGGGAAAAGGAAGTTAGCTGTTCTTTTCTTTGCCTCAGTATCTTCAACATCTTGATCAGAATAATGGTCCTGGGTGGTTGACAACTTGATTAATCTGAGAAAGCTCTGATCAAAAACACAGTCAAACTCTTTTTGCTCTGAAGGATTTTCTGTCTCCTTTGTGGATAAGATCAATCAGAACTGGGATAAATTGGGTCACTCTATGGTGGGAAAGCCATATCTTGGTACATTGCAAAGTGCTCTGTCTTTTCTGACTCCATTTAGATAGCATTGCTCCCTGAGCCTAGAAAGACAACGAAAAGACTACACCAAATTAAGTAAGGAGTGGGACCATACCTCTTGCCCTTGTAATAATGAGGAGATAATATTACTAGCTAAATAATTGTTTGGATAATAGCATATATTATATGCTTGGGGTTTATACTTTCTTCTTGCTAGGAATTACTAAAATATTTCCCCCTTTCTCCTGAAAATATGCTGGGAGTGAGGGAAGGACAAGAGAGAAGTCAGTAACAAAGAAATTATCATGGTCTACTTCTACATTAAACACATGACCTTTTAGAATTATGGGAAAAATGATCTATCTAGTACCTGAGACTACTACACTATCACAAGCCATATATATATATATATATATATATATATATATGTATATATGCCATTTGTAGCTCATCTTTAATCATGATTTGTTGGAGAAATGAATAGTAACCTTGTATTACACAGTATAATATAATTTTAGTTTGTGCTGTTGTCTACTTGACTATTTAGGGCATTTATGGGCAAGCTTTTGAGCTTGGTGTGTCAAAATTCACCAAAAAACCAAGCATAATTTGGGTGGTGTGTCATTTTGAGAAAAAAAATCCATAACTTCATGATATTTATAGTTTAAATAACAAAAGTGTGTAATTATAACTGTATTTCATAAACTAAAAACTAAGAACTTACCTGCTTAGTGACTTCTTTGTTCATCTGTCAGCTAATTTCTTTTGTTGGTCTTGATATTATTTAACTTGTGTGGGGTGCCATGAACTAAGATAAGTGAGGGGGAGGGAGAATTCTTTAACTAACCTGCCTATTAGTGTGTTTTTTTGTTGCTGAATTTCATTGGCTAAATCTTCAATTGAAGGTTGGTATTTTGTACACTTGAAGCCCAAGCAAGTGCTACTAACTTCATCTGTCAATCTGTTTCTTTTGTTGGTTTTGATATTATTTAACACTGAGAATAAGGTCTCACAAAAGTAAGCAGAGGGAAAAATTGTGTGTAAAGCCATTGCTATATTTTTCAGGGTGCTAAAAGTATTTGGTAATGGGTTCCAGGTACTCCTCCCTTGCATGTGGGCCAGATCCCTGCCCTAGCCGGCTGGCTTTTACTGGGAGAGCAGCTGCTGCAATCTCTGCTCCTTCCTCACCTGCTCCTTCTCCATGAGCCCCAGTTGCAGGCTGTCCCCCAAACAAACCCCCGTCCCCCACTCAACTCCTGCCAGAGTGTTGATCAGCACCCCCCTCCCCAACACCCACCTTCCCCTGCCGGGCCAGGGCATGGCCATGGCCATGGCTACAGGCTGAGGCTCCCCAGGTGGCTCCTAGGCCCTGAAGAGTGCTGAACCTACATGTGGCCATGTGTCATTGAAAATGGCTACATGTGTCAGTGCTGACATGCGTGTCATAGGTTTGCTGTCATGGTTTTAGGGTGTGATGACCATAACCTAATTAATAACAATTGAAACTTTGAGCCCATAGCTAATTAAACTAATTTTTCCCAACATATATCCTGATGTAGACTTGAATATATGGGAGCAATCCTACTTAGTTTAAAATCTTAGAAATTTCATATTCCACAGATATAATAATCCTGTTAGGGTTTTTTTAATTCCAGATTTTACAAAACCAAATGAAAAAAGCATTTCTATGTGCAAAGAAAATGAAGATAGTACACAAATGAAATAACAAATCTCCTATTTATCTTACTTTTCTTCATATTTATGTAATAAAACCTGTCCACTCATGTGCTCCTCTCTTACATGCTTGTCTCTACCTTCTCTGCATCACAAAAGAATTATGAATTGATCATCAGGATAGCCAACATGTACATAAAAATTCTGTCTTTTGTATTTCATCTTTATGTTTATTTTATGGAAGTAATATTTAGTTTATTCTTCCAGGATTAATTCTGTGGCTGTGTATAATGTTCTCCTGGTACTGTCATTTTACCATTCATTATCTTGTGTTGTTCTTTACAAGTTTAAAAAAAAATCTGTTCATCATTTCTTATGGCACATTAGTATTCAATCACAATCATATGCTAGAATTTGTTCAGCCATTTCCCAATTAACATATAGGTTTTAATGTTTCATCTAAATGCCCAATTTATCTTACTATCCCTTCTCTCATTCTCATTATCTCATCTACTTCATGACTAAACTCTTTGAGAAAGGTATCTTCATTCAGTTTCTCTACTTTCTGTCCTCTCCTAATCTCTGTGCAATTTGACTTCTGACCCCATAATTCAAAGAAAATTACTATTTTTAAAATAACCATTGACCTCTTCATTGCCAAATCTAATAATGACCTTTTCTCAGTGTTGATCAACATTTTGATCTCTGTGTAGCTTTTGACACTTGATTACACTCTTCTTTAAAAAACAAAACAAACCAACCAACAAACACAAACCCTTATCTTCAGTCTTAGAATCAGGACTGTGTATTGGTTCCAAAGCAGAAGTGTTGTAAGGCAGTGGGGGTTAAATTGCTTGTCCAAGGTCACATAGCTAGGAAGTGCCTGAATCCAGATTTGAGTACAGATCTTCTGTCTCTAGTCATAGCTCTCAATCTACTGAGCCACCTAGCTTCGCCCTTATGCGTTTTTTAATAGATTTTCATGATACTATTCTCTACAGGGTTCTCCTATCTGCCCTACCACTCCTTCTAGGTCTCCTTTCCTGGTTGTCCATCCATGTCATGCTCACTAACTGTAAATGTTCCTCAAGATTCTTTTTTGAATCCTCTCATCTTCTCCCTTTATATTAGTCTAGTTGTCTAAACTATCAGCACCTGCTGGTTCAATTAGAGTTTCTGTATAGATGATACTAAGATCTATATATGCAACTGTAGTCCATTTCCTGAATTCTAGTTTTACGTGATCAGTGACTTGTTGGATGTTTTAAAATGGATTTCTCATAGACATCTCAAACTCAGTCTGTCTCATATAGTACTCATTATTTTCCCTGCCTCTGCCTCCCCGCTTCCCACGTTTCCTATTCCTGTCATGAACACTATCATCATCCTTCCAGGAGCCCATTATTACCTATTGGACCAAACATAAACTCATTTGTTTTGGATGTAAAAGCTCTTCATAACCTGAACCCATCCTAGCTTTCCAATCTCCCACCTCTATGCCTTTGTAATGACTGCCCTTCATACTGCCACTAGCTAAGTAGATATCTTGGAAATACACACACACAAACACACACACACACACAAATGCACACATATATATGTATGGAAAGAGAGAGAAAGACAGACAGAGACAGAGAGGGAGAGAGGGAAAGAGGGAGAGAGACAGAAATAGAGAGATGAAAGACACTGAGAGGAGAAGGCATGAGCACCTAGAATGAATGGGAAAATCTTTGGAACAAGTAGTATTTTGAGTAATCTTCAAGGAAACTAGGGAAAATTAGAGCCAGAAGTGAAAGTGTAGAACATTCTAAAACATATACATTAAAATGGGAGAGATAATATGTAAACAACTAGAATACTTAAATATGTAATATTATGCATGTAAACAACCAGATACAAACAAGATATATATAGTGATCTATAGAGCAATGTATATATAGTATAGATATAAATATATATATCTTGTTTATACCTATTTGTTTACATATTCTCTCTCTCAAAACATATCCACCATAATAATGTACATTATTTACAGTAAGGGATGGCTTAGCATAGTACCTGACACATAATGATAATTAATAATTAACATTTTTCTAGCACATAGTATGTGCCAAGTTCTGTGCTATGTGCTTCACCAGTATTATCTCATTTGATCTTTTCAAAAACTCTGGGAGATAGGTACTATTATAAATCCCATTTTATAGATGATGAAACTGAGACAGGTTAAAAAATATGCTTAGGATCTCACGATATTAAGTGTCTGAGGTCAGATTTCAGCTTATATTTTCCCGACTCCAAACATAGGCCTTTGTTGACTATGTCACTTACTTATTATTAAATATATTACTTTTGGCAACTTGACTGAAGTATCTAACTCATATAGAATAAGCAGTCATAAAGTGATTTGAATTTGTTTACTTTTTATATTCTTTGATGATTCTAGTTACTTAAATAGCTGACATTTCGAGTTACTACTATCCTTACTTCCTCTCCATACCTTACATGGATATGTATATGGAGAACTTGTTTATGGACAAAGAGAACACTTTGGATTATGATACTGAAAAATGATGAGATAGGCATGTTGGTCTTTTCAAACAACTGGCAAATGTATACACATCATAAATATTATTGTGGTGTACTATGAGTATAATAAGCAAATAGCAGATTAGATTATTCTATGCAAGATAAAAATACTCTTGGCATACTCCCTGAATTTTCAGACCTTTTTATATGTAATTGCATCTATAATATTCTATTTGAGAACATTCAATTTCCTCCTTTGGCAGGAATTTTTAACACACCCAAGTTTATCATGAAGGTTCTTTCTCTGTCTAAAGGAAAAATTATGATCTCTTAAGGCAAAAATAATTTATTAACATCATTACAAGTCAGAGATATTTACCATGAAAATTCTAAAATATAGGCATAAATAAAATATTCACAAATTTGCTTTCATTGATTTTAGCAGTAAAGAAGGTGCTTGTATGGATAAAGATTGTTCATCTTACTCCAAATTATGACAAAAACAACTCTCAGAGATGACCTTCAAGGGATCCTCACTGTTTCCTTTGGTCTCAAATTTTACTGAGCTATAGAGGTTTGTACATTCCTATTAAATATCATTTCTACATATTCTTCATTGAATGTGTGACCTTTGTAATAAACCTCTTAAGATAAAAAATGTGTCTCCTTTTTGAAATTATGGAACTGTTGTGATACTTCAGACTTTGTATTAAAAGATTTATTTATTTAAGAAGTCAAAGCTTTTCTGATAGTTGTATCTGAAATACAAAAGGTACTACTTCAAGGAGATGCAGAATTGGAATATTCTTTGTAAGATTATATAGAAATAAAAACATGCTCTGAGTCATCTTCCTTGCAAGTTCAGATTTCATAAATTTCTTTGATTATCAAATTCCATTATAAATCAAAAACACAGTTATAGGTTACATAGCTATATAATGCATTTCATTTATCTCTGATAAGTACAAAACTGAAGTTTATAATATTCCTCACATAAAGTCTTGCTTCAATTTGTAGCATCAGACAATCAAAAAGTATTATTTAACATAGACCTTTAAAGATAGAATCATTATTAGCTTCTCCTTGGAAGTATCTTCTGAATATTTTAATCTAAATACCCTGAACTCTGGTAATGCCAGCCAATGAGAGCTCACCCATATTTTCAAATTATTTTTGTAAAAGTGGTATCATTTCAATCCGCTGAATATTATATACTGGTTATTAAAATGACCTAGTTTTTTCCCAATATTACTAAACTTACAAGATGAAATTGCCTTGAAAATGTGTAAATTAAAAAGAACTTCTGAAAATGAAGTAATTGATATGTATTTTTAGGAGACTGTACAAGAAAACCTTACAATCACTTTGAAATGCTATCAACAAAATAGGAATTTATTCAGCGACACTGGATTTAAGGTGAAATATAAAGTTGTTACCTTTAAAAATAAATTAAGTTGGCCTACTTAAACAAGATATTGATAATCAAAAATTGGGAGTTGGGTAAAGGAGCAGACATTAAAGCAGACTGCCATTTTAAAGCATATGACTCTGAAGAACATCAAAAGAACCTAGAATTTTCTCAATTAAGAAATGCGATCTCCTTGTAAAACAGTGAGATATGGCAGATAGCGTCAAGGCTAACTTGTTTTCATACTAATTAATTTGTTAAACCCTACTCTGATAACAGAGCATTATCATTGTTACGATCTCACAAAACTTTCATATATAATAAATGATAAAATGACTTTATAGACAATTTGGTGAGAACTGTAAGTTATCCAAAAATTTTTTAAAAATGAAACCAAATGGGGAAATATACAAAATATGGTGGTGGAGGTAATCTGTCAATATTTCTATAATAAATTTTGTTCACTAATGAAAATGGATTCAGTACTTTTTGGCCTAAACATTTTGAAGCACAATATGCTGTATTAGGAAGTGAAAATTGAATAAAGGCTGGAAAAGTAGCCAAACCAGACCACATATATTAAAAGAAGTTCTGTGTTGAAGACAGCATAATACTTACAAATAGCTTTAAGGAACAATGTTCAATACAAGTATACAAGGGAAAGGATAATTACTCATATGGGAAAGTATTGATGCTATCAATAATAAAATTATGTTAAAAAGTAATTAATCAGTATATACCAACCCATATTCCAACCCCATTATCTTATATATAGATGTAGACATGAAAAATCAACACACTCATGAAGGGTATACTTGATGGAAATGTGAAAAAAAGTTTTGACAAATAATTCTCTATAGCTAACATAATCATTACAATGGTACAACTGGAAGGAAAATGTAGTAAAGACAAGATACTTTTTGGTTAATTTTTTTTTCTAGAGCATAAAAATGTGTTTTATTTGAAATGACAAAATTCAAATTTTTATACTACAAAATTAAATGATGCTCTGTCAAGGAGTCACTTCACACAAATGTTAAGAACATTGTACTGTTTGATAAATATAGAGAAGTCAATGGATTTTTAAAATAATCTGTGATTTTTAATGTCAAGAATAACATAAAAATGCTAAAATTCACTAAATTATTGGCCAATATGTGAATTGGATTAATATTGAAGCCATACATCGTTTCTAGGTTTTTCTGACAGGGAACCGTGCATTTACAAAGTCTAAAAGTGGGAGCAGAACTGCTTTGTCCTTTCTTCTCCTTCGATCTCCTTCTATCATATTAGTATCCTTGCTTTTACTATGGCACTCAATACATAAACTCCAGAGTAGAGTATTAAATAAAAAGCAGTTCTATTTATTACTATTAACAATTTTTTAGTAAACTCTGTGTCCTAAAAGTAGTGTTTTTGGGAACCCAGAGGCCACCAAATATCATTAATAATTTAGGCAGAGCCAGGCTCTAGTTAAAAAAGTTACACATGCAAATTATTTGGGGTTTAATAAGAATGGTGCTGCCATGAGCCTGAACAGATGTTTGAAAATTTAGCTGAGTATGTTTATTCATTCTAAATATGTTTACAGAATCTACTGAATGCTATTTTCTCAAACGCATTTGCATGGGAATGTATGTGTGGGCCTGATTCTGCCATCCTTAATCAAGCAGAACTGCCACTGGCTTCATGAAGAATTATGCCTGGGTAGGCTATGGCAGAATCAGGCCTATGGAGAGTTTACTGCAATGATGAAGAGCAAATTTGTCTGTCACCATTGGAAATTCAGTTGTGTAGCTAGGATTATAACAAAAAACTTAGACATCAGAAACTTCTTTGTTCCAAGCAGGCTTTCTGTAATACAAATGTTTGGTATAATATTCAATGGGATTTAAAGTTTGATTTTTTCTTCTTGGTCAGAAAAGAGGTTCCTATCTCTGCTGTGCCATTAACCATTCAGGTCACTTGGGGTCTTGGTTTCCCTATCTTAAAAATGTATGCTGGACTCTGAATCCCTTTCAACTATGAGGAATATGATTTTGACTCATAGATGGACATTTATTTTAAAATTTGTCTTGTCATAAACTTTTTATAGCAAAAAATACTTTTTTATTAATTTTTAGACTTTAAAAAAGTAGAGTCAGTCAGATCATGGTTTTTACTTCATTTTATGGCTATTGACTGCTTATATTTGCATAATACAAGAAATCACTCTCTGACTCCCATATGATTCCATCTTCTGAAATCTAAGCATTGTTCCACAAAATTTCTACTTAAATTTTAACTATGGACTCTTTCTATTCTCTTTGTGTTCCTTCCCCCCCCCCAATTATGAAAATTCAACCAATCTTTGAGATGTCAGGACTTATATCAAATGGATATTTTTCTTTTCATAGGAATTTTAAAAATATGAGTAATTCAATTTTTATCAAATATCTCTTCTCTTACATCAACTTCTTTCTCATTGGTTGTCCCATTATAATTATCTTACAGCATATTAACAGTATAGCTTTAAAAAATCTGCTGAAATTAACTCTATGAGGGGGCAGCTGGGTAGCTCAGTGGATTGAGAGCCAGGCCTAGAGACGGGAGGTCCTAGGTTCAAATCTGGCCTCAGATACTTCTCAGCTGTGTGACCCTGGGCAAGTCACTTGACCCCCATTGCCTAGCCCTTACCACTCTTATGCCTTGGAGCCAATACACAGTATTGACTCTAAGACGGAAGGTAAGAGTTTAAAAAAAAATGAAATAAACTCTATGGATCTTTCTGCTTATAAGATTAAATGATCTTATGATTCTTATACTCTATCCTTTAGTTAATACATAGAACTAAAGATCTTAGTTAATATCTATTTCCCTTATCCTGGAACTCCCTAAGCATTGTTATTATTTATCTTCTATACTTTCCTTTTCTTCTCTTCCCTGGGTATTTTACTTTCCTACTCTATTCTTAGTTCCTTTGATTTCAAATAAAGTGTTTTTTACTGTTTCTTCCAAATAATACAAAATAAATTTCTTTGTGAAGCCTTTCAAGAACCATCCACATGAGGGCACTTAATAAATACATTTTTTGATTAAGGCATGCTCTCAGGAGCAACAATACAGGCAGAAGAGAATGAGAGAGAAAAGCCATAAAATGGCAAAAAATATAACTGCTTAGTAATTATTTTTTCTATTTTATCATATACAGTTTACATTTAGTTTATTATTTCTTATTTATGTAATAAAATTATTGGATGGAGGAAAAGTTTTTTATTTATTTGTAGATCTAAGAATTCAATTAGTATTTAATATGTACAACAGATAATCAGAGAACAATAAATTACATGGAATTAGGGAGAAGTTGAAGTGGCCTTCCTGTGGCCCTCAAACAAGGAACATGTCATCCCAGGAAGAAGAATATATTATGCTATTTTGGAATATCTCCAGAGAAGATTTCCTCAGCCTATTTTTGTCACTTAATTCTATGGCAAGCTTTTTTTTTTTTTAAATCAAAATACTATTTCTTTGTAAATCTTAAAGGTTGCAATGATGATGATCATGATGAAATTTTGTCATTTTTAGCCAGGTTCCTTTGATATTTAGAAGAAACACATCATTTAGCTATTGAAATATATTCATGTCTTTGTTCCTGGGAAGATTTTTTAAATGGGATTAAAATTCTAACTAAACTCCAAATTAAATTGTCAATATAGTAAACTCTAATTTAAATCTGTTACTAATTTAAATGTCAATTGCTAAGGAGGTCTCTAGTTATAAAAAAAAAAATAGGGGAGGAGAGAGGGTAGTCAGTAGCCACATCAAATTCTTGACTTGCTTATTTGTGACACTCATTTATAGTCAAGTAAATCACAATCTTTCAAAGCCTTAATATTATAATCAGAAAAATACTATAAAATAGGGATATTAATACTAATGCGACTGCCCTCACAGATTTATTATAGGGATCCAATAAAATAATGTATAGAAAATACTTTGTAGTATTAAAGCTTTTAAAAATATTATTGTTTTAATATAGAATTTTCA
Source organism: Monodelphis domestica (assembly GCF_027887165.1). Taxonomy (NCBI): domain Eukaryota; kingdom Metazoa; phylum Chordata; class Mammalia; order Didelphimorphia; family Didelphidae; genus Monodelphis; species Monodelphis domestica. Next base: position 248,272,872 of record NC_077229.1, read on the forward strand.
CTGTGAACTTTAAACTCCTTTTATTAAAATAAGTTTTTAAATAGAAGTAGAATATTATTTTGGTGCTAGTGGGGAGTGTCACTATTTTTTTTTCTGTAAGATATAACTGTATGCTTGGAGCTTATAACTGACTGTTCTTCAGACTTTATCTCATTATATACATATCATTATCTAAAACAACTATGCCACTTAGAAGACAACAAATATACAGTTATCAAAGAAAAAGTAGTATCTTAAGACTAATTAGCAAACAATGTTTCTCGTTGCTTTTTATAATTCTAGAATGACTGACTTCAACAAGAGCCACTTAAATGAGAGTTGATATTTATATGATACTGTTTCTTATGTTTTGAATATATTTTCACTGACAAATGTTCTTTTGAGTATCACAAATCAACATAGAAGGAAAACATTAAACAATAGAAATGAAAGTATTATAATTATATAATCAACTAGATTACTGTTTTCCAAGTACTATGTATATAAATTGCCAATTATCTATAAGTTCTGACTGTCTAAATATCAGAATGAAACTCTCATGCTCTGAAAGATATGCATGTATAAAGGTAAAATGATACTTTCTCAAATACACGGCGAAATAAGTGTGAATTTATTTTTTGATTGCTCTGAAGAAATAAGGTAATAAGACAGTGTTATTATACTTCTTCAGAACAATGAAGAAAATATGTAACCACTGGTTATAAATATGTATCATTACAAATATATAATCAATAGGATGTGTGTAATATATGCCTACATATGTATTTTACAGTTATATTTATATTTGTATAGATATTACATGTTTTTATATATATATATGTATAACATTTATTTTGATATTAAAATTCTAGCTAATACCTGAAGCATGACTTCATACCCCTGGTTAATATTACCCATCCCCTTTCCTAACCCTGACACCAAGTATTTCACATGGCTTTTTACTTTCACTAATGTAAGATAGGATTGTTTGTGCATCAAATTCCAAAGGTTTATCTTGAATAACCAGATATTGTGTTAGTTTTGTTTTGTTACTTAATTCTGGATTTAATTTGTTGTTTACAGGCATTAAAATGAATTTAATTAGTCATTTGGCAATGAGATCCATGTTATTTTCCAAATTTATTTTCTTTTTTTAGTCAAATTCCCAAATCTAGAAAGTTATATTGCTGTTTCACGGATTGTGAATGCTTTGATTCTTTTAGCTTCTAGTTTTTAGTTCTAGGTAACACAGTGAATATTTTTCAGATAATCTGAAGGAAAATAAAGAGGCAAAATTCCAAGCCAATAACAGATTTATTGACAGAGACCAGTGTCTCTCAGCAAAACTGGATCATTAGTTTTCCTCCCACCTAAGACAATTGAATGAGTTTTCTCCCGTTTTTATACCTTAACATTGCATCACTCAAGATCCCACTCCAAAAGTCAAACATCAATCCCAGGATAGCTGGGAAAAGGGAGATATCTCTACCAGAAATCTTTCTATCAAGATATTTTTCTACCCCAGATATTTCTGTGTACCATAAATGGACAAGTCTTCTGTTCATGGACAATGGGTGGGATTTATAGTTTTCTAGCAATAATTGGATGCCTCGCTTTTTGAGGAGGTGCCTTAGCTTTTTCATTGGTTATGAGACACCACCACTGTTTCTTCTGGTGTGCCCTACATGGAAATGATTCTCAGATCAATGGGTCAGCACATCTCCCATGGACTCCACCATTCATCATCCAGACATGTCATATATGGTTGATAAGCTTTCCACTTATTTGATGAATCACATCCTATTGTAAAATGCTAGCCTACTGAGAGTCACAGTAAAAAGAAAAAAAAAAGACGTAGCTAGATTCACTGCATTAATTTAAACTTTTCCCTTATGAAATATAATTACTATAATTCTATTACTCATACTATAATTCTATTAATTACTAATCAGTTGTCCCAAATTAATCATGGTTGAAAGGTAAAAATAATCAGAAAATATTGTTAGTTTTTATTTGTTCAATAAAACTATATCATTTGACTGAATAAGGGGAAAGCTGTTTTATTTTCCTCTACCCCACTACTGAACTTATTTGTTATTTGGAATGATTTAGATATAAAACATATCTCTATCTATCAGTAGCTAGGTGGCACAGTGTATAGAACAGTTAGCCTCAAGAAAGGAAGATTCATTTTCCTGAGTTCAAATCTAGCCTCAGACTAGCTATGTGACCATGGGCAAGTCACTTAACCCTGTTTTCTTTTATTTCCTCATCTAATTTTAAATGATCTGGAGAAGGAAATGGCAAAACTACTTCAGTATCTCTGCCAAGAAAATCCCAAGTGGGATCGCCAAGAGTTGGACACTACTCAAATGTCTCAACAACCAAAATACTTGAGAGACATTCTTTCTTGTAATGCAGCAGAGGACAATTGAATCCCCCAAAACTGACCACTATGATTTCCTTATTTTCTACAGGTAGGTTATTTTCTTTTCCTATGTAAGAGGAACTGATATTTCCATACTAGTTAATGAATCTTTATTAAGTATCTACTATGTTCCAGATAATGTGCTAAGTGCTGCTGATGCAAAGGAAGGCTGCAAAAAAACAAATAAACAAACAAACCAAAGAAATACCAGTTGTTGCTCTCAAAGTAAATCAATCCAAGGAGCAGGGGTGGTGCCTATGCCAACATGCCAACAGCTATGAAAAATGGAACATATAAAGGATATGTTGGGCATAATTAATGGATTCACAAGAATGTTAAGATAGGCACAATTATTTTTAATGTTTTTAAAAAAGATATTGTCATCTTTCACTTATAGTCATTTTAACCTGACTAGCATGCCAAGATATCTTACAATATAAATGCGTCTCCAAGATGTTCAGAAACACTCAAAATGGTAGTGAGATTTTCTAATCTTACAGGAGCTATTTAGCTTAATAAGACACATAGTATTCTTCATGAACATAGAAAAAGAAGACCTAACATTCAGTAAACCTTTTAACATTAGGGTAACACATATGGAGACATGATAGTCATGCCATATATATTATTTCCACACTTCTCCAGAGTGTTTTTATATTAAAATTTTTAATGAAAAAGTGTGTTTAATATTATTTTATTGCAAGCAATTAAACCAAACAATTACTTCTCAATAACTGTCTGCAGTATATTATATTGAATTCTAACTAAGCAATAAGAATACGACAGCACTTTTATGAGGTCATAAATCTATCCCAAAGTGGATATACCATGAAGCTGAAGGATATAAGTAGACCATGGCAATGAAGAAGAGAAATGATTCCTCCATAAAAAAGCATTGAGGAAACATTATCACTATTATGTTTAAGGATTATAGTCTCTGGAATTGCATTTAATTTTAGAATCTGTATCTTTTCATTGTTTTCTGGGGTGAGACATGAGGAAACAGATAGGATACATTTATATGTTCTATTTCATCCTTTATCTATTCCCTCCTATATTCATACCTCTAAGTAGAGGCTGATAGAATTCCAAGCCACTACAACTAAATGATGTTTATTCATTTATAAATAATTCTCAGAAGTGAAATTGACATTGTTATTGACAAGCCATAGTGCAGCCACTTAATTAGTCTTTCTAATTGGTGTAAATTGTTTTAATGCTTTGCTGTTGATTCAATGATCCTTTGTGGCTAGAACACTGTAATATAGACATATACACTGAGATAATCTCATGTAGCTGCTATAAAATACCAAGGTTACAGTAGGTCTGAAGTCCCTATATTTATCCATCAAGTTAACCTCTTTCATTCTTGTTTCTCAAACAATAACAGGAGTTTAATAATGCATACAATAATGACTCAAAAGTAAAAAAAAATTAATAAAAGCAATATTAGAAAAATAATGTTCATCTAAATGAAGATAATCTCATCCAATGAAGTTAATCTTGTTCCTTCTGATTATTTAAAAGAGTTTAGAGAGAAGTAAGGATGATTTTATTTATTTTTATTGGCTTGTGAGAGTTAATTGCTAAATAATTAGTGTGAGCATTTACACTGGAAATTTAACAAGTGCTAAAAATCAAAATGATTTATTATTTTTTTGATTGAGTAGACTAAGAAAGTGTTAAATAATGCAGATGAAATTTAAAAGTGTATCTTAATGGCTAAAGAATATGAACAGACAATTCTCAGATGAAGAAAATAAAGCTATCTTTAGTTATATGAAAAAATGTGCCAAATCACTGTTAATTTGATAAATATGAATTAGAATAACTCTGGGGTACTACCTCATATCAGACTGACCAACCCAAACAAAAAGGAAAATGCTAAATATTGGAAATGATGGGGGAAAATTTAGGACACTAATATACTGTTGGTGGAGCTGTGAACTGATATAACTTTTCTAGAAAGCAATCTGAAACCATACCCAAGGGGGCATCAAGATGTGTCCCAACAATACTAGGTCCTTATCTCAAAGACTTCAAAATAGTGGAAAGCACCTATTTGTACCAACATATTTATAAAGCAGCCCTTTTTATGGTGGCAAAGAACTGGAATTTGAAGGGATGTACATCAATTGAAAAATGGCTGAACAAAGTGTAGTATATTATTGTAATGGAATACTGTTGTGCCATAAAAAATAACAAAGAGATCTCAAAACAAAACAAAACAACCCAAATCTTAAAAGAATTATATGAAATGATACAAGGTGATGTGAGCAGATCCAGAAGAATGCTGTACCTAATAACAATCAACTGTGACTGACTTTACTGTGATCAGCCAGGAAGGAGAGGATTCAGGACAACTCTAAGGGACTCAGGATGAAAAAGGTTACCCACTGCCATCATGGAACAGATGGAGTCCAATTGCACAGTGAAACATACCATTCTTTACTTTATTCCTCCATACATTTTTCTCTAGTGTAAGCAATGTGTTTCTTATTTCACAATTTAATGAACATGGAAATATATACTGTATAATAACATATATACAACCAAATCATACTACTTGCCATCTTGGGGAGGAGGGAGGGATTGATCAGAGGAAGAGAGAGAACATGGATTGCAAAATGTCAGAAAATTAATATTAAAAATTGTATTGACATGTAATATGAAAACATTTGTAAACATTTTTTAAAGTGCATCTTGTATAACATCCCCTTCCTTTTGTTCCTTACCTCAGGTGGCTAAACATTTACTAGCATTTCCTCTGGCTCAAGCCCATTTATCCATTGTCTTGTTTCTCAAATAAGGGAGACTGAAAGATATGGATTCTTGTGTAGAATGTTGAATATTTATAACCAGTAACAGGCATAATTAATGCTCTAGAAAATTGGTCATCTATTGGGAATTTTGAATATTAAACTTGAGCAAAACAAAAGCAAACAAAATTTAGAAAGGTGGGAAAAACTAAGTTTTCTGATGATGATAGGTTGGATAGGGAAAGGGAATAAAAAACAAAATTAATTGATAAAAAGGAAGATTACAAAAACTATATAGGAAAAAGGTAGACATAGTGAAGTAGGAAGAAATGAAAAAAGGAAATGTTTTGTGGATATATTTTATTCTTTCAATCTACTGTGCAGTTCTTGCATATGGAAAGTAAGTGATAATGTATTTTCAAAATTTTAAACTACCTCTTCAAAGGGTTTAAAATCTTATCCCAACTTTTCTCCTCTTATTATTCCCTCCTTGCCCTCTTTCTTTCCTTTCTGACTCCTTAGAATACTGGACATAGTTCTCATTGAATAATTTTTTATCAGTCTGAAAATATTAAATATTTTTTGGCCTTAAGGTGGAGATGTGGAGCAACTTTAGTCCTTAAGGTCTTTTCCAGATAAAATCTTTGTAATGTTTAATCCTGGGCTACACATCTAGGAGGGAGTTAAAAACAACAAATTCCCAGTGCAAATGGGAGAAAACATTCCTCTCTGGCTTTCACTAGGATAACTTCTCTACTAATTTCCCTACCTCCCTAGTTATTGAGATATACATGATCAGAAGAATAAGAGCTTTTCTCCTTTGCTATATATATGGGAATTAAGTACTGGCTTTGCTATGCTATTTCTTGGACCTTTGTTTATATTGATATCAGGAATTCTTGGTGAGGAAATCCCATTTATCAGTGTAAAATGGTAAGTGTTCTGCAATTCACTGTCATAAAAAATGTATTGGGACACTGATGGTTTAAGCAATGTCCAACGTCTCACAATCAATATCAAAGATAATAGGGTTTGAACTCATCACCCTTGCTTTGGAACTGACCATCCACTACACTTTCACAATAATACTCATAAGTCATTATTATCTTTAACAACATCATTATCATCAATATCATCATTATAGAAGTAAATGAAAAAGAAAAATATATTTAATGTTTATAAGCTGCCATTCACTATGCTAAATCTAAGAAGAAAAATAGAAAAGTGAGAATCTGCTGTCAAGATCTCACATTCTAATTGAGAGAGACAACACATATAGGAGAGATCACTTAATGAGTCAATAGAACCCAGTGATCTTTTATTTTCCAATGCAGGACAGAGCTCTGATGGTGAGCCTATGGCACACATGCCAAAGGGGGCATTCAGAGACTTCTCTATGGGCACGTGCCTTTGCCCACCAAAGTTTGTTACTAGAAAGGAAGAGGGACTTAGGTGAAGTTGCTCCATTCCCCTCTCCACTGACTTGAGGACATTTTTTCATTTGACTCGGCCCTCTGCCCAGCAGTCCAATGGGAGTGCTTTCTCCCTCCCCTGTCTAGAGCAAGACATCAAGGGGGGAGGTTCTGGACAACAGCAGGGCACTCAGTCTCTGGGAGGGGACGCAGCACATAGTCTTAAAATGTTTCACTATCACTGCCCTATGGATCCTTAGGGTGATTATCATCATTCAGAAGTGAGGGTAAAGAAACAATGCTATAGGCAAAATTGTGAACTATGCAATTATCTTGCTTGTACCAAAATATTTCTAGCAGCAATTTTTGTGGTGGCAAAAAAACAAACAAACAACAAAACCTGGTAATGGAAGAGATGTCTATCAAGTGGAAAGTGGCTGAATAAAATGTTCTGGTATATAATTATAATAGAATACTATTGTGCCATAAGAAATGACAAGCAAGATAATTATAAAATAACCCCAAAATGGCTTATAGTGAGGCAAGCAGAACTAGGGGAACATTGTTCAAAGTAACAATAGTGCGTGATGATCAACTTTGAATTAATTAATTATATCAACAATGCAAGGATTCAGGACAACTCCAAGAGACACATTGGAAGAGAAGTTATCAACCACCAAAGAAGAAACTGACAGTCTCAATTCAGATTGAAATATTTCATTCTGCATTTTATTTTCTCCATGAATTTTTCTCTAGTGTAAGTGTTGTCTTGTTTCACATGATGACCATGGAAATAGATATTGTATAATAACACATGTAAAAACTATATTATATTCCCTGATATCTTGGGAAGGGGGGAGAAATGGGGAAAAAAGATAGAAAATGAATGCCAAACTGTCAGAAAATGTTTATTAAAAAAGTATATAATCTGAAAAAATTTAAATATTTAATTATCTTAAAACTAGCAAATGTTGTCTTTATTGAACATTTTCCTAGTTTTTTAAATTTTTCTCAGTTGGAAATTTTTATGTAGTCCTGTCATCTTCTATCACAGATAAAGCAATTTAATGGAAATAATTTAATTGCAGAGCTGGAAGTAACCTTAGATATCATCTAGTCTAAAGATTCTTTTTTTTTTTGACTTGTCAAGGGTTCCTTTCAGAGTCTTTTCAGAAGACTCTGTATTCAGGAGAATGTATTCAAATACTTAAAATAAAATATAAAATTTCAAAGGAAACCAATTCTATTTAAAGAATAATTTTTTTATGTTTCAGGTTAATCATTTAATAAATGAGGACATTAGCCCAGGGGAGTTAAATCATTTGCCCAAGGTTACACAGCTAAATTAGTAGTAGAACCAAGATTAATTTGCCCCCTGACTCTATCCATTATACCAAGCTACTATCTAGGGTAATACTAAATTTTCTTTTTTTCTCTGCCTAGTAAAATCTGAATTTTAAAAGATATCTAGAGATAGCTGTGTTGCATTTAATGTAGTAATTCTTAATGATCTTATTTTAGTCATTGTGGAATCTAACTGATGTAGATATGTAGGAGTAAGGGAAATTTCCAGTTCCCTTTCATATCACAATTCACAGACAATATCTTACTCTACTTATAGGTAAATTTGTATTTAACAACTATGCAAAAGAGTAGTGTTGTCAAATTTAAATAGAAATAGAGCCATTAAACCATACATTAGAATCCATGGGGCTGCACATTGACTTATAAAACCACATATTATCATCATCTATTATATTGTTTTAGAGTAGCCCCCTAGATGAGATTTGACCTCTGTCATAGAATAAGGTTCTTGCTGGAGTCCATCCAAGGGGATGAAGATTTATTTCAGGGGGTCCATGAAATTGGATGGGAAAAAAATCTTAATTTCCATTAATCTCTAACTGAAATTTAACACTTATTTAATAATGAATGCAGGTGACAATCATCATTCTAAGAAGGGGTTCACAGACTCTATCAGACTGTCTAAATGTCCTATGGTACACTCAAAAAGTTTGAGAATTCTTGCCCTAGAGCAACCTGGGCATGTTCTTAAACTTCTCCCCCTAAAAAACTCTAGGACATGCTTATTTCCCAGCTTATCTATCTAGACCCCTCAGAGAGTGCCATGTTCACATTAAAAAGGCATAGGAGTTGTTTTGTTTTTTTGTTTTTTTTTTTTTGCAATTGAAAGCAATGATCTGCTAGCCTTTTCAGTCTTCTCTTTGAGAATCTCTTACTTTTTTTTTGGAGCAACTCAAGATAGTTCATAAAGTCTACTTTCAGCATATAGGAAATCTTCCACTAAGTACTCCAATGTCTAAACTAAAGTAAGTGTTAACTATATGTATTAGACATAAGGTCTTTTGGAGATTTATCAATTTTAAATTAGTCTGCCCCTTCTCACAGGATGTTCTGCTCCTGTGTTTCATTGTTTGTGGCAGTGACTTTGGATTCAAAAAGGCTAAGCCATGGTAGGGAAGGATAAAGACCTACTTAAGCACAGTACTATAACACTGTTTCTTTCATTTGAGTATTTGATCCTGTATTTTCAGGAAAGATCACTGCCAGACTTTTGGGTACCAAGTGGTAAATTTCGTATTAGTATTGGGATTTCTTCCTCTCCCAATAAGAAACTTGGAAAGTGATTGCAATGGAAAGAGATGCGTGCATGCCTGCTGATGGGTTGAATAGAGGAAACTTGGAGAAATTGAAACAAAAAGGAAATGGCAGGGAATGTGGAATGGTAGCATCCTGAGGAGAGGACAAACTCTAGAAGTTTCAGTCTAATCCTGAGACCAAGAACTCTGATGAGTGTAAGAAATGAAGAAAACCTCTGGGTTATAATTTTGAGCTGAAACCAGCTTTATTTGCTGGCAAAAGCAGTCAGTGGTCTGATCCATCCAGGCTGTGATGAAAGACTTGTGGGACATTAATAGTTATTTTTATAGGCTTTTGACAGTTAATACAAATCACGGATTAACAAAACCCAAATATTCAAAGTATGTTAGCTAATAATTGACAAATTCTAGTATAACTTCTAAGCATTTTATTGATCCTATAACTAATATCCTCAGATAATGACTGGAGGAAGAGACTTACTGATCTTGTAACTAATATTTTCAGATAATAACTCTTAAGAAGACACTTAAAGGTAGAATTGTCTCATTGAGTCACAAAATCTGAGGACTCTATTATTGACATAAATATCTAGAAAAAATACTAGTAATAAATGCCTACTTTTACGACAGACTCCCTGATTGCTTTTGTTATCTTTTATCTAGATTCAGGAATCAGTCAAGCTATAAACAATATTCCATAATTAATAACAGGAGCTTTTAAGCTAACTCTTCTTATCCATCTCTGCTTATACACACTTAATTCACAACTGGGACTAATCTTTGTAACAGCATAGTTACAGATACTATCTAAAGGATCATATGAGATCAATTAGTTTATAATAAATGATATAGGATTTTATCTTTTCATGAGGAAGAAAGTACATAGCACCATCAATGCTGTGCAGTGATTATTCAGTGCCCTCAGTATTCATATGCTATAACCTATATATTTTCCAACTTTAATGCATATAACACATTAAATGCAGGGCCTCTGAACTTCTCTGGCAATTTCTTTTTCTTTCCTCTTTCTGACACCTCTCTCATATTCCTGGAGGTCCTCAAAAGCATAAGCAAGTTAGGATTTACCTTTCTACTCAAATTCTGATCCTCAGGTTCATTCTTAGAGAAAAATGACTTTTTCCTAAAAAAGAGAGAACTGCTCAGTAATTTTACAAGAACTGTATGGATGATTACACTGACATTGACATGTCTGAATTGAGAGAGATGTCCTTTGGCATTATATTTGTTGTTGTAGTTTCATTTTTAAATATTTGAGATATATTTACCTTCCTTTGTTATAAAGAAGAACCTGTTAAAAAAACAAAAGCTCCAGGTTTGAACTAAAAGAATGTGTAACCATTCCCCTTGTCTCTCAATCCCAAAGAATTTAATAGGAAAGGTTAATTCTATTACCTTAGAAAATTAAGATAGGGGCAGCAAATACATTATTTTTCCTCCTAAAAAGCTTTCTCATTCTTCTCTGATTGTTGAGAGACTACACTGCAACATATTCTTTTCAATTTTTCCTCTTAATAATAGTTCAGTGGAATCCCCCAAACCAAAAGAATGTTGTGTGGAACTGTAACCATACCAGTTTTTTAATCTTAAAAGGGAGGAGTTCTTTTTAAAACTTCTGACTCTCCCTAATATAGACACCACTACAATGCACTGTCCTGGCTATAGCAAAGGCAGAATATATATATGCATAAAATGCTTGTTAATAAAGGACCTTTGCATCAGCTTTGTAAGTGGATAGAACAAGGAGTCTGCCTGGCAATTTTGAAAATATCACATAGTTGGTAAAGATATGCCTGTTAGCACCTTTTGGAGATGATAATAGCTACCAATAAGGTGTGGTAACTGGGATTGTACCAAGATAAATTAATTGATTTTGAAAGTCCCTACTAGCTAGCTGGGAGGGGGAGTGGTTTTGGTAACTTGGTGCTATGCCCACAATGAACGGGTCATATCAGATGTTTGGCTGTTGTTGTGTCACTTTAATCATGTGCAACTCTTCTTGAATGCATTTGGAAATTACTTTAAAACCCTTACCTTCTGTCTTAGAATCAATACTGGGTATTGGTTCCAAGGAAGAAGAGTGGTAAGGGCTAGGCAATGGGACTAAAGTGACTTGTCCAGGGTCATACAGCTAAGAAGTATCTGAGGCCAAATTTGAACCCAGGACCTCCTGTCTCTGGGCCTGACTCTCAATCCACTGAGCCAGCCAGTGCCCCCCCCCCAAGTTTCTTTGCAAAAATATTGAAGTGGTATGGCATTTCTTTCATTTTTTATATGGGGAAAATGACATAAAGAAGGTTAAGTGACATACCCAGGAAGACATAGTCAGTGAGTGTCTGAGGTAAGATTTGAATTCAGGTCTTTTTTATTTCAGACTTGGTGCTCTATCTACTGAACACCTAGCTTGAGATTCTTAGTAAGAGGAATTAAAAAAAAAATAATTTGAAAGTTTTGGCTCATTAAAAAAAGAAAAAGAAGGAATGTAAAGAAGAAAGGCAGGAAGAATTAAAGAGTAAGGAAGGAAGGAAATGGGATAGAATTGAGTGTGCTATTCTCAAAATGAGCATTTAGCTTATAAAAACTAGTTTGTTACCTTTTTGTTGGCTGAAGACTCTGGGACAGTCTTGGGTGGGAGGCTGATGAAGGATAGAAAGAACAATAAACAGCTCAGTTGCTTCTCTTGCCTCACCTGTTGGGCTGGAAGCCCAGGTGTTGTGATTTGTAGGTCAAGGCCTGTTGTGAGGAGGAGGAGCCTTGTGCATATCCATCATTGAAGTGCTCTTTCAGGAAGGGAATAAACAACTGCCTCTTTTTACTCTTACCTTCTGATTCTGAATTTGTTCATTTGAGTGAGTGGGGCACAGGTGTTCATTTTTGAGTGAGGCATTTGTCATCAATTTTTGTCTCACACAGAAGGAAGGTAGGAAGGAAGTTTGTTGTTGCTGTTTTTATTTTTGGTGTAGTTTGCTTCTAATTTGCCTTTTCTCCACTAGTCTCTCTCCAAAGTAAGAAACCAGAGTTTGGGCACGAGTACAAAAAATATAAAGGAAAAGAACATAAAGGAAGAGCTTGTGTAATTCAGAAGATAAAACAGAAATTACTGACTGAGGAACCATTAACCCTAAACATCTATGTAAATCCCAAGAAGCTCTTAGGAGTTCTGAATATGAGAATTAGCAAGAAACCTTCTAAGAATCCTGTCAGTCTCTTGCTCTTTGCCAATAGAACCCCAGGGTGAGGTGGAAGCTTTAGTTTCCTCTTTACATCTTACAGTCATTTCTCATTACTCCCCCCAGATCTGCAATAGTGCCTTTTGGTCCAGACGGTTTCTCAGAAAAGATAAGGGAAAGAGTCTTTCACTCCTCTCTCCCCTGTAGTAGATGACCCTCCCATCCCCCAGTTTTCCTTCTTGCTTCCCTCAATTTGCCATTTCTTTGACCCTCTGGCCCTTTAAAAAATATTTCCTCTATCTTCCTCCAGCATCAGCCTTTCCATATGGTTATAGCTAACCTTTGGGAGACTTTATTCATTGTTAAGTTTCTCATTTGATTTTGAGCTACTTGATGTCAGCTCTTAATACAGTACCTGGCACACAATAGGCATTTAATAAGTGCTTGTTGGCTTATAAACTGGAGGAGGAGAAAAGAAGTCTTAAAGCTATTATATTATGGAGGTGAGCACCACAGTCAGACAGCAAGATTTATTAAATACCTACTGTGTCCCATGCATAACTATATATAACATGCATATAATTATAAACAAACAAGATATATATAGAGAGAATAAATTGTAAAATAAAAATCCAAAAGAAGGGAGGCATTGACAATTCATGGATATGTTTTCTAAGATATGAAGTTGTTATTACCTTTCCAGTAAAAGGATTGCCCATCAAGGATATTTTAAAGCACCAAAATGCTCTATCACTATCTCTCTATCCCCTTTACTAACATTAAAAAAAAAAGATAAAAACCCTAAAATTTTAAATACAGAAAACCTTGTATATGTCAATTAAATTGTCTAGTAGCTTCTATAACATTTGTTTTGAAGGAGAGAAGTGAAAATTTGTAAGGACTTGCTTTAAACATTTTCTAGTCAGTTTCATAATTATTTCCCCTTACTATTACTCTGACATTGAAGTCATAGAAGAATGTTCTCTTCTTTGCAATATAACACAATTTGAAGGATTTAAATTTGTAAAATAACTGGATGTTTCCATGGTGTCTTATTAAAAGGCAATGGTTCCTTAAGAAATCTTCATAAACTTACCTAAACAGAACTAAGTTAGGAAACAATAAGTCAGGCAAGAGATCTGAATTCAGTTCAAATCTTTGTGAATTTGAATATTTTTGACTATATGAAAAATAAAGACAGAAAAAGAGAAATGAGCAATTCTCTGGAGACCATATTGTAATTTATAATTATTAAATAAAAGCAGGCCAGAGGAATAAAAGAAGGCACCAGTCACATGTCTAGTCACCTTCCCTTCTGATAGCCAGGCCCTGACCACACACCTACTCACTTTGAATTCCAAGAAAAAAATCCCCTCCTTCCTCTTTCTTCTCCAATTTATACACTTCATGACATCCCTTTCTAAGGCTCTTTGATTGAACCATGCCAATCTCACTCTGGAAAAGAGATGGGTCTACCAGATTCCAGGATTCTCAGAATTTTAGAATGGCTACATTCTACTTTTCTCTGTTACACTTTCTTAAGAGACTTGTTTACAGATTAGCAAATAACTTTTCACCCTTATTCATCAAAGAGGTAGAGATAGAAGCACATTTTTGCTTCAATTTTAAGATTAAATTATTTTTCTTTAAAATCTAAAGGTTGACTTGGGGTGCCAAAAAAGGGGTATAGATTAGTGTTAATTTCCACAGTATTATATTCCACAGCATGAAATGTTAGTCAAATGACATTAAATAGTCAATGAAGTTTAAAATGCACACCTGTATTTATATTGGGAGAGAACTTTGAGTAATAACTTAGTTTTGTTCAATCTGAACCATTTTTCTCAACTCCATAAATAAATTTGGATATATCATCTAATGGTCTCAGAATATTGAGTTAAAGTATGTAGAAAAAACTTTGTGGAGGTGCTAAAAATGCTGGATCAAAAAATGAAGTGATTTTGGTATGATTTGGAGCTAACTCATTAATTAATGACATCATATTAACTGCATCCATTATTAATAATGTGGTCATTATAATACATTCTGAAGTGAATTTCTTAGCTATATCTGGGAATAGTCCCTTTTCAGCACTTTGAACAACAATATAAGATTTCTATCAGTGTAGGTGATGCTTATCCTGATATAGTTAATAATTCCACCATATCTTTAGTATAAAATCTTTATGTATTACTCTTCTCACCTCCTCCAAAAAACATCATTATGTGGTGATTAACTTTATGGATATGGATCTCACTGTACTTATCAGGGTAGGAAAGACATAACATCTATCACTTGGCTAACAATAAAAGCCTTTTTGGTTTGGTTAAGAGCTTCCAGAGCTTGTGGAGTTTTTAAGGGGCATATCCAGACTATAATGAGAGACTTTAGTGAACATAGCTTTAGTGAAGTACAAAATCATTTCAAGGAAAACAAATTCATGTTTCATATAATCTCCTCTAAATAAATTTGACATTTCAGAAAGCATAGCTTAAATCAGTGCTTTTCTAAAGTAATACACTTAATTGTCCTTTCTTTTGAATGTTGTCCATGTTTTGACACTATTTCAGGCACCTCTAGTGATTTGGTCATAGTAAGGGCTCCTTCTGTTGATTCAGATTGCAACCTTTGAATTACTTGGTGGAAAAGACTTTCAGATCTAAAAATATTCTTTCACACTGTGGGATTTAAATTAATCTGCGGTACTTCAAGTATTATATTTATAAAGTTTATTATCTGACAAAATAGAACCATGTGACTAAGTTTTTCTACTTGCTCAAAAAAGCCAGCTCCACCAAAGCCACCACAGGAAGGAAAAAGAGATAGAGAGATGGAACTCCACCGAATTTATCTCCTGCCTATGTCAGCATGAAATGACAGGAAGAGAGTAGGGTGCTGAGAATCATGGTTTTGCTGGGGATAGTAGTTTTTCTGGGGATCTTAGTTTTTAGGGTAAACGATTCAAATTACCCAACCCATACAGGACTTCCTGAACTCAAAGAATAACTATTACTAAATAATATATTTTCATAGAACAAACTTCTCGATGAGTCTGTTTTAATTAGCTTGGTTAAAAGGCATGCAGCCCATCATCATGATGGATTCATAACTAAAACTCTCCCAGCTTGGTGAGACCTATCGGATCATATGCTCTGCTAATATGGCCATTGAGAATCCAGGGTTGTGTTCCCCCCACAAAATGTATCATCAAAGTAAGACTATTGGAAGCAAAATAAGTCTAAAGTCAAATGAGAAGTGTGTGCTAGTTTATAATATTTTTAAGGCAAGTAAGTGATATAGTAACTATTTATGGATTTGGAATCAAGAAAACCTGAGTTTAAAATGTGCCTCAGATACTTACCAGGTGTATAACCCTTAGGAAGTCATCTTTCTCAGCATCTTTTTTTCTCATCTGTAAAAGGGGGATGATAACAACAACAAATTTCACAAAGATATTTGGAAAATCAAATGAGATAACATATGTAAAATGCATTGAAAACCTGAAAACATTATGCAATCATCATTATCACTTCCTTTAATTATTTCAGCAGTACTAACACAGAACTACTAAAGTAGTCAGCAAAACTAAATATTTAATCAGGAAAGAGATGAGTCCATAATAATCGACCACTACAGAGCCAACCTCCAAATACTATACAGAGTTGAAACCTTGGGGCTTTGGGGACAACATCTCTGGAAGAATCCCTGCAGGAGATGATTCTCCAAAGAACAATAGAACTTGGTACTTAAATAGACTTATATACCTTTTGACAGGGGAGTATGATTGATTGATTGACTTTACCATGGCTATAAGGAAATGAGAAGTCCAAAACAGAATTATCAGGGAGAGGCTGATGCTTTACAATGGGTACAAAATGAATATAACGGGAGAAATTTCTAAAGCAAAAAGGTTACTTAACATTTGATTCTGTCTAATAGCCCCATCTAAACTGGGATTCATTAGGTACTTTTAAGTTTATTGCTCATTCTGAACCAGGTGATTCTGGGACTTCCTTCTGCGAATTCTTAGGGAATAGGGGCTAACTTGGGGTTCCCAAAAGTTGACAACTTTAAGCATCTAAAGGGTTGCAACAATGAAACATACCCAGAGGGACCTTTTCTATTCCCAACTGACCACCTAAATTGGCTGAAGGGCTCAGACACCAAGGAAAGAGAACTTAAGGTCCTTATAGCCCCTTTAATCCTTTGAAGGCAGTGGAGAGCTATCTGATTTCTCCAGCATTTCCTTTGTCTCTCTCAATAGTTTCCTTTTAAAATGAAAGGTGGCTTTAGGCATAAGCTCTTCCCCAAATTCACCTTTTAACAGACCAAATTGCCAATAAGCAGATTGTTTCAATCACAACCAGGCAGATCAGCAATAAGTATCTACCATAATTTCAGGGAAGTGAAGACACTCACCTAACACTCAAAAATATGTGTAACCTTGAAAATATGGATATGATGAGTTCAGAGTACTATTCCATTAAGACAGAAACATTTCATAAGGATTTAAAAAACATTTTGAGTAATGAAAAATTAAATTTGTATAACAAATTTCTAACTTTGAAGGATTAGATAATAGAACATCTTGTTTTCTACAGGGTATTCCTCATTCAATGGCAAAAGACTGTGAAAATTAATGGCAAAAAAAGAAGGCAAAAGAAAGGACTAATGGGTTTACCAGCAACATGTTGAATTAGGACTATATTAATGTCATGATGTTTATAAATTTATTTGTTATCTGATATATAAAAAATAAAACACAACTATTTCTATAAAAAGGTAGGAAAATGCATGACATAAATAATGTAAAAAGGAATCATTATTGACTACATACATTATTGTTTTTTAAAAGGTAACAATGTAAACATAAAATTCTGAAATAATTGCAGAAAATCTTTAGGAAATGCTAAGGTCCAGGTTCACTTATATTCAATCTGAGTATTAGGAGTAAAACATTTCTTGTGTTTCCTAGGATTAGAGTGAAGTGCCTGGTTATGTTCCCAAAGATGAAACGATAACCAACAATGTAACACACAGAAGGGAGTTTTATTAACCAAATTGCAGTTTGGGGCCCAACCCAAAAATTGGCTGGCCTCAAGTCTGGGGCTTATAGGCTTTTTATACACTTTTGTGGTAGGGGGAGTGCACAGGAATTCCTGGGCTAAGGGGAGTGACCAGGAACTCCTAGGGCTGGGGTCCTTATCAGTTCCTAGCACATTCCAGAATGTGGTCACTGGTTCTTCAGTAACTTGACTGCAGGGGCTCTAGGGGTTCAGGGAAGGGGTATACAGGATGTGGTGAGTTGTCTACAGGGGGTCTAGGGGCGAGGGGGTCAGGGAAGGGCATAGGGGCTGGTTCTTCATTCCCCACTTCTTTTGCTGTACATGAGTAATCTTCTTCATGCAACCATATCATCATAAGGGGATTCAGTAGGAGTCAGGGTTTGATAATGCTGGCAAAGGACCATTAGCTGGACAATATTAATGTGATCCTTGACAAAGGCTACTAGGCGATTAAGGATACATGGAACATACATTCCTTAACTAGCCCCTTATCATCAGCATAAAAGCAAAAAAACAACATAGGGTCCTTTCCAGCGAGGCTGGAGGTTCACCTTCCTATACCTAGAGTAATAAACCCTCAGGTATTTGATCAGGGGTTTGGTCATCTGACTGGGATCTGCCTGGAGACATAGGGAATGACCCTTATAAAAGATTCTTTAGTTTTAGGACTGAGATGTAGCCTGATAGAATCTAGGTGTAGCCTGGAGATACATCACTCTGTCCATCTTAAATCTAAAGGAGGATCAAAGGAGCACAATCATCTCAGGGTCCTATAGGGGTAGTCACAAGGATGTAAGGGAGCAAAAGATTTTCCTTAACAATAGTTTGCCCAAGTTTCTGGGGGTACAGTGCCCATGTCATCTCCCCCCTCTCCAAATATCTAGGGGGAAAGGGGAAATGGTCTCTATATTCTGTAGCTTCTTCAGAGCTGAGAATTGCTGTAGAGCTGTTTCTGCCTATTGTTAGGAGAGAGGTATTGAGTGTAGGCAATGTCCAGGGCTTTAGGCTGGAATAGTTGCCGAGGTTATGGTGGCATCTGGGTGATTCCCATGAGTGCTTTTACCCTAGAAGCAACTAGAGAAGTGGCAAGGTTACAAATACAAGGTCCCTATATCCCACAGGGGAGTAGCCAAAACTTAAACAGGGAGGGAAAGGCTGTGGACACAGGGTCTTTAAGGGCATGTCCTCAGTGAATGCCTGGGTCCTAGATAGGTGGGGACTTGCTTGGAGATCTGAAAGATGTCCAGTGACTGCTTCCCCCATTGGCAGACAGGTCACAAAGGAGAGAGTCAGCCCCTAAGATAGAAGTGTAGAAACCAGGACTGGGACAAAAACTAGAATACCAGATAGAATCAGAGAACATTAGGACAATAGTAATTGACATTACACATTTGCAGTTGGGTATCTTAGTCAACAGGCTTCTTCAGAAATCATCTTCTGAAAGGAATAGATCTCTTTAGGAAATCGGATTCCTGAGTTGTTTGCAGAGTTGGTATGTGATGCTTCTGTTAAAGAATATCCTTTTGCAAAGTACATATTAACTATAAACATCTAAAAATACTTCAGTAACAATATTTTACAGATGAATCCCTTTACCCCAGATTCTGGGGGAAATTCAAGCAAGCTTTGAGCTATATTTCCAAGCCAAGATCCAAACTTCAACTGTGGTAAATTAAGGCTACAAATACAAGCCATCTATTAATAAACTTCACCTACTTTTCAAAATATGTTTCTTAGCAATTTAAGAATTTTCTATTATTAACCTAATAGGTTGTTTGGGGAAATGGAAACTTTAATTTTACAATTTGCATTATGTGCTGATTATGGGAATTTGTCACAAAAGAGAAGGCAGACAGGGAAAGCATTTCCTCATGTCCCAAGGGACACTTAGTGAGGGCTTCACGAGCAGGCCAAAGCTATCACTGGCTCATGTCATCATTGTATCACTCAAGGATTTACAACCTAGATGGTCAGAAAAGGTTCATTCCCAGCTGAGCCCAGAATATGCCTCTGTAACCATCCTAGGACGTTCTCTGTCCTTGGTGTACATTGTCACTATTAGATCCCAGAAGCCTTCTTTTTCCTTAAAAGACAAGTCTCACCCATTTCAGCTGAGAGAAATTCTGCTTATCAGAAAATAAGAATTTTCATATACCTCAAACAAGCTTTTCTGACCATTTGCCCTCTCTAAGCATTCCTTAAAGCCTATGAGTCTACATTATAGCAGTTTTTCTTACATATTTTGGCAATAATTAATTTATCACTATTTAGTCACAAAACCTAAACAGAAATGTTGAATTCATTAGCTCTACAGTAAATACCAATCAGGGCTAGAGCAAATCCTGACCTTAGGCCATCTGAAGGAACTAAGACAAGATCAGTCAGGAATCTCTCTAAGGATTTCAGAAAAATTCCAGAATCATTTGTGATTTTCCAAAACCACATACATCAAATCTAGATATTATCCCTAAGTTAAAGATCCATTTATGAGAGCAGAACATCTATCTGTTCTCTTTCACCTTCTCTCTCTCTCTCTCTGTTTCCCTCTCTCTCTCTTCTCCTTCAAAACCCTCTGCTTAAAAAGCAGAGCAAGACTTCCATTCTTTCTTTACAAACCTGCATAATCAAGCTTTATGGACTTTAGAGCAAAGTTCCTCTTTCTTCTGAATCCAAAACCAACATACCTTCTCCACCTTCTCTGACCAATTTTTGCCATAAGTCAAACAAACATTCTGCTGTTATCACTTCAGTTGCTAATTGGTAACCCAAAAGAATTCTGATTTAAAAGATTACATCACTGAAACACTGTATCTTTAGCATAGGGCTCATCAATTATAAATTTCAGTTCATAGTACAAATTGGTAAACTGAGGTAACCACTGAGTATTAAACAAAATCTAGGGTACAGTCAGGTTTACAATGAACTTTTGTTTACACATCCAAACAATACTTGAAATACATATTTTAGCAGAAACTCACATAACATATTTCAAAAAATTTCATTTAGTATTACAGGATCTATCTTAAATTTAGGGATTTGAAACCTTTTAAGGTTTAAGGACTGTAAACCTTAAAGCAAGACTTTTGACAAGCAGGCTGATTATCTATTTTTGAGACCAAGAAGTTAAATGTAATAATAAAGTTAGTCCAACTTTAATACACTGGAATGAAAAACCATTGAGATGAAAACCATTTGATAATTTTAAATAAAAACCCATTTTTTGGTAAGTTTAAACACTTAAAATCCCTTTTTTTCCTTTTAAAGCTCATGATAGAAAGATAGATAAGAATGGAACACAGTCTACTTGAAGCTATATTGCTAAAAAATCCTGTTTTACAAAACTTAACCGTGGCTTTTCTATACAGACTGAAATTTCACTTTGACAAAATTAAAATTAGGATGTTATTTTCTAAACCCACATATACACATGATCACAATTTTGAAATAAAATACCAATAAATACCTCTAATAGAGAGATTTAAGCATTACTTCCTTCTGGCTAGCAGACAGGGAAAGGAGATTTATCAGGACTTCTTATCTATCCCTGCTTACCCAAAAACAGGTTAATTACCACCTGGTATTAGAATTTAGGGTATCAAAAAGTCAATTTCCTCATTTTTTCCCCTTGATGGTGCTCAGCTATTCAACAAGAGAGAAAACAGATAAACAAACAAACAAAAAACCCAATTGACTCTCCCCCCTCCCAGCTGCTTAGATTTAATCTCTTCCCAACTGGAGGGGCCTGTGAGGAAACCTTTCCCTTTGCCTTAATTGGGTTGGCTAGTCCCTATCTGGTTCAGACCTCAGGCTTGGTACCCACTCCACACCTGAAGCTTCCCAGACTGAAAAAGGGAGAAGTCCAGCACAGCTACCACCAAGTAGAGGATGGCATTACAATTTTAGGGTGCAATGGATAGGCCATGCCTCTTGCTTATAGAAGGTGTAATATGGTCAATCAACATTAAAAGAAATTAGTTTTTTTTTCAAGGTATTTAGAGGTAATTTTTCCCAACACAAAAGCAGACAGGACAATACGTGACGGACTGGACAGTCAAGACAGACACAATAAATATGAATGTTGGGCTGGATGTGATCCTCTACTCACCCCAAGGGGCTAAGGGTGAGTGGTCCCAAAAACAAAGTGATGTGGCCAGGCTTCCCTGGGGCTGCACCCCCTTCCTCTAGTGCATCCACTGGTTTTCCTACTTTCAACAGGGGGCCTCTAACCACTCGAAGTTCCAATTAGGGGGCCTCTAACCACCTGGAACTAGATACTCTAACCCCGGGAAAGGGCCTCTAACCCCTGCAGTGGGGTCTCTAACCCCACAAATAAAGTCGACTAAAATCAACTGGCCAGAATACCCTGCTTAAGGGAGTCAAATCCGATGGATCCTTTCCACGACCTATCCAAGGGAGAGGGAGTCAGGGATCCTTAAGTGAAGGTAGCCAAGAGGGGTGTCACAGTCTTCGTCCATAGACTTCTCAGAATTTCTGACCTATTCCCTCGTGGGAAATAGGAACTGCGTACTCTCCCAGTCCACACTT
Source organism: Monodelphis domestica (assembly GCF_027887165.1). Lineage (NCBI taxonomy): Eukaryota > Metazoa > Chordata > Mammalia > Didelphimorphia > Didelphidae > Monodelphis > Monodelphis domestica. Next base: position 248,294,870 of record NC_077229.1, read on the forward strand.
AGAAATAGGTGGGCAGTTCTTCTGGATGTCTGGAATAAGCCCCAGGCTGGTGACCAGTAGTCAGCCACTTTGCCATATGTCAATGACTCAGGAGAACTTATCCCCACACTTTCACACTACATTCTCTGCTCATTCATTCAACACCTCCAGAGGTTACTCACCAGACCCTACCGTTCTCCACTGAGATGTGGCATGTTCTGGATCCCATCATCTAGAGTTGTCCCAGTGACAGGGGTCCTCCTTCTGTTGGTCATACTCTGTTTCCTTCATGGGATCCTGGAAGAGGCCCCATGTGAAGTGCCCGGTTATGGTCCCAACGATGAAACGATAAACAACTATGTAACACACAGAAGGGAGTTTTATTAACCAAACTGCAGTTTGGGGCTCAGCCCTAAAAATTGGCTGGCCTCATGTCTGGGGCTTGTAGGCTTTTTAAACACTTTTGTGGTAGGGGGAGTGCACAGGAATTCCTGGGCTAGGGAGAGTGACCAGGAACTCCTGGGGCTGGGGTCCTTATCAGTTCCTAGCACATTCCAGAATGTGATCACTGGTTCTTCAGTAACTTGATTGCAGGGGCTCTAGGGGTTCAGGGAAGGGGTATACAGGATGTGGTGAGTTGTCTACAGGGAGTCTAGGGGGGAGGGGGTCAGGGAAGGGCATAGGAGCTGGTTCATCAGGAGCAGAGTTGTAATGGAATTTTTTTGTCTCCATGCATTCAAATTTGTTTTCTCCCAGAATCTGAAAATATAAAAAAAGGGAAAAAATGAAAGTCTTTATCCCATAGTGTTAGGATTAAAATTTTTTGGAAATGAGATATTAATTTATAATTATTTATTAGATAGTAAAAGCTGAAGTTGGAGAGAGAGAAAGGCACCAAATTATCTAACCACACCTAGCTAATCCGAGTTTGCTCCTGTCAACATGGAATCTAGGAACCACAAACTTGTGGCCTAGTGGGATCTGGTGAACCCCAGGTTTTCGACTAGCTTGTAGGTTGGAGATCCCAAAGTTTGTACTTCTTCCCTGTTTCCATGGGAAACCACCCTGAAGGAAATCTCAGGCTAGCAATTTCAGACTGAGTGGCAGACCCTCAGGTGAAGGACAGTCCTAGGTGGGTGGGACTAAGCATATGCTTAGGACCCTCTTTGTCTTAGATAGTCTCCCCAATTGTATCAGAGACCCTTTCCCAAGAAGATACACACCTAGGTAGGAACCATTCTTTAGTATCCATTGTAAACAGCCCTTTCCCTTATACCCTACCTTCTAGCTATGATTGTCTCCCAAGCTTGATTGTATCCTGTCAGTGTAGTTTGAACACTCCCATTTTCTTTGTAGCTATAGCGATATCAATCATCTTTCCCTTCCCCTGGTTTTCCTACAAATGGTATTTAGGTTCCCCAAATTCTTTTGTTCCTTGGAGTTGTCATCTAGAGTTTTGGCACTCCCAGGGATAACATCCCCAGAGTCCAGGGTTTATACCCTGAAAGAGTTGTGGCACCAGACTCTGAGTAAAGAATTAAATATTGGACTTGTCTCTATCCTGATTAAAGACTTGGTTTTTCTGACTATTTAATAGTTCTGTGTTATTTCCAAGTTAAAACTCCTCACCTCTTGTCTCCATTTGCTAGCCAGGAGAGGTGGCACCAGGGAAAGTCAAAAGGACTGTGCCCTTCTTCCTAGCCAAAGCCTGCATAAGAGCTGCCCTACCAGACCAAGAGCCAAGAGCCAAGGCTCCTCCTCCCTGCCTCTAACCGCAATTTATAACCCCTGTGATGTCATTCCTTCTGGGTCCTTCTGGTGGGGCAGACTTGACCTCAGTCTGGGTCAGAGGCTAGTCTTCCAGACACCTCCAGGAGTCACCATGTACAAGAGGCAAATATCTTCTGAAATGCTAGTGAGCCACAAGATGTCTGGTTTCCTCTCACAGTGTGACCAATTAAAGGTTTTTCTGAGACTGTCCAAAATGGACTTTCAAAATTTTCCTTTCTAAAAGGAAAAAGGGGTACAATTTATGTTAAATTCATACAATAGAGAGAGATATGAATCCAAATACTATAATATATAAAGAGAGAATAAGTTGAGAGAGCATTATGACAAAGACCTGAAAAGACTAGGTCTAGAAACTAGACAAAATGTTAAAAGGATTTGGGAAACATAAATCAAAAGATGGAAGTAACCTCAGAACTGTGAAGGAATATCCCTTGTTTTACAGATGAGGAAACTGAGGCCCAAGGATGTTAAATGATTTACTTAAAGTCACAGAGATAAACATTGCATTTGGGACTTGAACCCAAATCCTCTGACTCCAGAATTAGTGTTCTTTATCCTTTCTTTGCTCTCTTTCATTAATTGCTTCTTACCTTTGAATTGTTGAATTAACAGAAGAGGAAAACATTGAAAAGATAATCTAGAAAAAAAGAATTTTAACATAATTTTTATTACATCATATAAACCAACAATCTCCTTTATATATACATGTATAAAATTCATATGTCAACTTTTTATAATAGAAAACTTACAAAGAATTCAAACTTCTCAGAAATGGAATTGGCTTTCTTTTAGGGAGCTCTCTGTCACTGGAAGTACTCAAGTAGAGATTGGCTGGTTATCTAATTGTATCAAGAAATGTTGAGTAAGCTTCACATATCCCCATTGGTGTAGTCTTGACATATCCCCATAGATGTAGGCATACATAGAGTGTACGTAGATCTATGTTCAGGGAGTACAGGCCAGGTAAGACCCGCATACTTGGAGGAAGTTTCACCATTAAACTTTTCTTCAGGGCATGGAGACTTTACAAAAATAGCTCCTCTTTAAACAAGGAAAAAGATCAATGGGATTATTCCTTCAGAGTATGCTGGAATGCCTGGCCCCCATACTTTGGAGAGCCATACACACAGAAAGAAACATGTGGGAAAGTTTTGATGTTTGATAGGAGTCTTGCTCTTCAGGCCGGACCAACTCTATACTATATAGATAAATTCTGTATATTGTTTTAAGGTTTGCAAAACACTTCAGAAAGATAGATGATAAATGGATGAATAGATCAAGATATGGGTGTGAAATCTGTTTTGTATAGGTGACAATTATACATGGCATTTTACTATATATAGTCCATGCTCTAGAATAGGGTCTTTTTATTGGCCTGGAACGGAATGAAATGAGCGTATGCCTTACTATTTTCTGCACAGATTTGTCAGATTTGGAGATTCCTATATACAATTTTCAAGATGTTTTCAACTAAGATTTTATAATTTTAAGAGGCAGAATTCCCTAAAGTGGTCCTTAGGATCAGATTAAAATAGATCTAGAATTAGAAGAGGTCTTAGAAGTCATCTACTCCAAACTCTTCTTTTATATCTGAGGAAATTGAGTCTCAAAGAAGTCTCATAGAAGTAGCAAGTGAAAAAGCTGCCATTCCATCCTAAGTTTGACCCTAGATGGAGTATTCTTTCTTCTACAACACTTTAACTCTCAAATTTGCTCTCATGATTTGTTTGGGTCTATTGGGTAAAGCTCTTTAGCCATTACAGAACTTTTTTTTTTTTAAACCCTTACCTTCCATCTTGGAGTCAATACTGTGTATTGGCTCCAAGGCAGAAGAGTGGTAAGGGCTAGGCAATGGGGGTCAAGTGACTTGCCCAGGGTCACACAGCCAGCCATTACAGAACTTTCTCGAGGTCTCATGGCTATAGGAAGCTTATACACTGACTTCTTGTTACCAACTGCTCATCTATAATGATATTTATTTGCATATTAACATGAATATGTATGTTGGTTAAGTGTTTGGGTATCTAATGCAATACCTTGCTTACCTCTCTGTTAGATGGTTTTACATACAAGGTTCTTATCCAGACACTAGCACACCAGCCATACACAAGACAACACAGACTTAAATGTTAAAAGAAAAAAATAATTCCCATATGTCTAATAGCAGTTGTAGATATTTTCCCCAGTTGTAATTGTTAAGGCAGGCTATTCCTTCTCTTCTCAACAGTTTTTTCATGAATTCAGTGCCATTATTTTTATCCAAATCAGCATAACTTTAACCATTTTGTTCAAAGATAAAGACAATTGAATGAGTTTGCACACTTTGTACTTCATTTTAATGTGTAAGGCTACCAGAAGAGAGTTGAGATTTTATTGCAATTATGAACTTTTCTCTTGAATGAGAGTGATTATTACAGCTAAATCCTGTAACACATGTCAAGGAGGAAGTTAAGAATGCCTGGAGCAATTTGAAACTAGTTGAGCTCCTTTGGGCTATTAAAAAAAAATAATTTGATATATTTTTGTGCACTCCAGAGGGGTATGACCCTTTTCCTGCTGTTTCTAACTTGAGTCTTTAAGTGACATTTCTAGAATGGAATCACCAGGGGAGAAGTAGGAAAATATGGATACTTAATGAGCATCAGAATACTTGCTTGTTGCCACATACTTTTCATGAAGAGTATATGAAAATCTTGGATAAAATTAATGTTGAGTCAACCAATTCATTTTTCCCCCTTTGCACTAAGGAAGATTGAATTATTGTTTCCTTTGTGATTTACTCCTAGTACATTCTACTCCATTACCAATTATTAGACTATTAATATGCCACTTTTTAAACCACAAGCATTCCCAGATAGCAAGGAAAAAGAATCCTAGAATAATTACAACAGCTTACCCTTTGGTAGGTTAGTCTTCTGTGATATGAATATACCTTTAGGTACCCTTCCTGACAAAATGAAGAGATATGGACAAGCTGGTAGTATAATTAGATGAATATCAAAGTTCTTAAGAGACCAAACTCAATGAATGGTACTAGATTAATATCAGTTAGAAAATGATTCATTCCAGAGTAGTGTAGTTTTGTCTTTGATCTATTTTGGTTAACATTTTCATTAATAACTTCAATGAAAGAAAAATGTTATCAGTATGATATAATAAAGTGTTGGAACATCAATTAGGAAGACGTGAGTGAAAATCCCGATTTAGACATTGAAGATCATAAAATTAGAACTAGAAAGGGCCTTACAGATCATCTAATAAAACCACCTTATTTTTACTTGAGGAAACTGTGGGTCAGAAAAGTTAAGTAACTTGTCCAAAGTTGCTCAGAAAAGTTATGAATATTTCTCCCCACATTATAAGCCTAGAATTCTTTTCATTGCATTTTACTGCCACCCTTACATTCATCATCTTTAAAATGGGGATAATAATAGCACCTACTCCCAAGTGTGAAGATTAAATTTAACTCTCCCCTGATTGTGAAAATGTAATTAATTAACTCTCCCCGATTGTGAAAATTAAATTAACTCCCCTGCCCATTTTTAGATTTAATCACCAAAAGTGTAAACACCATATTCACACTTGAGTGGGAGAGGTCTGTGACCCACATGTGCAATAGTGGGTGACCAATCAGAATTAAACTGACTGTCCTAAAGCAAAGCTTCAACTGTGATTGGTAGACCTAAAATTAGGGGAAGGCACAGGAAGGGACACAAAAGAAAGTGTCTTTAAAAGGGAGTGACAACTTTCTGAGTGCAGTTTTACTTGGTGCTCTACTTGGAGCTGAACTTCCTTTGAGAGGTAGTTCTTCATTCTTTAGAGTTGAGGCAGGAGAAGAATCTGCTTACTGGACCTGAGACCCTGTTCCTGGTGAGGCTGTTCTTAAATCTCTTCCTTTGGACTGACACATGGTGAGTGAAAAGGCTGATTCCTTATCCTGGATTTTCTGGAAAAAAAAAAAAAAACTAGCCTCAGGAGAGACCTACCTATTGAGAGAGACTTCCCCAGGTCTTCAGCTTTGCTGAGATCAGCTAAGGACTAATTCTCCCTGCATGGGTTGATCCAGGTGCCTGGAGTAAATTAGTGCTTAGGCTAGACATCTTACCTTATCCTCTCTCTGATTTCCTTACTTCACTCTTCCTATATTTTGTAAATAAATTGTAAATAAATCTCTTTGGAGTAAATTAAATTCCTGGAGATCCTATTTTAAATATAATTCAGTCCAGCCTTTTTATATAATTAACCCTTTTTTCCCCCTTTACCCAAGTGAGTCTCAAAAGAGAATATAGGAAAAGTGCTTTGTAAATGTTGAAGCTCTATTATAAATGTCCACCTCCCCTCTTAGAAAATATAATTAGAATTTTAATTTCAACTTCTAAGATTATATTTAATTGTAACAAATAGAAAAGTCTAATAATTAGGTTTATTATCAAGAACAAAAGGATGAAAAACAAATACTTCATGTGGAAAATATTTGGGAGTTCCACTGGGCTCTAAACACTCCTATAGATGACTTAACAGTATGTCATGACAAAATAAATGCTAAGCCAAACTTAAGAAGTATTAATATCAACACAGTGTCCAGAAAGAAAGGCATGATAGAACTAATGTTTGCTGCTCATGCCAGATCACAATCTAGAGCATGATGTCCAGTTCTGGATATGATTGTATGAAATACATCAAAAAGTTATAGAAAGGGAACTGGGGTATAATTAGAAGAATAGAAAGGTGGAATGAAATGGGCTTTTTTAAACTAAAGAAGACTGCTATGTCAGCATTTAAATAAATCCAATTCAACATTTATTAAGAGAATTTAATATGTAAGGTACTGTGCAATCTGAGACCATCAATCATCTTGAAGGATTGTCAAATGAATACTAGATTAGATTTATCCTCTTTAACTCTAAAGAAAAAAAAATAGAATGAATGGTTAGCAGTCACAGAAAGGCAAATTTTAGCTATTAAAAAAACAACTTCCTAAGAATAAGCACTAAAAATAAGTGGTATAGATATCTCTGGAAGGCAACAAATTCCCTGTCACTGTAGGTTTGTAAGCAAAGGAGATAACCACTGTGGAGACTAATGCTTACACTAAAAAACTATGAACTTTCTCTCAACTCCAATATTCCATAAATTTGCCTGGATATACAAAAATGAATACATGAATGCTAAAGCTAGAACATTACAAGGAGCAAAGTTTAACACATTTTTTAAATAAAATCCTGACAGTTTTATTTTGTCCATTATGGATACATAGTAAATACCAAATAGAATGGATTTGAGGTGTTATTTAGTATAGGTCAATTCCCTCTTTTTTAATGATGAGGAATATGAGGTCTAGAAAATTTAAACTATTTACCAAAGATTCTTAAGGTAAAATATGTAGCAGGAGTGATGATCAGTTCATTGGAGTCTCCATATCCAGTATTATTTGCACTAAGCCACCTCACTAGCCTGTTAGTCCAAAGTTGGCCTAAAATTATCTTATAAATGAATTTAATATGGTTTCCCACTCTCCCTTGCTCCAACAATTGTTCAACCAACCCTCCCTTGGAAAACCAGTTGACTTACAATCTTAGCCCAGTGATGGTGAACCTTTTAGAGACTGAGTGCCCAAATTGCAACCCTCACACTGCATGTAAGCCCCAATCTTACCTCAGAAAGGAGAGGGAGGAAATGTTCCTATTGGGCTGCTGGGATCTAGCTTACATTTGTGGACAATGCTAATAATATATTATTCTTATATTATGTTATCCTTTTTCTTATATTATATTATCCTTATATTCAGTTTGACTCCCTTTCACCTTTAGAGAAATACTGTATGTGGCAGATAGGATATCTTTAAATTTTAGTGGTTAAAAAGTTTAAGTAGGTCACATTAAAATGCAGACCCTGGCCCCAAAAGGCTAGTTTTTGCCACTGTCTCTATTCCCAGTGATTTGTGTACTCATACTTTAAGAAATCCCCTGCACTCTACTTCCATTTAACCATTGAACACCCACATTCCTTTTACAAAGCATATTTACTTAAAAAGTATTGCATAAGCAAATGTACAAATATCCCATCAACAGTTAAGGGACACATTTCTCCTTTTCATGCCATTCTCTGGGGAGAAGAATTGGATTAGGGTGAAAATTTTTCTCAGTTCTTATATGGCAAGTCCACCAAAATCCAATTTTAACCCTCAACCTTCACTTGGCTCAAGTCCCAGGCCCTCTAGTTTTTAACGGCTTCTCTGCTGGGCTGGATAGCCATAGCCTTGAGTATAGAATCCTGCCTCCAAGACAGAGTTTAGTGGGGATTCCACCACCTGTGGCAAGAACTAAAAAGGACAAATGACACAGACCAAAATAAACCAATGCAACTATTTCTCAGGACCACAGTGTCTAATGGAGACATCAAGGGAAGGGACATTGTGCATCTTGTGCATTTTTCCCAACTAGCTCTATTCATAGTACCTGGGTTGTGGATAAGCTGAATCTAAATCCTTCCTGAACACCTAAAGAAAAAAAAAAGAGTGAATGTATCAGTCTCATAATTTGAAAGAAGCAGCCAGTTTTGGTGGCATAGTAAATGGAAAGAAGCCACTCCCATCCACATGTTAGGGGAATACAGAATATCTTCTTGAAAAAGAATGGGGCCTCCATGCTAAGAGATCTGGATATACATGAAGACCCAGGCTACATCACAATTTTCATAAATCCAGATAAGTTGGTTTTATTCATGCTACTTCCTCATTTTCCATAAATCTAGATACATATACACCTCTGGAGCAACATGCTTGTGGTGAACATAAATTCCAACAGAATTTTCATTATCAATCACTCTCAGGTATTCCAGTGATAAACTTAATGGTAGTAATACTGAATAATCATGTTGCAAGGGATGGGGAAGTAGGAGACGGGCAAACAGTCTCTGTCCTACCCTGCAGACACCAGTAAAAGTGTCCAGCAAATGGGTAGCTCTGCTCTGCTCTGCTCTCTCTCATTTCACAAATGATGGTGGGATGAATTTTATCTTAAGTCACACAGCTCTCCCATTTGTAGGAGAGCTGGAACTGGACCTTAATCAATTTTAGCCATTGGTTGCAGGGCTGACCTGAGGCAAAGTTATGAAGCTTATAACATTTGTATTAAGTACCTTCCTCCATTTTCCAGTAACTCTCTCCTCTTTTCATTATACCCCTCAATCACAAGCATACCTTCTCTTTCTGTCTCTTTCTCTGTCTTCTCTCTCTCTCTCTCTCTCTCTCTCTCTCTCTCTCTCTCTCTCTCTCTCTCTCTCCTCTGTCTGTCTGTCTGTCTCTCTTTCTCTTTGTCTCTTTCTCTCTCTCCCCCCCCCTTCTCAGTCTGCCTCTGTTTCAATCTTTCTATCTGTCTGTCTGTCTCTTATTGAAACTCTTCTATATCTCCTTTTCAAGTGGAAAGCATATGATTAAAATGCCTACACTAATGCTTTATGGAAAAAATGTTCATCTTCCCTAGGATATTTGTCTTTTAAAAGAACCAAGGAAGAAAATATATTTTACACACAGCAATAATAATATTAATGGAAGAATTTCAAGTATAAGTGGGGACCAAGATCCTTCAAAAAAAAAAAAAAGAAACCAACCCTATATGTATATCCCTTTACTCTCTTTTCAAAGACCTTTATGCAACCCTAACTATTTACCATTTCATATTTAATCCCAACATGAATTGTCACACAGAAACTAAAAATGATATTGAAAAACATGGGCAATATAGCTATAACATCAAATTTTCTTGTGCATGTGTTCATGCATGTGTGTTGTCGTTTAATTTAAACAGAAATGTGTCTCTGATTTGTTTTATGGAATAAATATAAGCACACTGCTTCAGCTCTTCTGATTTAGAAGGATAAGTTGGCAGTTGAAGGACCAGCCTTAGGGCTCTAGACACACCATCTGCTTTAATGTTTTGCATTGAAAAAAAAAGTACTAGGCTTGGAGTGAGGACACCTAGATTTAGATCTAGACTCAGTTACTTGTTAAATAATTTTGTGACTTTGAGTAAGTGACAATTTCTCAGAGCCACAATTTCTTCATCTACAAAATGCTACTTCAACTACCTAAATGTTGAAATATGTTCCTTCTATTCTTATTTGAAAATTACAATCATATTTCTGGTTTCTACACTTGAGGTACAAGTCTGTTTTATAGAGTTGCTCAGAGGAAAGTGCTTTATAATTTAAGTATTATACTGAAAATAAAAATATGTGGCCCACTGGATAGAGTACTGGACCTGAACTCAGGAAGATTTGAATTCTAATCCAGCCCCAAACATTGGATAACCCTGGATAAGTCTATGTGCCTTGGTTTTCCTCTCTGTAAAATGAGGATAAATATAGCACTTGTATTTCAGGGTTTGTTGGAGGACAGATTTGTAAAATGCTTTATAAATATTAAATGTTATACAATTGTTAGCTATTAACAATAAATGCTTAATAATTATTGAATATTACAAGAGAATCAATGGATCCTCTGTGCTTTTTAATATGTAGTCCCTCACCCTATCACTCATTTAGTCTGTTATGATCATAGAAATTTATGGTGATCATTATTTTCATAAATTATTGTATTACACCTGTAGCCCCTTACCTAAATGCAACTATAGATTTGATAGATCATAGAGGTAAATTTGGGGAAGGATTCCACAAATGAATACAAGATGACCAAATGGGATAGTATTTCTAGATTTCAACTAGGAAAATAGACAGAGTTGAAAGAGATGTTAAATTTTTTTTTAATCGAACTCCCTTTTAGAGTTGAGAAAACTAATTCATTGATTGGTTACGTATTAAGTAGCAGAGCTAGAATTTCAGACCAATATGATGTCAAACCAGCACTTACTCAATTGTATCCTACAACATTTGATGTATTAGAAGTTATTCACTGGAAATTATGCAACTCTGAGATAATTTAATCTTCCCTAAAAGTTAGTGAACTTAAATTATTTAGAGACTGAGAATTTTATTTAATTGATTAACAACTGATTTCTGATAGCATCAAAATACTAATGCTAGATTGGACTGTGGCCTATAATGAAAAAAGAATGGCTAATGATGACAAAACAAGACAAAACAAACAATAAAAAACCTTTTGAAACATGTTTTAGGCATGATGAAGATAAAAGGAAGAAAATTGAAAGAAGGCAGAATTTCTCAATATCTGCTTTATTCCTAGCTTCTTTTCCAATAAGAATGATCTTCAGGCTGTGACATATAAGGGGGGAAAATGATGTACAGATAACGAAATCCATACAGAAGGGAGATGGTAGAAAGATGTCTTACTGGTGTCAGCGAATTCAAATCACAGTATCTGACAAGGTATATCCAAAGGTAACAAAATAATTGGAAAATGTGATTGCCAAGTCAGTCAAAAACTTCGGAAAAATTCTAGAAAAACAAGTTTATACCAAAAGATCGGAAACCAGAATGTGGTCTTGATTTTCTAAGTGAAAAAGAAGATGCATCTTTCAAACATTATCCATATGAATTTAATTTGATTTCTGGGAGTAAAAAAAGAACAAACAAAACAACCCTCTAAAATTTTGAAAGCACATTTGTAAAAATGACTGTTGTGTACACTCAAAAAGAGAAACAGTGATGATAACTAAGACGCAAGGAGTTCACCAAAACCATATATTGCCAAATAACTTTATCTCTTTTGTTGACAGTGAGTAGCCTGTTATAACAAAGCAGTTTTGTAGATATGTTTTACTCAGTGTTCATTTGAAAAAGACTTTCTAATGGCTTCTTCCATGGTTATAGGAAAGATGACCAAATATAATCTACATTATAATGTTGTTAACTAGTTGAACTAGAATTTGATTGATTTTAACATGGAGTATCATATTAAAAGTTGATTTAGAAAGTAAGAATTTGATATAAATTCTGATAGACCTTGGAATCACAACCACTTTTTCTCTAACCTTGCTGAAACCAATAGGCCCCTATCTTCACCCCAGCACCTGTCTAAACTGTGAAACAAAGCCCCAGTAGAATAGGACAGAGAACATCAGGATTTTGCTTTCAGTCCTACACAAATGACCTCCCACATCACTGACCATTAAGCCTGAGAACTTCTCACCCAAGACTGAGGTTCCCAGCCCCCTTAGGCATTATCCATCCAATTGAACCCAAGTATCCCAATTTTGATCAATAGAGACAACCCAAGTTACCTCATCCCATACCACCACCCTATAAAAGATTGCTCTCTTCTCCACCCAGGTGGAGACCCCTGGGCCATATGCAGGTTGTGGACTTCCTCTTGCTCTCCCTTCCTCCTCCCCCATCTTTCCTTCCCACATTAAAGCCTTGCTGCATTATTCAATTTCTCTGTCTCATTTCCCTCTGATCAGACTGCAGTCAGTGAGATCTGACAATTTCATGCTTTTAATATTATGGATTAAGTATTATAAGATGAAATATTATAGGTATTAGTTTATTAAATTAAATTAATTATACTTAAAACAATTTCTACTTAGTGGAGTGGTTTAATAATTTTATATTTGAAATTATTTGGTGTGTGTTTTTATGAACTAAAATTCTAATATGAGTAACTACAGTGTGGCAACTAAAAATATTAAAATGATGTTAAACTGCATGAAGAGAAGTATAACATTTGGGATGAAGTCAGTTATACTCTCATTGTACTCTGCCATTATAGAACGACCCCTGGAGTATATAACTCTGTAATAGAATTTCTGCCCCAGTCTCTTTGCTGATCTGCAATCTCACATCTCCAACTTTTTTTAGGTATCTAAAACCATATTTCAATAGACATTTTAAACTTAGTATGTCCAAAATAGAACCTATTATTTTCCCCCTAAATTCTATTCCTATCTCCTACCTTCTTTATTACTGTGTCCTCACAGTTCCTCATGCTCACAACCTAGGAGGCATCCTAGTTTTCCCAGTATCACCATCTTCCTTTTTTATGTAAGAGGTTGCCAAGGCCACTTTTAAACATCTCTCTACTAAGTCCCCTTCTCTTCTATTACTTCTACTACTTCAGGTCAGCCCCTTATCAACTCATACTTTGAATAATTCAAACACCTGCTGGTGAATCTGCCTGCCTTACATATTTCCCCACTAATTCATTTTCTATTAAGCCATGAAAGTGATTTTCCTAAAGCACTGGTATAATTGCACTTTCCTATTCAATAAACTCCACTGACTCCCTATTGACTCTAGAAGCTAACTCAAAATTGTTTGGCATTCAAAATTTTCATAATGTAGCCCATTCCTACCATTCTAGTCCTCTTGCACCTTACTCCCAAATACATACTCTTCAATGTAATAACATTGGCTTCCTGTCTGTTCCAAGAATAAATCACTTTTATTTCTTGGCTCTGGGTATTTTCTCTAATAATCCCTCACATATGGAATGCTCTTCCTCCTCTACTAGGACTACTGACCTCTATGACTTCATTTATATTCACATAAAATTCCACTTTCTACCAGAAACATTCTCTAATACTTCTTAATTCTAGTTCTCTCTCCCTATTAGTTATTGCTTATTTATCCTTTATATAGCTAATTTTGTGTATATTTGTTTTTATGTTGTCTCCCATGTTTGATTGTATTTTTTTTAATTCTCATGCTATTTGTTTATACAATTTTAAATTTTGCAATCTGTGTACTCTCCCTCTCACTTTTCCCCCCTCCCCAACATGGCAGGTAATATGATGTAGGTTGTACATGTATATTCACATACAATAAATATTTCCATGTTCATTAGATTGTGAAAGAAGACCCATACTGCCTTATAAGAGAGAAAAATTAATGGAGGAAGTGAAATGAAGACTGATATACTTCAATTTGCATTCAAACTCTATCAGGTCTTTTTATGGTGGAATAGCCTTTTTTTTTCCTCATTGGACTGTGAGGTCCTCAAAGGTAGGGAGTATCTTTTGCTTCTTTTACATCTGAAGTGCTTATCACAATGCCTATCACAGAGTCGGTGGTTAATAAATGCTTATTTAATTGATTTTAAGAATAAACTTGGTACAAAACATTCCCCAATTAAAAAATGGTCAAAGAATATTATATGATTTATGATATGATATATGATAAAGGATATGATTTTCAGATAAAGACATTACAGCTCTTTTTAGTCAAATGGAAAAAATGATTCCAATCACTATTAATTAGAGAAATGAAAATTAAAACAACTCTGAGTTACCTCCTCATATCTACCTGGTTAAACGGCCTAACATGACAAAAATAAAAGGAAAATAATAAATGCTGGAAGGAATGTGGGAAAATTATAACACTAATCTACTGTTGGTAGAGCTGTGAACTGATACAATATTTTGAAGAGCAATATTGGACCATACCCAAAGGGACATCAAACTTTGTGTACCCTTTGTCCCCACATAGTTCTGGATCCCAAAGAAATCAAAGATGGAAAGGGCCTACTTGTAACAAAATATTTATAGCAGCTCTTCTAGATGGTAGCAAAAATAAATAAATAAATAGATAGTTGGAAACAAAAGAGAAATTCATCAGTTGGGAAATGGCTGTACAAATTGCAGTATATAATTGTAATTGAATACTCTTGGACCATAATAAAAGACATACAATCTGATCATAAAAACATCCTGGAAAGACTTAGATGAAGGGATGAAAAGTGTGCTGAGTAGTACCAGAATATTATACATAATAACAACAATAAGGAACTATGATCAACTGTGAGTGGCTTAACTATTATCAACAAGACAAGGATCCAGGATAAGTCCAAGGGACTCATGAAGAAAACAAAGTTATCCACAGCCGTAGAAGGAACAGAGTTGAAATGCAGAGTGAAATGTACCATTCTTCACTTTATTTTGCCCCATGAATTTTTCTTGAGTGTAAGTAATGTGTCTTGTTTCACAACCTGACAAAACATGAAAATACGAATTATATAATAATATATGTATATAATCTAAATCATATTACCTGTCTTCTTAGGGAGAGGGGAGGGAGAGAACATGGATTGCAAACTGTTAGATAACATACCTTAAAAACTGTATGGACATGTAATCCGGAAAAAAAAATTAAAAAAATATTTTTTAAAAAAGAATGAATTTAGTAAACTAGAAGCCTTTGAGAAGAGAATGACAATGATGATGAAGAAACTCCAAACTGTAACATGATTTGTTGAAAGAATTGAGGGTACTTGGCCAAAAGAAAAAATGCAGAGGAGGCATAATAAAGAACTCAAGACTTTGAAAATCAGCCCTACGGAAGAACTCTCATACATCTTTTGTTTGATTGCATATGATAGAATCAGGAGCAATGGATGAAAGTTATAAAGAGGCAGGGTCATGAAAGGGTGAAGAATATCATAGAATCATAGCTCTGGAGCTAGAAGAGACCTTAAAAGCTTTTAAGTTCTGTCATATTATTTTGTAGATGAGGACAGTGGAGTGAAGAAGGTAAGTGACTTTCCTGGGGTTACACAAATAGTAAATATCTGAAACAGCATTCAAACTCAAGCATTCCTGTTTGTAAGACAAATGCCCAAGCACAATGTAAAATTGCCTCTCTGAAGGAAGAAATGCATTATTTGTGAAGTACTGAGGGGAAAATAGTGCAGTACTCAAGCCATGTCTATTATTAAATAGCTTTGACATACTCTACAAAAACTTATTGAAATTTACAGATAAGCTCAAGGATTCTTCACTTTCTGTCTGATCCAGGAGGACTAAATGAAAGGAGAAGATCTAGAGTACCAATGAATGTTCTATGAAAATAGAGAATATTTTCCCTCTTGTATTTGCATCTCTACTACCTATCAGAGTACTTAGTGAATGCTGGTTGGGTTTTAAAATCAAATTATGTTGGAATAAAATGCAGGAGTAAACCAAGGTATTTTCCTTTCCCTCCTGCCTTTTGACATCTTTATAAAAATGCTACCAATAGCAGGAAGGTGTGAAAGAAATTAAAGCCATGAAGATAGACAAAGAAGAAGCAAAACTATTCCCATTTACTGAAGACGATGACTGTGTATTTAGAAATTCTTTGGAGAATAATTAAAGAACTAACTGATGCAATTAAAGCTTTTTAAAATATAAAATCTATCTAATCAACAAACTAGCATTAGATGCAGAGGGGAAATACTAGGAGATTGTCTAATAAATATTGCCATAAAGCAAGAGTGCCACTTTCCCCTGCTGTTATTTGACACAGTTCTAGAAATGCTAGCATAGTAATAATACAAAAGAAAGAAATGAAAGTAATGATGATAGGAAAAGAGGAAATGAGGTTCATTAGTTGGCACTGGTCAGACCATATTTCTGACATTATATATAGTTCTGGTGATCATAGTGTAATATATACAATGAAAAGATGAAGAATATGACAAACGAGGCAGCTAAAATAGTGAAGGACATCAAATCTATGTCCATAAAAGATCATCTGAAGGAACTGAACATCCTTAGCCTGCAAATGAGAAGAAAAACATTGGACATAATAATTGTCTTCCAGTATTCAAAGGGTAACTTATGGAAAATGACATTCTTCTCTTTGGCAGCAGAAGGCATAATGAGGAGCAAGGGGAAGAATTTGTGGAGAAGCAGATATAGCCCTGATGCCAAGACAAATAATTATTTATTCAAAAGCTAAATGGGTTCATTCAAGGGTATTGGGTCCTCTCTTACTGAAGGTCTTTAGAAAGACTGAGTATTTACTTGTTCCTGATTATGTTTTTTTTCCACCTCTAGAATGGATTGAAGTATAAAATCTCTAAGTTCCTTCTAACTTTGATTTTGTTGTTGTTGTTGTTATTCTGTGAGCTGAAGTAAAGCTAATTAGACTATGTATACATACATAATTTTATTAAAATTTTTGGTTGATTCATATATTTCTTTTTAAATCTTACATTGCTTATGATAATAAAAAATAGATTTGATGACTACTAGAAGTAATGACTGATTCAGACTTGCTGAAAATTTGTCCAAATCATTGAATCATTAGCTTATCCCCTCAAATTTTTAGTTTCCCATGCAGCTGTTTGTAGCTTCATGAAATCCAACCTATTAGTTATATTGTCCATCTGTTAGCTGTCATTCTGAGTACATGATTTGGACAAGATGTATTGATACACATCTGCTACCCTTAACCTTCGGTAAGCAATCTCATTTGTCATGTGGTTTTGCAGAGGTTTTGCACATCACCAATTCCATTGCAAACTGGCTAAAAACAAGCTTATAATCTTCAAGTATTATTGTGGGTCAGGATTCAGGTACATCATTCCTTTCGATTTTTCTCTTCTCCAAAAATCATGTATGTGCCCATCTATCTTCATATTATAGCTCCTTCATAAAATGTAATCCACTAGAGGGCAAAGATTATTTCTTCTTTCTTTTTTCTGCTTTCTTTGAATCCCACCATAGAGAAAGAAACCCATCTTATTCATCCCACTTAGTAAGTACATTTTAGAATAGGTTGGGTGAGATTAAATTAAGTAAAATCCTGATCCTCATGGGTTTTTTTTTTTAATAAATATTGTACAGATACAGCTTAAACTGATCCAAGATCTTTATGTCTTCTCGTCTATTCTCTGACCATGCTGTAATCTTGCTAGAACTGGTGAATATACTTTGGCCATTCTCCAATTGACAAATGGGCAAGGGACATGAACAGGCAGTTCGCAGCCAAAGAAATCAAAACTATTAATAAGCACATGAAAAAGTGCTCTACATCTCTTATAATCAGAGAGATGCAAATCAAAACAACTCTGAGGTATCACCTCACACCTAGCAGATTGGCTAACATGACAGCTATGGAAAGTAATGAATGCTGGAGGGGATGTGGCAAAGTGGGGATATTAATTCATTGCTGGTGGAGTTGTAAATTGATCCAACCATTCTGGAGGGCAATTTGGAGAATGGCTTGATTTTTTGTACAATTGATTTAGTTCTTTATAAATTTGAGTAATTAAAACGTTGTCAGAGGTTTTTATGAAGATTGTTTCCCAATTTGTTGCTACCCTTCTGATTTTGGTTACATTGGTTTTGTTTGTACAAAAACTTTTTAATTTGATGTAATCCAGATTATTTATTTTTCATTTTGTAACTCTTTCTAATTCTTGCTTGGTTTTGATGTCTTTCCCTTCCCAAAGGTCTGACATGTATACTATTCTGTGTTTGCCTAATTTTCTTATAGTTTCCTTCTTTATGTTCAAGTCATTCACCCATTTTGAATTTACCTTGGTGTAGGGTGTGAGGTGTTGATCTAAACCTAATCTTTCCCACACTGTCCTCCAATTTTCCCAGCAGTTTTTATGAAATAGTGGATTTTTGTCCCAAAAGCTGGGATATTTGGGTTTGTCATATACTGTCTTGCTGAGGTTGCTTGCCCCCAGTCTATTCCATTGATCCTCCTTTCTGTCTCTTAGCCAGTACCAAATTGTTTTGATGACCGCTGCTTTATAATATAGTCTGAGATCTGGGATGCAAGACCCACTTCCTTTGTATTTTTTTCATTATTTCCCTGGATATCCTTGATCTTTTGTTCTTCCAAATGAACTTTGTTATGGTTTTTTCTAAATCAGTAAAAAAAAAAAATTTGGAAGTTCCATGGGTATGGCACTAAATAGATAGATGAGTTTGGGTAGGATGGTCATTTTTATTATATTGGCTCGTCCTACCCATGAGCAGTTAATGTTCTTCTAATTGTTCAAGTCTAGTTTTAGTTGTGTGGAAAGTGTTTTGTAGTTGTGTTCATATAGATCCTGTGTTTGTCTCGGGAGATAGATTCCTAAATATTTTATTTTGTCTAAGGTAATTTTGAATGGGATTTCTCTTTCTAGTTCTTGCTGCTGAGCTGTGTTGGAATTATATAGAAATGCTGATGACTTATGTGGGTTTATTTTGTATCCTGCAACTTTGCTAAAGTTGTTGATTATTTCTATTAGCTTTTTGGTTGAATCTCTAGGATTCTTTAAGTAGACCATCATGTCATCTGCAAAGAGCGATAATTTAGTCTCCTCCTTGCCTATTTTAATGCCTTCAATTTCTTTTTCTTCTCTAATTGCTACTGCTAGTGTTTCTAATACAATGTCAAATACTAGAGGTGATAATGGGCATCCTTAATGGGAATGGATTTAGTTTATCCCCATTGCAGATGGTATTAGTTGATGGTTTTAGATATATACTGTTTATTATTTTTAGGAATGACACTTCTATTTCTATACTTTCTGGTGTTTTTAATAGGAATGGGTGTTGTATTTTATCAAAGGCTTTTTCTGCATCTATTGAGATAATCATGTGGTTCTTGTTGGTTTGCTTGTTGATGTGGTCAATTATGTGGATAATTTTCCTAATGTTGAACCAGCCCTGTATCTCTGGTATAAATCCTACTTGATCATGGTGGATGACCCTTCTGATCACTTGCTGGAGTCTTTTTGCTAGTATCCTATTTAAGATTTTTGCATCTATATTCATTAGGGAGATTGGTCTATAATTTTCTTTCTCTGTTTTTGGCCTGCCTGGCTTTGGAATTAGTACCATGTTTGTGTCATAAAAGGAGTTTGGTAGAACTCCCTCTTTGCTTATTATGTCAAATAGTTCGTATAGTATTGGGATTAACTGTTCTCTGAATGTTTGATAGAATTCACTGGTGAATCCGGCAGGCCCTGGGGATTTTTTCTTAGGAAGTTCTTTGATGGCCTGTTGGATTTCTTTTTCTGATATGGGATTATTTAAGAAAACTATTTCTTCTTCTGTTAGTCTAGGTAATTTATATTTTTTTAACTATTCATCCATATCACCTAGGTTGGTATATTTATTGCCATATAGTTGGGCAAAGTAGTTTTTAATGATTGCCTTAATTTCCTCTTCATTGGAGGTGAGATCCCCTTTTCATCCTTGATGCTGTTAATTTGCCCTTCTTCTTTCCTTTTTTAAATTAGATTAACCAGTACTTTGTCTATTTTGTCTGTTTTTTCAAAGTACGAGCTTCTAGTCTTGTTTATTAGCTCAATAGTTCTCTCACTTTCGATTTTATTAATTTCTCCCTTAAATTTTGGGTTCTCTAGTATGGTTTTCTTCTGGGGGTTTTTAATTTGTTTGTTCTCAAGTTTTTTGATTTGCATTTCCAATTCCTTGATCTCTGTCCTCCCTAATTTGTTAATATATGCACTCATGGATATGGATTTTCCTCTATGTACTGCCTTGGCTGTATCCCATAAGGTTTGAAATGATGTTTCGCCGTTGTCATTTTCTTCAACGAAATTATTAATTGTTTCTATGATTTCTTCTCTAACTATCCGATTTTGGAGTATCATGTTATTTAATTTCCAATTAATTTTTTATTTGGCTATCCATGTACCCTTGCCAATCAATATTTTTATTGCCTTGTGATCTGAAAAGGCTGCAGTTATTATTTCTGCTTTTCTGCATTTGAGTGCCATGTTTATATGTCCTAGTGTATGATCTTTTTTAGTGAATGTGCCATGTGGTGCTGAAAAGAAGGTGTATTCTTTTTTGTCCCCATTTATTTTTCTCCATATGTGTATTAACTCTAATTTTTCTAAGATTTCATTCACCTCTTTTACCTCTTTCTTATTTATTTTTTGGTTTGATTTATCTAAATTTGATAGTGGTTGGTTCAAGTCTCCCACTAATATGGTTTTACCGTCTAGTACTTCCTTCAATTCTCCTAGTTTTTTCATTAGAAATTTGGATGCTATACCATTTGTTGCATACATGTTGATTAGTGATATTTCCTCATTGTCTATACTCCCTTTTAGCAGAATATATTTACCTTCCCTATCCCTTTTGATCAGGTCTATTTGTGCTTTGGCTTTGTCAGATATCATGATTGCAACTCCTGCCTTCTTTCTATCAGTTGAGGCCCAAAAGGTCTTACTCCAACCTTTAATTCTAACCTTGTGAGTGTCAACCCATCTCATATGTGTTTCTTGAAGACAACATATGATAGGATTTTGGGTTCTAATCCAATCTGCTATTTGTCTACGTTTTATGGGTGAGTTCATCCCATTCATGTTCAAAGTTATGATTTTCATTTGTGGATTTGCTGGCATTTTGATATCTTCCCCCAGTTCTGACCTTTCTTCTTTAGCTTTCTCCTTTTGAACCAGTGATTTACTTTAGGTCAGTCCCCCTAGTCCCCTCCCTTGAGATGCTTCCCTTTCTAGCCCCTCCCTTTTTATGCTCCCTTCCCCTCCCCCCTCTCCTTCCCTCCCTTTTTATATTCTCCCCCTCCTTAATTTTCCTTTCTTTCTTGCCCTAATAGATAAGATAGAATTCAGGATCCCACTGGATCTAGATGTTCTTCCCTCTCAGATTTGATTTCACTGAGAGTAAGGTTTAAGTAATTCCACTTCACGCTCTCTTCCTCTCCTTCTCATATGAGAGTTCTTCCCCTCCCCTTCCCATGTGTATCTTTATATGGGAAAGATTATTCTATTGAGTCCCCCCTATTTCTTGAAGTTAATCTTAGTATTATCGATTGTTCCCCCCTCGCTTTTCCTTCTTTGCCCCCACTTTCCCCAAATCTTGTTGATGCCCCAATCTTTCCCTATGCATGTTTCTTCTAACTACTCTTATGATGCTACAATTTATGAGAGTTACACAAAACATTTTCCCACATATTAATATATATATAATTTGATGTAAATGTAGTCCTTATAGAAGAGAGTTTGACTTAAAGAAAAAGATAAGATTTATCTCCTTTTCCCTTTCTTTCATATTTACCTTTTCATGTTTCTCTTGCTTTCTGTGCTTGGATATCGAACTTTCCACAGAGCTCTGGTCTTTTCTTAGCAAATGCTTGGAAATCTTCTATTTTTGTTGAATGCCCATACTTTCCCCTGGAAGTATATTGGATGCTTCGAGTTCTTTTTCCAATTGAGCAGTCTTATCTGTCAGACTGCTGATCTCTTTCTCCCATTTTTCTTTCTAGGTTTCCATCTTTTGGATAAGTTCCTGTTTGAGATCTTCCAGAGCTTTTTGATAGTTTCCATTTTGGGAGGCATGTTCTGATTTTTTTTTTGGATTTCCTCCTCATTCTCCTCTTTTCCTTGGGTACTTCCACCATAAAAGTTTTCAATAGTCACTTTTTTCCATTTCTTCCTGGAGGCTTGATTTTGAGCCATGTGAGCCATCCTTTTGGTGGTTTTATTCCCCTTTCCTTTTTGGTCTGGGATCTGGGTTATATGGGCGGTTTTTCTGTGAATTTAGGTTGCTTCAGACTAGTTCTTCCCAGCCTTGGAGGTTTCTTAGAGTGCTGGGTCCCTGATCACAGCCACACTGCCCAGGTGTTCAGCTCCGCCCAGATAATCAGCCCGTGATCCGCCTCTGGTGTTTAGCTCTGTGGAGATGTTCCGCACAGCCTCCCCAAGTACAGCTCCGCTGACCCCCATAATCAGTGCCGGGTTCTCCAGTGAAACCTCCCTGAGACCTTTTTTTCCTGGCAGTCCCCAGATCCCAAGGACCCTGGAGTGCCCCCCCCCCCCAGGCAGAGACGTACCCCACTCACTCGCTGTCCAGGTGAGCGCTCAGGTAGCTCACTCTGGTTTGGTGGGGGAGGTGGGGTGGGGGAAGGGAGGCTCAGTTCACTTTTCTCTGCAAGCTTTACCTCCTTCTTATTATAGTGTGGAAATGTTCAAGCCCCATGTACCTTCACCTTTGTGGGATACTGGAGAGTCCTGTTCCGCCAAAGGTGATTTTTACGTTCCTTTGATGTAGTCTATTTTGTTCGGTGCCGGGGAGAGGAAGTGTGTGGCGTCTAGATTGCAGCCATGATTACCCGGAAGAGTTTATGGTGATTTTAATTAATATAGAGGAAAGAAATTAAGAAAGAGAAAGAGGAAAGAGTTAATTTAAACTGCTCCAGCTCAGGCTGAGCCAGACAGGAGTTCATGGCCTTGGCCAAGGGGGCCTCTCCTGAGAGTCAAGGGAAAGGGAGTCAGTCTTATAACTCACCATGTGACCATCTCAAGGAAGCTGTCTAAGGGAGCTCCTCCAGGCTCTAGTTCCAGGATTGAATTGAACTCAGCCTGCTTACAGGAATTCACCAGCCAGAGCCACCTCTCCCGGGAAAGAGAACAATGAGAGGAAGTGACGTGAAATATATAGATGATGTTACGGCACTTTCCTGCATATCTTCTGTACCAATGGTAGCTTAAGCTTGACTTAAGACAGCCCAGGGGTCTGTCAGCTGTTTCTGATTTGTCATTTTTCTCTATCAAAGGCCATCCTCCTAAATACTTAATCCTTAAGTATGGTTATAAACATTCCTGATTTTGTTAGACAAAGTAGGATGGAGTAATGTAAAGTTCCCAAGATATCCCTGATTTTGTTAGACTAAGTATCTTCATTATTACAATCAGGAGATAGCTAAATCCAGTCTTCACATGTGTTAAATAGTATAGAGATCAAAATTTGATCTTGATGTCTAGATATGACATTTCCAGTGAATAAAAAGTTAAATAAGAAGTTATTCTTCTGTTTTTTTTTTCAGATTTCTGAAGCAATAATAGCAATACAAAACAGGAAAATGAAGACATTTATATGTGACAAACACTAAATGGATTTCAGTATGCTTAAACTTTTAAAACACTCATTTCATCCTAGATTGTATATAAACAAGAAAAAAGTAAGGATTTTTTTTTCTCGATAAAAGCAACATATGCACAAATGGAAAATCTCATAAATGGCTTAATTTGTGTTAATCTTCAGCATATGCTCAATACCACTGTATTAAATGCCATTCAAACACAGCAGTTGTTGGTCTTTGTTCTTAAAGTTTTGCACTACTGTACCTCACAATTATGATCATGTAATTTATGTAAAAGTAGGAAATTCTCTTTAAGACCACATATAAATATCTTTAGAAAAATAAATCAGTTTGTTAAAAATACACAAATTAATTTCTCAATATCTAAGCAATTCTCTGGATATCAGTTTGATCCCCTTGAAAATGGTAAAAGCTACCATAATCCTTCATAGTACTAAAAACTAATGATTAAGTGCATCGTAAACCTATCAGTATAAGACATATCCATCAACAGAAATATTTGTTGATATACCATGTTTTGTGGGCAGAAGCTATTTTTACTTAATTTTTATTTATCCGCAATAAAATACGGGGTATATGTGGGGAGGACCAGAATTCTCTTTGGGCATAGTGCATGCGTCATGGAGTTGGCTTTGTATTGTTTTAAGGAAGAGATAAGTTTAGTAGGAAAATGAAGGTTTGCAGAGATCAGAGGCATGAGGCCAGCAGAGAAAGATTCTGGAATGCTGCAGGGAGGGGGTAAGCTGAAAACTCAGAGGCTTTTGAGGGAGTCTGTCTCTCTCTGGATTTGAACCTGGAGGGAGTGGATGCCTAGTCCCGAGGCTCTGACCCTATCCTTATTGCTGCCTGTGTTGTTGACCTTGTGCCGTGTGTCCTGGAAGAAGATCTTAAGAGCCTGTCACTATCCTCACTATCCAAATTAATTCAGTTAATCCCATCTCCCAAATACCCCTATAGCAGTATCAACGGAGATCCAAATACCAGGTAAATTGAAAGAAAAGAGAATTTCTATAATTTTGACAAAGTTTGCTATGCCCACAATAGAAGTAAGAAATTATAGACACAAATGGATGAAAGAGGGGTATAGTGCATTCCTACATCTTTTCCTAATTAGGTTCCAGAGTCCTGAAAGACCACCTCTGCAATAATACATCAAAGAAAAAAAAAGTTCTGACCATTAAAGGTGGTGGCATAGATTTCCCTATACAATCCTTGTTACTGGAGTAGTGGATTAAGGCTGACAGCTCTCTTGAGTTCTTGAGTTCTGATCTATGTAAGCTTTACCTATTGGGTGTCCACACTGTTTAGTTTTTATATTGGAATGAAGGAATGAGGATGGGATGGGAAAAACCAAGTTATCTAGGGAGGGACAAATGAACTTGGGCAGGAAACAGAGCAAGTCAGTGGGGATCACACTAATAAGTAGTTACAGCACTTCTAGCTTAGGCAAATTAGGCAGAGATAGTCTTAAAATAAACAGATGAATGGATGGATAGATAAATGAAAATAAAATTAAATAGCTCTGACCTAGGGGCTGCTATCCATTGAAGGACAGATAATATAGTATTTAATACTTCATCAAAAAAGGTTTGCAAGCACTAACTGATTTTTATCCCCATAACAGCTTTGTGAAGTAAATTGTACAAGTTATTATTTACTCCATTTTGCAGCTGAAGAAAACAACACAGATAGAAGTTTAAGTGACTGGCTGAAGTCAATTATGGCAGATCCATGCCTGGCAGGCAGGTCCTGAGACTCTAATCCCATTAACAATTGCTTCCTTCTGATATACTGTCATTACTGACTAAAATTTACCCTTAAAGTTGAATATGTACATTCTCAGGGATAATGAATAATAATGATATTTACTAAATGTCCCAATGATTTAGCTATTTTTTGGACACTTCCAAGAAATTCTCATCTTTCCTGTTCATCTCCTATTGTTCATTGTTCATTGCTTCCTTGTTCTATTGCAGCCTGCTCTTTGCCTTTATCAGAATTTAGGGGGGGCATTTTTCTGTTTTGTTACATTTCTTGATTTCTTCTATGTACAAACAATCACATGTTATTTATTGGATTGGAGATGATAATGAAAGGACAATTATGTTTTTGTTTTGTTTGCTTGAGTAATATTACGGATTCTATAACTCTGTTATGAATGTTTGTTCATAGAAATGAGAGTCTTTCTTTGTCTTACTAAAATAGTCAAAATCCATTTTCCCATTTTATTTTATGTTATACAACATGATTGAACTGTTTCCTGCCATTTTACATTTAGAAATGAGTAATAACTGTTCTGATAAATCAGAATTTTGCTCAGCAAAACTGGCCCAGATCTCATATTATATGAGCTCAGGAGAGACCTATAAATTCACTTTTCTGTTATTCCATCACACAAGAACTATAGATTTTCCTTTATTTTGAATTGTCTGAATAGACAAAGAAAAACTAGGATCCTATTTTTCATTAAGAGAATCTAATCAAAATAAATTGTCATTTGAGCAAACATGTACATGGCTTATGGTTATAGAATGGGAATGTGACTAGACAAGTGATTCATAAAACTGTAGCATAATACTGGTTTTGAGGTGAGTAAGGCTTGAAAATTGGATGTGAATTGTTCTAATGTTTCCATTTTGCTGATTTGGAAACTCCATTCCTTTGAATCACAAAAATGGCATTTTAAAACAAGTTTGCCTTTATGTTTTGTGGTCATATCATTTGGAATTGAATCAGTTTTCAAGATGAAGAAGAAAAATAGGGAAAGTGTTCACAAAAATAAACACACATGCATATACAAAAGGGAAACCTCAGTAAATTGAAAAGAAATAAAAAAATATAGCTAAAACAATTTCAGTTTCCTATTTTCTAAAGGCCAAGCATTTATATTGCTGTTTCACTAAAGTATAGAGACAGATCAGAGATTTTAATTTTCAGGGAAAGAGTTAAATAAGAAATCATATTTTAGCACCTTGTTTATAAAAAACAAACAAAACAATAGGGTAAGGCAAAATTTCCTTCCATTCCCCTTCCCCCAAAGAAAACCCTAAGGACTAGATTTAGTCACAAAATTATTTGAGTAATTACATAATTTTATTTCTATCTTTCTACTTATAGCAACTCTGACCTCTTGTTAATCTCTGTACCCAGGAAATCATAGATGAGAAAAGTTTTTTGTAAATCTCAGAGAAATTATTTTGCAAAAATAGACTCCAAATAAAGGAACAAATGAACATGTGATTAATTAAAGGGGTCTTCACAGTATTCTCTATGTCCTTAGACAATAATCGTCCTTCCAGGGGGATCAATGAGGAGTTTAACCCTACCTGGATGTCTTATCCATCACTCAAACTCAACATGTTCAAAACAAATCTCATCATCTTTTCCTCTAGTCACCTTCATATCCAAACCTCCCCCTATCTTTAAAAAGCAAAGCCACCCTCCAATTTAGAGTATAAAATCTCAGCATTTTCCTTGACTCTTCTCTTATACAATGTTTCTCCTATATCTCGATATTGGTTAAGACTTTTGAAGTCTAACTTCATAACTCTTAAATCTTTTTCATTGTCCTTGTGTCATAGTTTCTTTCATGTACCTAGTTCAAATCCTAATCACCTTTCACTGGGAATATTTTAATGAATTCCTTATAGGTTTCTATTTATTCTAGGCCACTCCTTCTCTCTTCCACTCTTCATATAGCTGCCAAAATAATTTTCTCTAAGCATAAGTCCAACCATATCATTCTCTTGTTCAAAACCTTTTACCAGCTCCCTAATGCCTCAAAGATACAGTAAAAGTTCTTCACCTCTGATTAAATGCACTTTACAATTTTTTCTCAACCTATTTGAATAAAAATAGCAGACTCATATAGCACTTTACATATATGAGCTCATTTGAGCCTCACAACAATAATTACTACAGGTCTCATTAGTCCTATTTTACAAATAAGCAAACTGAAACTCATAAAAATAAATGATTTGTCCATGATCACATGAGTAATAAATATTAGAAGTGGAATTTGAGCCGAATTCTTCTTGTCTCCCTCTCCAGTACTCTATTCACTATAATCATGCTGTCTCTTCAACCTTATCAATCCAACCCGATTACTTTCCTCCACATAATCTACATTCCAGCCAAATTAGGAAACAGATTGTTCCCAATCTTGACATTTTGTCTCATTCATTGGTGCATTTCCATAAGCCAACCGCTACACATAGAATGCATTCTTTTCTCACCAGTGCCTCTTGGAATCATTTTGCTTCAAGGATCAGTTCAAATATTAAGTATCCCAAACTCCCCATTTATCAAATTTCTTTTCCTCCTCAAATTATTTATATGGATACATATCATCTCCTCTAATAGAATGGCAGCTTATTGGGGACGGGGACTATTTTAGTTTTGTTGTTCTATATATAAAAAAAAGATAGAAAATAGGAATCAGTCTTAATAAGGGACTCTAAAGTAGAACTCTGCCTATAAGATTGGAGATCTCAATAATGAATGTTGAAGTTTAAAGATTTCTTGAGAGAAACAGAATACAAAAACATTGTTTGTTTTCATATGCTGTTAGTAGGTTTTTATTACTGTGGTGTGAAAAATGCTTGAGGGAAGGTAACAATATATCCAGTTTTGACATATTTAGTATACAACATGTATCATAAATACTCTTCTATTTTAAAATACTGATACTTTTATAAAATTGTCAACATTAACTACTTTCACATTAAATGTTCTGTGGAAAAATGGTACTCACATCATTTAGAGAGGTATTAAGAAAAAAGCAGGTATAAGAAAAATTGTATAGTAAATTCAAGTGTTTATTCAATAAACATGTCTAAATGAATGCTGTTGAAGGCACAGGAAGGGACAATGTCTGTGAATGATGTACACAGATAAGAAATGAGATACAACCAATGGTGTTGCTTAAAATTATTCAGTGTAAGTACTACAAAACTGTTCTCTTTTCAAAGACAACTAAAAGTTCAGGAATCACTTTTCTTAGACTGTACACAACTACTTTTTCTTTGCCTTTTTTTGACTCACTATAACATTCAGCCACAATCAGGTAGCATTTTTCTTCACAAGATGGTCACTCAAAAATGCCAATAATTTACACCTTTTTCATATAGCAGGCACTGTTTGTGTCTCTTTTTTTTTTCCCCCTGGGACAGTCAGACTGATAATATAATGGAAGTAACTTGAGGAAACATTATGTAGATATTCTATAGTTGATTCTGGTTGTCTGTGAGTTGAATAGAATGCTTTTTGATTATGCAGGTAGATGTACAAAAAGAACTCACCATTAGACTAGTCTTTTGTATTTTTCTTTTCAGCTGTGTTGTGAGTCTCTTATACTCTTTCCCTGACTGTGTCCAATGAGAGGCAATATTGTGAAGGGAGAGGCCTCTTGGTTGAGGCTGAAATGTGACCTGGAAATGGAAGATTTGGTTCTTTGCCTGCTGTGACATTCATTTCTTTCCATTTAATGGGAGGTATTAGAGAGTGGTTATCAGTGTCCTGGTCTTTCAGTATCTGGGCTTCAAAGACATCTCAGCAAAAGTACCCTGAAAAACAAGGAGTAATCTTCAGGATTCAGATGAATACAAGACTCATTTGGCAGTCATGACACATCTGGATGTGAACTTGGTGGGACCATGGTTATGTAGATATAGAGCTACTTATAAATCCACTCTCCACAGAAACTAAGTTGAGATGTAGGATAATGTATCCCTTCAAGGTATTACTGTAAAATATTTATACTTTGCCCTTGTTATATCTCTGAAGTAAATATCTTTTTGTAATAGTTAATTGTTGTTAAGTGGAACTGGTGTGCTGTTTACTGGCACTTGATAGAAGGAAGAGCAAAATCTGTGGAGAACTGAACTGATGGCATTAGACAGAAATATTCCTACTCTAAATCATCAGTGTGCCACTAAAATCCTGATGAGGCAATGAAGGTGGCCTGGCTCTAGGATAACGGTGTGTGTGTGTGTGTGTGTGTGTGTGTGTGTGTGTGTGTGTGTGTGTGTGTGTATACTGTCATTTAATCTATGTCTGAAAATACCAATTTTTTAGTACTTCTTAGGTCACCCTAACATTCCAATGATTTGCTGTATTGTAGGCATGCCTCCAACCTTAGTCCCCTATTAATTCAGATTTAGTATTGGGACAAGATGAGGCACTCAGGAATCATTGAACAAAGAATATTTGCCTTGTCCAAATATAATACACGTATGGAGGCATTTAGCATCTATCGACACAGACAACCCTAATCTCCATCCGGAAACATGTCTGGTCACTATATCACATCATCATTAGAGTCTGTCAACTTATATGGTGTCAGTCAACAATCTTTTTTTGCCACTGGGACAGGAATATATATCAGGGAAGCTGAAACTAATCAGTTAACATGGAGAGAAAAAATAAGGGAAGCTGCATCAGTAAGTCATTGTTCTATCTCATAAGCAACAAATCTTTACTATGTGAATAAAATATTCCGTATCCTCTTATTTTTTATTAATAGCACATTTTAGGGCAAACTTAGAAACAAACATAAATATTATTCTCTCCCATTTCACATAGATTTAGGCCTATAAGAATGGGTACTGTCAAGACACAATAAATGGAATATATTGAGTATTTGTATGTTTTTCTTAATGTATTTTCTTCTCCAGATATCCAACTTCTACTCTATCCAGGCTTAATTCTATTTATATTGCTGTCTTTAACATTTGCTATACTTTCTAGTCAATAATGATCTCCTTCATATAATTTCATATCTGAGAGACAAAATTTGTGACTCTATTCATATACGCTCAGTGTTTGAGAATTTTAGTGCTTGGGTAATGATGGAGCATCCTCTTACTACTTCATGAGTTGGAAGAGCTATGGATCTGTCCTCAGATCCTCTATAAATTAACATGCGAATACTTTTCAAATTCATCGCTAGAGGGGTTCCAGAAGGCCTAAAGCCTTTAATCCTACACTGGCAGTATGTTAAATGCTCCCATTTGGCACCAAAACAGGAGATAAATGGTATAGAGGTTCATGAGGGGACAGTTAGTCCAGCTTAAGCCTGAACAAATCTCAACTGCCTTTTCTGCTTTTTTGTTTTTGTTTTTTGCCTGATTCTAGGTGAGCAAATATTGACCTTGAAATAGATATATTCACTCTTAGAAGTGACCTTTTGAGTTGGAGAGGGTGGGAAATCCTGGGTCCACAATCCTTGTCAATTCTTCATCTAGAAATGTCCCTAGCACTTATGTCAGATCTTCTTAGAGATGATAACTAACAGCTAGACTATCATAGGTCCTTGCTAGACTTGTCAAAAAGCACAGACCTAGAGGGAATAGTTTGAACAGTGCAGTTCCTATGTAAAATATTAACAATGCCTAGGAGTCTTGACTACTATTGATGCCTTCATATTTATGACTTAATCTCCCAGGAGATAATTGTAGGAGTTATTACAGATCCTTTTTGTAGTTTTTAATCAAATCATGTTGCCAAGTGCCTTTTGTTTTTATAATTTCTTTAGTGCATAGAAAATCGATGTATGGGTAATACTGTACAGTGAGTATCATTCTACTAAGCCTTTGGGGAGATCCCATGTCTATATGATGGAAACCAACCAAAACTATACTACTTTTGTAGGGTTGTGGGTGGGGTGATATCCAGACAGAAGCACAATGAGCCAAAAAGGATAAGTAAAAGTAGACTGATCCTTTTTACCTAAATGATCAGGCTTTCCCAGGATGGTTCCCTGTGTAATAAACCATGTGCATTATTCCAGAGTAGATGAGACCCTGAGTAGAGAAGGAAAAGTCCCCTGTCCTGACCCCCAGAGCCCAGCAGTAATTCTTTTATTTTTAGATTTGTTCTGGGTTAGACCTGACTCAGGCAGTCCTCTAATAGTTAAGTAATAGAACAAAATGAAATTTGTATAGATCATTCAATAGTTTTTACTAAGATATTTAACAAGAACAGGCATCAAGGACCTCCAATAAAATTCAGATGAGTAGAGTACCCTTGCTTAAATCATTCAGCAGGATATACCAGCAATGCATGAGAGCTTCCCTAGAGTTCCAAATAGTTTTTGGTTTTTTTTGTACTCAGGTAATGAGTAAGTAGAATCAACAAGTGAATGTTAAATCCGAGTTAACTACATCTTGAGAAAGGTCTTATTAACTATTTTTTTTGGTTGTTGCTTTGTTTTTAAAACCCTTACATTCTTTCTTAGAAACTATACTATTATTTTCTAGGCAGAAAAAAAGTAAGGGCTAGACAGTTAAGGTGAAGTGATTTGCTCAAGGATCAGGATACAGCCAGGAAGTATCTGAGGTCAAATTTAAACCCAGGACCTCCCATATCCAGGCCTGGCTAATCAACCATTGAAACACTTAGTTACCTCCCCAATAATTATTAAGGAAAAAAAATTAGTCAATTTTGATTTGAGTGGAGATGAGGAGAGGCAGTTGTGGGAGAAAAGTGATTAGGGCATTTTTCTTACTACACTCCATCCATTGGTGGTAAGGTTCATAACATTTCCTAGACAACATTCTAACACATCAGTTATTTTAGGGCTCTTCTTTTTCAACCTTGACCTCTGGTCTTTATCTGGAATGCCTAATATAAGTAGCATTAAAGATGAAAGAGAAAAATCATGAACATAGAAAATGAAGTAAACCTATGTATTAGTTGCTTAACGGAGTGATTGAATCTATGAGAGTCCCAGGAAGGATCGAGTGCCAGGTTTAAACAACCAAGGCTATATGGTGGATGGAGACCAAATCTTTGCAATTCATAGTAGGTCTCTTAATGTTTAAAAATAAAATAAAGTGACTGTGAATAGGAGTAGTTCGAGGAATGAAGAGGATACAGCAAAAGTGATAATACCTCCTGCATTGTCACTGATTCTCATCCCATGTCAAAGAGAATTTCCTTATACTGACACTCATATAGGATTCTCAAGACCATCAGCCAGGATGTCCTTCCCCTTGAGAGACCTATGAAGGATTTCAATGTGGTTATAGATAGGACATTTTCACTCCATGAAAGGCCTTTGAGCAATAGCACTTCTTCTCTAGGGGTCAGTCACACACTTTCACCTCTCTTATTTCTTTAAAAAAAAAATAAATCCTTTCCTTCCACCTTATAATCAATATTATGTATTGGTTCTAAGGCAGAGGAGTGGTGAGGGCCAGGAAATGGGGGTTAATTGACTTGCCCAGGGTCAGGGTCATATAGCTAGGAAGTGTCTGAAGCCAAATACTTCAAAACCCACAACCTCCCATCTGTAGGCCTGACTCTCTACCCACTAAACTAACTGGCTGCACCCTGAACTTTTTTTTTTTTCTTGGATAAATAAACCCCCCTCACAACAATTCCACCCTTTGGTCCTCACAGCTGTCCTCAGGGAGAAATAGTACAATGGTCACTGGGTTTTATACATGTAGCAATGTGGTAGAGACAATCCCTTTTATAGTACAATAAGCAACAGAATACAAGGGGCCTGCATTTAATGACTAAATATGTCACCGAATATTCTTTACCACTGGCCTACCACAGATATTGGAAGCCAACGTACTCTCTTCTGCCCTGGGATCCATAGTTCTACTAATTGCAAAGTATAATCCTAGGATACTGGGGATTAAGTCACTGCCCATTGTGAGCTGCTGACTCCTGGGACAATTAGCTATGCCCACTGCCCCAAGTCCTGAAAATTAGGCTTAAAGCTACGCCATCTGCCTGGTCTCCTAGGTTCAACTGATACCCCTTTACTAGGACAAAACTACCATTCTGAGGGCTTTCTACCCTATACTGGGACAGTATTGCTGTTGTCTTAAACACTACAGCAATCCCATAGTTAGGTTCAGACTTCACTCCAATTATAATTGGCCAGAATTTGCCCAAATGTGGTAGAAGGTTGCTATGGGCCTTTGCTACCGTTGCTTTTATGTTTGACAGGAGAAGTTGGTATTTCTACAGCTTGGTCTTGACTGACCCCTGTGATGAAGGGAAGATAGAGAATAACATACAAAGAAACCAAGCTGGAGGCTCCCCTAAATCAGTACCTGTGTTCTCTTTTCTGCTCCAAGTAGGAGTTATTTCTATTGATATTAGGGAAATGCTCTTGGGAAATAAGTTCTATGCTTTTCAGAGACCCCTTCTTGGAAAGAGAGAGAAAGGGCAAAGGGGGGTACATGACTCAACTACAACTGTAGATTTGATGTCAACAGTCTAAGCTTTGAGTTCACTGAGCCAATAAAGACTCAAAAGAAGGTCTCAATACATTTCTGGAGGAAAAAAAAAACAACAACAAACTAATGTAACTTGTTTGGGGATGTGAGATGGAGAGTTGTTAAGATGTTTCTTCTACTATACTTAAAATTTGGATAGAATGGAGCTTAATAATGTGGAAGAGCATTAAAAGCAATTTTCCTCAACTCCTTTTCCTTTGAAGTAGATCTCTGAGAATAATTGCCTCAGCTCTAGAATAGTGAGGGTAGGGACATCATTGAAAGAGAAAAAAATAATAAGAACTAAGATGGATTCTTGTCATGTCAAATGAGAGCTCAATTGAGGTAATCAGAGGAGACAGTAGAGGAAAAGAGAAATTCATAGAGCAGACATGACCTTACCCTGGGCACTTTTTGTGAGAAGCTTAGAGTAGAAGAACTTAATAATTGCTAGCTGAAATAGCTAGCCAAAGTGCTAGACCCCTCCCCTCCAGGGCAATACTAACTCAGAAACAACCTTCCTAGTGGATAGTGAAAAAAGTATCGTAGAGCCCTTCTAATAGATGGAGAGTTGAAGACTAGCTAAAACAGCCAGCAGAGATGCTTTGCCTATGGGGATTGGGTGCATCCTAACAGGTACAATAAAAAACATTGGCAGTCCTATAGCACTGGAGGTTTAAGTTGCACTTCTATATGTCTATTCTGGCCATCTGAGTATATGAGATACATAATTCTTGTGCATGTTAACATGTTGACTTGTGCAAGTCAATGGCTTGTTTATTTGTAGCAGACTGAGCTATATGGAACAGAATGCTTTATTATTTTATTGTATTTTTTTTTTGTATGTGTTGTGATTTCATCAATGTAGGAAGATACTGGTATGGAACAAGTTCCAATGCAACTTGTCCCCTTCCCTGATACAGCTAGGTTTAAACAGTTGCTGAGTATAATAAAAAAGGAAATTTGCTCAGTCCCACAGCTAGTGTCAGAAAATCAGGACTTGAATTCAGATCTTCTAAAAATGAACCCTCTTTCCAATATGCTAGGCTGCTCTCATTTTTATTATTATGCTATTTCATTAAATACCATTATTTTGAACCACATATTTCTCAGGTAATTAGTCAAAAGTAAACATTCATGGCACCACGTGATGTATGAATTAGAGAAAATTTGGACCCACATATTGCCTATAAGGTGGGTGCCAAGAATGAGAGGAGCTTCCAGTGTTTTAAGTGAATGACCTTTTTTAAAAAATATAGCCTCAAACTCTGAAAATAACTAAATTGAGGCTAGGGGAAATAAGGGAATGAGATGACTATCATTTCCTTCATTCTAAATGCTACCCTTTGATCGTAATCTAACATTGTATTCATGTGTGTCCCCACCAATTAGACCTGAAAATATTTGAGAGATTATAGTTCATTTGTGTTTACCTCATCAGTATCTAGCACAAAGCAAGGGTTGACTACGAATTTGGTGAATGAATCTTTGGTCCATGTCACCTTGCAAAAAAGGAAATTCAGTATTTTTTTTTTCAACTAGGACTTACTAAATACCTCCTATCTACAGATTCCTATACTAAATACTTGAAAACATGCAAAAATAAATGTGACAGTGATACTTACCTTTGTTCTCTAAGATTATAATCCTATATATTCTTTTTTTAAACCCTTAATTTCCATCTTGAAATCAATACTGTGTATTGGTTCCAAGGCAGAAGAGTGGTAAAGGTTAGGCAATGGGGGTTAAGTGACTTGCCCAGGGTCACACAGCTAGGAAGTGTCTGAGGCCAGATTTGAACCTAGGACTGTCACGAGCAAGGTCCAGCCTCACTTGTGACTCCAGGGGTTCCCAATAGGTGGCAAACTATCAGTCAAGAAAATAACAAATGGAAGACAGCTGTATATTTAGGACCATGGGCATGCTTTGCATCTGATAGCTGTTCCACCATCCCCATGCTTGGTGTTTATTTTTATACCCATTTTCTTGGCACACAGATGCATTACCTAACATACATGTCCAAATAGAGATATTTGGAAAAGTGATACATTAACTTTTAACAAATCACTTGATTAACATTCTATATTCTTGTATTGTGATTGCAGATTCTTGACAGAATAAATTTACTTATTACAAGTAATCAATCAGAAGTTCTTAAAGACAATTCAACAATCATATCATTGAGGTTGAGAGGTACTGGGAACACAATTCAGATTTAATATCAGACTGATCATTTCTCAGGGTTTACTAGGGAGTTTCTTAAGGGGAAGAATCAAGTCACTGAGGCATGATGAAGCTTGGTGTACCTGCACATTTTGCATGGGCCTTTATGATTGATTTGTGTGCTTGCTTCATGAGAATAAGTTTCTGTGAGTGGGAAAGTTCCGGGCTTGGCCTGTAGCTGTGCTTTTGCTGGGAATTATGTATCTAAGTAAAAGTTAACCCATGGTAGTCTTTTGGGATTGTGTTTGAGGGTCTGATCTTTTGGTGATGTTTTAGAGAATTAGGGTACAAGTATTTTGCTCTTGCATTATTCCTTCTGAGACTAGGGGGAATAGTAATCATGTCAATTCCATAGGTAAGGGATATTAATGAAAGAGGTTATGCAAGGGGGACTGAGTGGGCAATCACATCTTGCCAATGGCCACTCTGTGGCCTCCTTAGCTACCATGAGTGACTTTGTCAAGACATCCTGGCCTGATGGCTCCCAGCATAGGACCTCCTGTCTCTAGGCCTGGTTTGCAATCCACTGAGCTACCCATCTGCCCCTATAATCATGTATGTTCTTTACAATTTATGTGGTAGATAATCTAAGGATGATATTAGAAAATTAGTATTGTTTTATTAGTTTAGGGCTAAGAAGTAAAGTGACTGGCTTGAGAAAAGAACTAGAGTTTGAAGCAGAGCTGAGAAATCATATTAATTTCAGATGTGACAGTTATAACTGTTTTTATTTTTTCTATATCAATTACTCTCTCTGAAAGTTGGGAATTGGTCTCTGGCAGTTGGCAGAGATACACTCTCAGAGACTCTCTCACGGCTGGAGGTAACATTGTTGCCTCTCTCTCTGTCTGAGGGAAAGATGTGAAGGAGCTCAGTGTTTTCCTTTCCCAACTTGGGAAACACTATTGAA
Source organism: Monodelphis domestica (assembly GCF_027887165.1). Classification (NCBI taxonomy): domain Eukaryota; kingdom Metazoa; phylum Chordata; class Mammalia; order Didelphimorphia; family Didelphidae; genus Monodelphis; species Monodelphis domestica. Next base: position 248,331,560 of record NC_077229.1, read on the forward strand.
TATGAGAAGACCAAAGAAAAACCTGGTCTTTTGTTTGGACTCTGAGTCTATTGAGATTTAACAGACTCAGAGTCTTAACTGGATTCTTGTTGAGTCTCAACCAACTAGCCTTTTATTTAGATAGTGCAAATTTGGGTTAGTAAGATCAGGGAGGATTAGTGTAGCCTATGAAACACAGGAGAAGCAGTTCCTTGTGGAACCTGGGAATTTATTTGGGTGGATTTAGAATCCCTTAGAATTAGAAATACTTTATTTATCCTTATATATTTCAATAAACATTTTATTTTTATAACAAGAGGCTCTTTAGCGTTCTTCTGCCTGACCCTGAAGGGAAGTTCAAATTTGAGCTTCACTTCATCACTGAGGATACTTTTGAATACCTCTATCAAAAGTATCTGAACAGTTTGAACCTGATTGGCAAGTTAAACAGTTTTGAAAAGTTTTGAACCTATATTGGAACAGTTTTTCCATCTAAATATTTTATGTTTATAACTCGCAAATTTATTTTTACAATAAAAATAATGTGATTTTTCCATTGAATGACAGGCAGGGTATGTAACTTGCTCAAATTCTTAAGAGTAATGTGTAATAAGTGTTCAAGTTCAAATAATCAAAACAAGTTTATTGAGTCCCTACTATTTGCCAGGCACTGCTTACCACTGAAACTATAGTAAGTTTTATAACTTTAAGCCTCATACTCTTATGCTTTTTAGTTTGTTATAAGCATTCATTCTCTCTTTCTCTCTCTATGTCCCCCTTTCTCTCTCTTTCTCTGTCTCTCTTTATATCTTCTTAGCCACTTCACTCTTTGAGCAAGGGGAAAAAACCCTGGAAAAAATGGTCATCCATCAGCAAAAGAAATGCACACATGGTCATATTGAAAAATATATGTATCAATGCACACTTTAAATCTATTACCTGTCTGAAAGTGGATAGTGTTAAATTTAAATGTGGTTGGAACTTTGAATATATCATTAATTAGGTGATTGCCAGAGATTTACTTTCTAAATCCCAAAATGAATTACTAAAGTAAATGTAATTTATGGTAGTTTATTTATAATATTTACAATAGAAGGAAGATATTAAGGGGGGAGAGAGACAGACAGAGAGAGAGAGAGATAGAGAGAGAGAGAGAGAGAGAGAGAGAGAGAGAGAGAGAGAGAGAGAGACAGAGAGACAGAGAGACACAGAGACACAGAGAGAGAGAGAACGAGAAAATGAGAAAACGAGAAAACTCTGGCTTCTTCTGATACCAGTTAGAATCTCTAAACCACAGCCAGGGGAAGAGTCTCAAAAAGATGGGCCTTACCTGGAGGCTTCATGCCTCCAGAAAAGCAGGGTCACTAAGCTTCTCACTCACCAACAGTGACAGTCTAAAAGAAGTCTGGGTGTCGAACTTCCAGTTGCTTCTCCATCCTTCACTCCAAGTCCAAGTGACTGACTGTCCAAATGTCCAAATGTCTGTCTTCCCTTCAGCTCTGAGTGACTGATCCTTCACTCCATAGACCATTATATATAGCTCAAAATTCCAATTCTTCATTTCATGAGATGCTTTACTTGTTTTCCCCTCTATCATCATCTTCATAATATGATTGTCCTGGCTCCTCCACCACACACTGTCTGCTTTTCAGCTTCCTTTTATGCATTATTCCCCCTATCTCCATTAGTTTGTAAAATCCTTTAGAGCAAAGACTGTTTTTATTTTTCTTATTTGTATATTCAATGTTTAGCACAGGGTCTGACATAGAGTGTGAAAGAGAGAAATTGAGAATGATTTTGTAGCAGCTGAGTTTGGAGCAGCTGTCAGTCAAACAAGAGTGTTCTATTTGGAATGTTACCAGGAGAAACAGTTGGAGGTAAAACCAACTACTGGCTGGACCCTGGTTACTCTGTTGCCTTGTATCAGGGAAGAAAGAAGGAATTTTTCTCTTTTGTACATTAAAGACTCAAGCTGGAGGTGGCCTGGTGACTTTGAAGGCAGAAGAAAGAAGGACAATAGTCCAGATATCTCTCTGACTTGCTCTGTTGATGATAGTGGCTAAACTTCCAGACCTATCAACCATTTCTCTCAATTGAACTATATTCCAACATCCTCCAATCTAAGACTTACAGTAGTATTAGGGAAATCACCAACCCTCTTATAACCATTCTTTATACTTTCCTGTCTTTCCCAAATAAACTCTTTACTTAAGATAAAGAAGAGAAAGAGTATTTCATGTGAAACATAATAAACTCACCCCTGAATTGATTTAGAAGAAGAATAAAGGGGTGAGGGGATGAAAATGGAGGCTGAAAAGAGGGAGGAAATGGGAGGAAGAGAGGAAAAGAGGGAGGACGATAGACAGAAGAAAGAACATAACTGATCTGTTAGTTATCAATTACCAATCAACTATAGTCTATTATTATTACAAGAGTAAACATTTAATAAATTGATAAAAGTTTATCATATAGTACCATAACTGCATCAGTTGATAGAAGTCTTCCCTAAAGCTGTTTACTTCATATTTTCTTATGGAACAATAATATTTCATTGCTTTCACAAACGATAATTTATTTAGTCATTTCCTAAAAGTTAGGTATATCCAAAATTTTAATTTTGAGATACTTCAAATAAAGCTACTGTAAATATTATTGTATACATAGGTACTTTCCCTCTTTCTCTGTTATTGAATATATAGTATTACTTTTATTCCATTGCTCTAAGAAAAGAAAAAAAGCAAATACTTCTCAAAGAAAAAAATGGGTTACTGCTGTCAGTATACTAGGAGAAGCTTTGAAACAATATTGTAGCATCCTCTCTGAGCAAGATATGTTTTAGAACTGGAAAAATTTCTTTAAAATTATCTGTTATACCTTTTCTATTTTATAAATGAGGAAAATAAAGAGTATAGAAGTGAAATTACTTGTCCAAGGCTGGACTAGTATTTCTTTTTTAGGTCAATATTTGAATTGAGATCCTGGAACTACCTATACAATCCTTGTTTCACCAAACCACACTTCCAGTTTCCAAGATGTCATCATGACTCAATGGAAATACATCTGGGTTAAGGATTAGAGGATCTGGGTTTGAATCTTGTCTCTGCAATTTATTATGTGTGTAACACTTCTAATCCTTGATTTCTTTATCTGTAAAGAGGGAGTAGTAGATTCATCCCTGACCTTACCATTCCCTACGTACACAAAGACATACCTCTAAATCTAAAGCTATGATTCCCTAACCATTCACATGGCACTGTTTTATTTGCTGCTTCCTTCTCAGAAATGAATGGACTACTTATTGCTTCTCTTAAAAAAAAGTTGTTGTTTTTTTTGGTTTTGTTTTTATTTTTTCCCCTCTTTCTTAATTACTTTTTGATGATTCTCTTGAGATCTGTGCTTGGGCATCAGTTTTTCTGTTCAGGTTTCATCTTTTCTTTACAAATGCTTGGAATTCTTCTATTTTGTTAAATGTCCATACTTTCTGCTATAAGAATATGGTCATTTTTGCTGGGTAATTGATTCTTAGTTGTAGACCTAGTTCCCTTGTTTTTTGGAATATCATATACCATGCCATTTGATCCTTCGGTGTAGATGCAGCCAGATCATGTGTTATCCTCACTATGGTTCCATGGTATATGAATGACTTCTTAACAGCTTGTAATATTTTTCTTTGGTCTGATAGTTCTTGAATTTGGCTATAACATTCCTGGGTGTTGTTAATTGGGGGTTAAGTACAGGAGGTGAACTGTGGATTCTTTCAATCTCCACTTTTTCTTCTTGTTCTAGAATATTGGGGCAATTTTCTTCTATAATTTCCTGTAGTATTATGTCCAGGCTTTTTCTTTTGTCATGGTCTTCTGGTATACCAATGATTCTTAAGTTGTATCTCCTGGAACGATTTTCTAAATCTTCTTTTTTGTGAATGAGGTGCTTTATATTTTCCTCAATTTTTTCATTCTTTTGGTTTTGTTTTATAGTGTCCTACTGCCTTCTGAATTAGCTTGCTTCTAGTTGTTGTATTCTGGATATTAAAGACAGAATTTCTTCCCTGGCTTTTTGGTCATCCTTTGTGTTCTGGTCTGATTTCCTCTGGAGGTCATCTTTCATTTTCTCTGCCTCATCTTTCATTTTCTTTGCCTCATCTTTCATTTCCTTTGCCTCATTTTCAAGCTGATTAATTTTGGCTTTCAAGATACTGTTTTCTGTTTACAGATGAGTTATCTTACTTTTTAAGTTCTTTTCCCAGTTGTCTTCAGCCTCTCTTAATTGTTTTTTTTTTTAATTGTATTTTGAGGTCGTCCAAACACTATATCCAATGTGCTGGAGTTTCTGTGTTTTTGCTTGATGTTCCTTCATCCTTCTCTATTCCATTTGCTCTTTGTTCATTGCCTGTATAAAAGCTGTTGATTGTAATTTATTTTTCCTTTTCCTGTTGTTTGCTCATATTTACCCTTTCTTTACTCTCTGCAGTTGCCTGTGCTTTTGCTTCTCTCATTTTTTTTTGTGGGTTTGGGTTTTCCTGTCAGCCCTATGTATCCCTATAAGAAAAGAGGTCATTGGTAACTCTTAAAAATGTTACTATCACTTGGGCAGCTAGAAGAATTACACTTAGAGGGAACAGTGACAAACTGTATAGGATGAAATGCCAAGACATAAATATGTATATAGATATATGTATGCATAAATGCATACATGTGTATATATATATATATATACACACACAACTAGAGCTAAAAAAAGAGATTAATACTAAAAGAAATGGAAAAAGAAACAAAATGGGGTAAGTTTATATTTCATAAAGAAGCTCATGGTGGGAGGGGGGGTGAAAATCAATACACTGGAAGGGTAAAGAGGTTGGAGATAGGAAATACTCAAATCATACATGCATTAAAATTGACTCAAAGGGGGAAGAACAATCAAATACATTGGGGCAGAGAATTGATTTGAACCATTTAGGGAAGTAGAAGGGTAACAAACAGACTGATGGGGAGGGAAGCAGTTCAAGGGAGTGAGAGGATGGGGGGTAGTATAAAAAGACTGTAAAGGAAACAATAGGGGAATAAGAAGGGAGGGGGTAGAAAGTGAAGTAAAATAAGGGTGGGAATTAGGGGGGCTGACTCAAAACAAAACATTGGTATAGAAGGAAATAGAGAAAGAAGAAAAGGCAGGAAAAGAAGTGGAAATCAAAATGCTGGGCAATAAACAGCTGATAATCATAACTCTGTGTGTGAATGGTATGAACTTACCCATAAAATGCAAGTGAAAAGCAGAGTGGATTTGAAACCAAAACCCTACCATATGCTGTCTACAAGAAACACACATGAGGAACGTGGACATGCATAAGGTAAAAGTAAGAGGATGGAGCCAAATCTATTGGGCATCAACTGATAAAAAGAATGCAGGAGTCGCAATCATGATATCTGACAGAGCCCAAGTAAAAATAGATCTAGTTAAAAGAGATAGGGGAGGGAATTACATCCTGATAAAAGGTAGTATAAACAATGAAGAATTATCAGTACTCAATATGTATGCACCAAATGGCATGGGATCCACATTTCTAATGGAGAAACAAATGGAGCTCAAGGATGCAATAGATAGAAAAATTATAGTAGTGGGGGACATGAATGTTTCTCTATCAGAACTAGATAAATCAAACCAAAAAATAAATGAGAAATATGTAAGAAAAGTGAATGAAATCTTAGAAAAATTAGAGTTAGTAGATATATGGAGAAAAATAAATAGGGACAAAAAGGAATACACCTTCTTTTTAGCAGCACATGGTACATTCACAAAGATCGACAATGTACTTGGGCATAAAAACATTGCACACAAGTGCAAAGGAGCAGAAATAATAAATGCAACTTTCTCAGATCACAATGCAATGAAAATAATGATTAGTAAGGGTACATGTAGAGGGAAACCAAAAATTAATTGGAAATTAAATAATATGATTCTCCAGAATCGATTAAAGAACAAATCATAGAAACAATAACTTCATTGAAGAAAATGACAATGATGAGACATCCTTTCAAAATCTATGGGATTCAGCCAAAGCAGTACTCGGGGGTGGGGGGTGGGGATTTATATCCTTGAGTTCATATATTAATGAATTAGAGAGGGCAGAGGTCAATAAATTGGGCATACAAATTAAAAAAATAGAAAGTGAACAAATTAAAAATCCTCAAATTAAGACTAAATTAGAGATCCTAGAAATCAAAGGAGAAATTAATAAAATTGAAAGTCAAAGAACTATTGATTTGATAAATAAGACTAGAAGCTGGTACTTTGAAAAAAACAAATAAAATAGACAAAATACTGGTCAGTCTAATTAAAAAAAGGAAAAAAGAAAACCAAATTGACAGTATCCAAAATGAAAAGGGAGACCTCACCTCAAATGAAGAGGAAATTAAGGCAATCATTAAAACTATTATGCCCAACTATGTGGTGATAAATATGGCAATCTAGATGATATGGATGCATATTTACAAAAATATAAATTGCCTAGACTAACAGAGGAAGAAATAAACTACCTAAACAATGCCAAATCAGAAAAAGAAATGGACCAAGCCATCAAAGAACTCCCTAAGAAAAATTCCCCAGGACTAAATGGATTCACAAATGAATTTTATCAAATATTCAAAGAACAACTAATCCCAGTATTATACAAACTATTTTACAGAATAAGCAAAGAAGGAGTTTCCTTTTTATGACACAAATATGGTACTGATTCCAAAGCCAGGCAGGTCAAAATCAGAGAAAGAAAACTGTAGACCAATCTCCTTAATGAATGTAGATGCAAAAATCTTAAATAGGATACTAGCAAAAGGACTCCAGCAAGTAATCATGAGGATTAACCACTATGACCAGGTAGGATTCATACCAGGAATGCAAGGATGGTTCAATATTAGGAAAACCATCCACATAATTGACCATATTAACAAGCAAACCGACAAAAACCACATCATTATCTCAATAGATGCAGAAAAAGCCTTTGACAAAATACAACACTCATTCATATTGAAAACACTAGAAAGTATAGAAATAGAAGGGCCTTTCCTAAAAATAATAAACAGTATATATATATAAAACCATCAGCAAATATCATTTGCAATGGGGATAAACTAGAAGCCTTCCCAGTAAGATCAGGAGTGAAACAAGAATGCCCATTATCACCTCTATTATTTAACATTGTACTAGAAACACTAGCTCTAGCAATTAGAGAAGAAAAAGAAATTGAAGGTATTAAAATAAACAATGAGGAGACCTACCTATCACTCTATGCAGATGATATGATGGTCTACTTAAAGAATCCTAGAGAATAAACCAAAAAACTAGTAAAAATAATCAAAACTTTAGCAAAGTTGCACAATACAAAATAAACCCACATAAGTCATCAGCATTTCTATATATCTCCAACACATCTCAGCAGCAAGAATTAGAAAGAAAAATGATTTCTTCCACACAATTAAAATGATATGTAAGCAACTGAAAATACATTGATTACTCATGGGTAGGATGAGCTAACATAATAAAAATGATAATCATACCCAAATTAATTTACTTATTTAGTGCCATACCCATTGAACTCCCCAAAAACAATTTTTTTTACTGAATTAGAAAAAAAATAACAAAGTTCATTTGGAAAAACAAAAGATCAAGGATATCCAGGGAAATCATGAAAAAAATGCAAAGGAAGGAGGACTTGCAGTCTCAGATCTCAAACTTTACTATAAAGCAGTGGTCATCAAAACAATTTGGTACTGGCTAAGAGACAGAAAGGAACATCAGTGGAATAGACTTTGAGTAAATTACCTCAGCAAGACAGTCTCAAAGATCCCAGCTTTTCGGTCCAAAATCTACTATTTGATAAAAACTTCTGGGAAAATTGGAAGACAGTATGGGAGAGATTAGGTTTGGATCAACCTCTCACACCCTACACCAAGATAAACTCGAAATAGGTGAATAACTTGAATATAAAGAAGGAAACTATAAGCCAATTAGGTGAACACAGAATAGTATACTTGTCAGATCTTTGGGAAAGGAAAGACTTTAAAACCAAGCAAGAGCTAGAAAAAATCACAAAATGTAAAATCAATATGTTTGATTACATCAAATTAAAAAGTTTCTGTACAAACAAAACCAATGCAACCAAAATTAGAAGGGAAGCAAAAAAGTGGGAAATAATCTTCATAACAAAAACCTCTGACAAAGATCTAATTACTCAAATTTATAAAGAGCTAAATCAATTATACAAAAAAATCAAGCCATTGTCCAATTGATAAATGGGGAAGCGACATGAAAAGGCAATTTTCAGTCAAAGAAATCAGAACTATTAATAAGCACATGAAAAAGTGTTCTAAATCTTTTATAATCAGAGATATGCAAATCAAAACAACTCTGAGATATCACTTCACACCTAGCAGATTGGCTAACATGACAGCAAAGGAAAGTAATGAATGCTGGAGGGGATGTGCCAAAGTCGGAAGATTAATGCTTTTCTGGTAGAGTTGTGAATTAATCCCACCATTCTGGAGGGCAATTTGGAATTATGGTCAAAGGGCACTAAAAGACTGAATGTCTTTTGATCCAGCCATAGCATTGCTGGGTTTTTACCCCAAAGAGATTATAAGGAGAAAGACTTGTACAAGAACATTCATAGCTGCACTCTTTGTGGTGGCAAAAAATTGGAAAATGAGGGGATGCCCTTCAATTGGGGAATGGCTGAATAAATTGTGGTATATGTTGGTGATGTGTTATTGTGATGATGAGCTATTGATGAGCTATTGTGCTCAAAGGAATAATAAAGTGGAGGAATTCCATGGGAACTGGAATGACCTCCAGAAATTGATGCAGAGTGAAAGGAGCAGAACCAGGAGAACGTTGAACACAGAGACTGATACACTGTTGTACAATCAAATGTAATGGACTTCTATTAGTAGCAATGCAGTGATCCTGAACAACTTGGAGGGATCTATGAGAAAGAACACTATCCACATTCAGAGGAAAAACTGTGGGAGCAGAATCACAGAAGAAAAAACAACTGCTTCAATACATGGGTCAAGGGGATATGGTTGGGGATGTAGACTCTAAAGGAACATCCTAATGCAAACACCAATAACATGGAAATATATTTTGATCAAGGACACAGTGAAACTGAGCAGCAGCTATGGGAAGGGTGGGGGTAGGAGAGGGAAGGAAAAATATTATTCTTGTAACCCAAAAATCATGTTCTAAATTGACTAAACAAATTAATTTAATTAAGAAAAAGAAAAAAGCTAGGTTACCTCAGATACTTAGCAGTTATGTGACTATGGGCAAATCTATTTAATCCCTTTCAACCTTAGTTTCCTCATTGTGAAATAGGAATATTAATAGCACAGAATTCACAGGATCATTGTGAGAATGCAATGAATTAATATATTTAACATACTTTTCAAATCTGAACAGAAATATGAACATTGAGATTATAATTGTTAATTATTAATATTTTGTCATGAATCCTTCCTTAGAATGTTTAAAATGCAGAAAGCAAAATATATAGTGTTACAAAGGAAATAAATTATGTTGAAATAAAGTAATATATTGATTTATAAAAAAAAAAAGAAATGAATGTACAAGTGACCCCATTTGGGTTTGTTAGTTGCAATTAGTTTCCCTAATTGCATATTCCAATTATTGCTGGAAAGTTTGGTATTAGCCATTCTGCATCAATTTTCAATCCTTCATTTTAGAAAGATCACATTACCAGAAGAATAACCTCCTAACTCTTCTCCAAATAAACAGCCACATTAAAAGGGCAGAAATCAGAGGGTAAGCTACAAGGAGCTCCTCCTTCTGCTCCTTCTTAAACTTTGTTTGCCCAGTCTGTTGCTTGCAGCAAACCTCTTTACCTCCTGGGTCGCCACTCCATTTCTGCTGCAGGCACAGTCTGTCTCTTGGTGCTGTTTCCCAGCAGTCAACAATCACTTAATGTTTTTTTCCAGTGTGTTTCATATAAAGTTTCCTCTGTTCTATTTGCAACAAACAGGACATTGCATTCTTACATTATCTGTTATTAGGATGAACACAGCTTCATTCAGAAAAATGAGCTTGTGTACTATTCTCAGATTTTTAAAGTAGTCTTTTCCTGTTTTTAGTACTATTAACAATGGAGCTGATTCTTTGAGGAAAAGGAGCTCATGAAAGAGGCAAAATGGAAAAAAAAGGAAAACTCAGTGGTTTTTAGGGTCAGAGTAGTCAGATCCAAATGCCATCTCTTCTGCCTGTTGACTTGGGACCCGACCAAACTCACCTAATCTGATTAAGCCTCAATTCCCTCATCTGTAAATTGAGGGAGTTGGTTAAGAAAATCTCTGAAGTATCATGTAGTTCTTAATGTAATATATTATTTACATGTTCTATCAGAAACTGAGTGATGCAATTATGATGTTCCCTACAAGTTCATTAGAGGCATTTTTGCAGCAATTCTATTTCCCTGGGGGATCAAATCTTATACTTCTCATAGACTTTGGTTCATGTATACCTGATCCTGAGGCTGCCCCAGCTGAGGCCAGCAGAGGGAGGGAAATATACCTGCTTGGGAATATAACTAGTGATTTCCTTAGTTAGGCTTCTAATACAGTATTCTTTGCCTTGTAGTATCAAAATGGTCTACATAGTGAAGTTGGCAAGAAATAAGAATTCCCATTATTCTGAACTAGGTCTGACTCAAGCTAGTCCCCAGGTATGAAATTAGACTCCTATAGTCATTCCTCAGTTAACTATAGGAAACTTACATATTCAACAGAGATAAATATTGAGGATCCATCCATTAGATTTATTTGAGTAGAGGTCCTTTGCTTTAATTGACCATTATCTTTAAAATCCAAGTATCAGAGTACATCTAGGATTCCTCCTTGCTGTTTTAAACTTAAATGACCAAGAAGATTTACCAATAATCTGAGGTTTTAGTTTCCCAAGTTAATTAAGTGTCTAGAATGGCTCTAATATTATTAAATAAAAGTTAGTTGAACTTTAGTGGAGGCTTGGATGAGAATTTGGATGTTATCACACTCTATCAATTAGTGGCAAGTCCTTAAGATATTCTAAGGGATCTTACACTATTCACCTGTAGAAGGGTATAAGAGATCAGTCCTGATTTTTGTGATTCAAGCTTCTAGATTCTAGACATAGGCATTGGTAAAAGAGGAAAATAAAAACAAAACCAGAAATATGGCAGCAACTAAACAAACAAAACCCATTGTTAAACCCACTTATAGAAGTGTATGAATATAAGAAAACAAAGTCTAAAAATCCCAGGTTTACATCCTTTTCTCTTTGGGAACTATTGAGTCTCATCTCTGAAAGAGAGAAATCCTTATCACAAGTAAAACCTATTTAGGGTTTCCTGGTCCACTAAGTCTTCTTCTCTCTAGAAGCTCAAGATGGAGAAAGAATAGGTAATCTCCATCAATCTGTATCCTCTCCAATGTTGAAAACTACTTTTTCTACCAGTAAACCTCCATTGAAGAACCCAGAAGCTCTTGACGTCTTGAATTTACATGCTTGAAAGGAAGACTAGAAATATTCAGATGACCCATATCATCAATCATTAGGGAAAGGCACAAAGCAAAGTAAAAAGACCCAAAGACAGACATTCTTTTAAAGTATTATGTTTTCTACCTACTACATAGAAGCAGTAGCTATTTCTGTCAGGTCTGAGGAAAAAACCTAGGGCTTAATCTCTACTTGGGCAGCTAAGTGGCCTAATGAATAAAGTGCCAAGCCTAGAGTTAGGGACACCTGAATTCAAATTTGCCCTGAGACACTTACTAAATGTATGACTCTGGGCAAGTCATTTAATTTTGTTTGCCTCAGTTGATTCATCTATAAAATGAACAAGAGAAGAAAATGGCAAACTAGGCCAATATCTTTGCAAAAAAATAAAACAAAACAAAACAAAAACAAAGAAGGTTCATGAAGAATCAGATACATTGAAAGACGCAGGCAAAGACAGAGTTGCAGTTCAGAGTTTGGTAGTATGATTAGAAACGTTTTAGAGTATGTGGCACAATTCCAGCTTGTTTCTCAAATGCCAAATGTAAAATAACCCCTCCTCCCAATTCTTTCATTACACTTATTAATCTAAAAATTTCAGTGATTTGTCTTGGTTTATATTCTCTCATGGATTTTTTCATACCACTCTTCAATATCTAGTTATGTTCACATATAATTATAGATTGAGGACTGTTTGTTCAGCTACACTGTCATTTCCAAAAAAAATCAATCAAAATCATATTTTTTTCACCAGGGAGAGAAGGACCAAAGCCTATATCAAGGTCACATCAGGAGTCCCAGGACAAGTCCAGAGCAAGCCCTACCTCCCTTCTCCACTGTTTAAAGTTCTGAACCACAGCTCAGGACAGCAGTAAGAACTAGAAACCCTGACTAAGCCAACAAAAGATCATCTCCATGCTTATCCCTTGAACTTCTGAGTCCCAGCACCAAAACCCAATAAAGATTTGAGCCCTAGCATGAGACAGCTCTCAGTGTACTTGCTTGGTGCAAACCCATGGTGAGACCCAGAGGCCTGATAGTGTGTTTGGCTTTGCAAGGCCCAAGGGAAACCAAATCAACAGTGGAAAGAAGTTTCTAGATCTCTCAGTCCAAAGGTCATCATATCATCTTGAAAGAATTAAAACTTGTAGATACCCAAAACTAGACCAAAGGGTAGCAGCAAGAAAATATTAAAGTTTAAGAAAGTGCCCTCCTCTACCCTGAGAATAGAATTCACCTTTAAGATAAAAATATGTCAAGAAAAGTATTAGAGAAATGAGCAAACATCAGCATTTTAAAAAAGCATCAAACCAAGAAAAATTATTATAGAGATAAGGAAGAGTAATGCACAAACTTAGACAGGGACAGCAAGATCAAAGCAGCTTCCTACAAAACTTCCAAGAAAAATGGGAATTGGTCTCAAGAACTTGAAAAGAATTTCAAAAATCAATTGAAAGGCAGAGAAAAAATGGGGAGAAGAAATTAAAATGATGCAAGAAGAAAATAGTACCTTATAAAGCAGAATTTTACAGTTCTTAATAGAAGTTTAATTAGCAAACAAGAAAGAGAATACTTAAGGGAATCAATAAAGTCAAACTATTTACTTTCTTATGTGGAAAGATGGTACTTATAATTCTTAAGAATTTTGTCATTCTTAGCTCAGTTAGTATATATAGATATATATGTAAACATACATATAGACATATAAGTATACGCCATACTCAGGACAGCAATATACATTGAAAGAGTTTGAGGAAATAAGTTGACAGTGATGATATGATATATTAAAAAAAATCAAGGGATGAAGAAAGAGGATCACATTGAGAGAAGAGGAAAGGGAGAGGTAGAGCGGGGGTTAATTATCTTCCCTGAAGAGGTGTGAAAAAGTTATTACATGGAAAAGAGAATAAGAAAGATGACAGACAAAGCTTAAACCTTACTCTCATAGGAATTGGCTCAGAGAGGGAATAACATCTCTACTCTGTTGTGAATAGAAATTATATTATCCTAAGGGAAATAGGAAGGAAATAAGAAAAGTAGAAATGGGCTCAGAGAAGGGAGGGTGATTTGGGAGAGGCAATGGTTAGAGGCAAAACACTTGTGAGGAGGAACAGAGTGAAAGGAAAGAGAAAGCAGGATCAAAAGGGGATAACAAGAGGGGAATATACAGTTATCATATATGTGAATATGAATGGAATGAACTCACCCATAAAACCGAAGTGGATAACAGAGTGGATTAAAAACTAGAATCCTATTATGTTGTTTGCAAAAAAACCAAAATCAAAATATTTGAAGGAGGTAGACACACACAAAATGAAGGCAAGGAGCTAGAATATTATCTATCATACTTCAGCTGAAGTAAAACAATAAAAAGCAAGAATAACAATCATTATCTCAAACAAAGCTGAAGCAGAATTAGATTTACTTTAAAGAGAAAAGGAAAGAAATTACAACCTGACAAAAGGTACTATAGATAATAAAGTAATATCAATACTAAGCACATATGCACCAAATGGCATAGTATCCACATTGTTAAAGAATAAATTAAATATGATTTAGACAGCAAAACTACAATAGTGGGAACCTTAACTTTACCTGCTCAGAACTAGGTAAATCTTAACAAAAAATAAAACAAGAGTGAAGTTAGGAGGTGGATGGAATTTTAGAAAGCAAAATTTAATACCTCTCTGAAGAAAATTGAATGAGAATACAAAAACCAATCATGTAGTACAATCTTGTAGTAGGGCATAAAAACCTCACAACCAAATGCAGAAAAGCAGGAATAATAAATGCCTCTTTTTCAGATCATAATGAAATAAAATTAGAATTAATTTGGGGCCTTGGAAAGACAAATTAAAAATGAATTAGAAACTAAATGATCTAATTCTAAAGAATGGGTGGGTCAAAGAACAAATCAGTGAAACAGTAAGTAATTTCATTAAAAAGAATGACAACAATGAGACAATATGTCAAAATTTATGGAATATAGTCAAAGCACTTCTTAGGGGAAATTTTATATCTTTAAATACATCAATGAGATAGATAAAAAAAGCAGATCAATGAACTGGGTGTGAAACTAAAATAAGAGAAAAAATACAAATTAAAAATCCTTAATTAAAGACTAAATTAGAAATCCTGAAAATTAAAAGAGAAATTAATAAAATTGAAAGTTTAAAAAATTGAATAAGAGTAGGAGTTGGTTTTATAAGAAAATAAATAAAATAGGCATTTGGTTAATTTGATTATAAAAAGAAAAGAAGAAAATCAAATTACCAATATCAAAAAAGAAAAGGGTATGTCATTTCATTAATAAAGAGGAAATAATGGCAATCATTAGAAGCTATTTTGTGAATAATTTAAAATTCAAGACTAAAACCAAACGTTTAAAACAATTCTTCAGGAATATTTTATTTTTTCCCAATTAAATGTACAAATAATTTTAGTAATCCTTTTCTAACATTGTACATTACAAATTCTCTTCCCCCTTTTCACCTACTCCATCCCCCAATAGTAAGCCATTTTATATAGGTTATACTTGTGCTGTCATACAAAATCTATATCTGTATTAATGATGTTGTGATAGAATACACATATAGATATGTAAGAAAAAAATAAGGAAATGAAGTGAAAAATAATATACCTCAATCTGCATTCAGACTCCTACAGTTCTCTGGTGCTAAATAGCATTTTTCACCATCAGCCTTTCAGAATTGTCTTGGATCGTTTTATTACTGAGAATAGCAAAGCCATTCACAGTTGATCATTGTCCAATATTGCTGTTAATTTAATAATTAACTGGTTCTGCTTCCTTAACTTTACATCACTTTTATGTAAGTCTTTCCAGGTTTTTCTAAAATCATTCTTTTAATAATTTATTATAACACAATAGTATTCCATTACCATCATATACCACAACTTGTTCAGCCATTCCACAACTGATGGACATCCCTTCAATTTCCAATTCTCTGCCACCTTAGAAAGAGCTTTCAAAAGTCTTTTGAGGCAAATAGGGTATTTTCCCTTTTTTTCTTTTCTTTCTATTATAAAATCCCTTTGGGATACAGACCTAGTAGTAATATTGCTAGATCAAAGGATCTGTAGTGTGTTATTATTCTTTGGGCAAAGTAAAATTAAACCTTTTACCCCATCTCCATTCTACCCCAAATGCTTAAAGCTCCTCCAGGACCTGGATATTCCAAGCCTGAAGGTGATGGTGAGCACCTGAGCTATCTTGAAAACAGAAAATCTGATCTAATCACCTATCCCGACTCGGCCAGAGACATTGGAAAGAAACCTATGATTTAGTGGCTTAAAGAATGTAGAATTCTGGTTTTATGTAGCTGAAAAGCTGCTAATTGTTTCTAAAGACATGAAAAAACTTAAGCCTGTAATTGTGCTTTTATCATTTAGTCCATTGATGAGAAGCAGATTCTTCCAACTACCAGTTGATTTCTCTTCCCTTTAACTAAGCCCAGTTCTCCAGCTCTTTCACTTTTGTATTAACACTTTGGGGACTTCTTATTGGTAAAATTAGTTTGAAATCCTTTTCCTTAAAGACAGTCTTTATGATCTAGATTCTCCTTAACTATCCAATATTATGTTTTTTGTCTTTTCTCCAAAATGAATCAACGGCTTTGTTGTTACTTTTCATTTCTGCTGCTTTCCAACTTGACTTGATGACCATCTATCCTCTTCAATTAAACAAATTCTAACTATCTTTTAAGGTTTGACTCTGACCTTTACTCTCCTTCTTGAGTTCCATTGACTACCTAATAACTATGACTGACTGCCTTAAGAATGGAATCACTTCTTCATTGAATCAGTCACCACTACCCTAATTAATGTAACTATCAAGAAACTATGCTTTTTTCAAATGAGAACAAATATTTGAGTTGCAGAGTGGCTAACAAATCCTGAGCACCTCTATTGAATCAATCACTCAAAGTTTTAAGCTGGTGATATAAGCAAATAAACCAGGAGCAAATGATGGAAATGTTTTGGGACATGCATCTTATGTGCATCATGTGCTTATGTGCATCTTATGTGCATCATTGAAAGGAGATTCCAGCAGGTATGATAGGGGTTGGCAGTTCTTTAAATGGTGCTTTGAGATCCTAGCTTTTAGCTACTGTGCAGATATTGTAAATTAGAATGCAGACACAAACACTATGCTTTTTCTGCCTGATATTCCAAGTCTGAAGGTGATGGTGAGCACCTGAGCTATCTTGAAGGTCAACAGATGATTTTGTGACTAATTCCCAGCTGATTAGAGCTTGCAAGGCTTGAAGGTTGACAAACAGGACATAGAAGGGAATATCACACATACATACTGGGGATCTTTGCAATTAAAGGAAGATCTTTATGATTAGGGGAAATCCCCCAACCCCTATACATGGGTCCTTCCTCTTTTCATGCCCCTTTACCACACCTTCTCTACTTTTCAGCATTGATATCCCTGGAAGCCCAGGGAGGAATAATCTGAGGAAAGGTTGAGAATTCCAAGGATGACACAATAAAAACCTAGAAACTTGAATTCAAACAGTGCATGTTTGTGAAGTACTTGGTGCTAAATCATTGATAGACTACCTGCTTCCATCTGCCTGTTCCTCCTCCCCCTGTTTTTACAAGGGTCAGGTTCAGGGGCCTAGGGAGATGGGGCTATAGAAGTGCAGCCTCCTCCCCACCCCCCAAGTACAGCTTGTTCCCAAGAGGAGTTTGTTTGTTTTTTTAAATCCCTATCTTTTGTCTTGGAATCACTACTGTGTATTGGTTCCAAGGTAGAAGAGTGGTCAGGACTAGGCAGTGGAGATAAAGTGTCTGAGACCAGATTTGAACCCAGGACCTCCCATGTCTGGGCCTGGCTCTCAATCCATTCTCAATCCATTGAGTCACGCAGCTGCCCCCAAGAACAGGTTGTTGCTTTTTTATTTATTTTTTTCCAACAGCATTTTTTTTCTCCCATAGCTCTAGCCATTCTAAACTCAGTCATTGCATCCAATAAACCATACTTCTGCCATGGACAAAGTCTGAGTTTTCATTCTTGGGACAGACCTAAATATTCACCATTCTCAAACTGCATCAAGTGCCAAGCTTCAGGTGAATTTTGAAAAGGCAGACACCCCTGTGCAAGTATCAGAGGGCAGGAGGAAGGAGGGGAAGGGAGGGAAGGAAAAAACAAATGAATTTGGAATGTCACAGAAATCTTAAACCCAACATGTTTAAAACTGAATTCATGATCTTTCCTTCAGGCCTCTTCCCACCTCCTTATTTTAATACTATTGTCAGGAATAAGGAAGCAGGGGGAAGAAATAAGTATTTATATAAGGTTCTATGATGTGCAAGGTGTTGTACTAAACAGTTTACAAATATTATCTCTAATCCTCACAAAACTCTGCCAGGGAGGTAATTAGGTAATGTTATACTTTTTATTTTTTTATAATTGAGAAAACTGAGGCAAGGTCACACCTAGTAAGTTTCTGAGGTCAAATTTTAATTCATTTCTTCCTGACTCCAGGCCCAGCACTCTATCCACCTGGTCAGAGATACTATCATTCCTTTTATTTACCTAGACTCAAAAAATCAGTGTCATGAAGTGGCTAGGCTGCAATGCAACTATTACAGTACATTTCTAGTTGTGTCCTTGCCATGCAGCTTTCCTCATTCAAGTCCAACCTCCACTCTGCTGATAAACTGAACTTCCTAAAGTGCAGGTTTGCCTCTGTCACCACGAGTACTATCCCCACCTCAATTAATAGTATATTTTATGGTGGCTCCTATCACCTCCAGAATCAAATATAAAATCCTCTGTTTGGATTTTAAAGCTGTCACAACCTTCCTGGTCATATTACACTTTATTCTTATTATAATGGTCCTGGAGGATACAAAGACTCTTTGCTATTCCTTATGTAAGGTTTGGTAAAAGGGAAGGCTGGAAGGATGAGTTGTAACAGGGAATGGAGGTCAGAAGGGATAAGGAGGGCTGGTGAGGTTGAGGAGATGATCTGTGTAATTCTCCCTTTCCCTCACACTGCAACCCCTCGAGAGAGGTACCCCTGAGCAGATGTTAAGGCAAGGATGAACAGGGGCTGCGTCTCAAGAAGTAGGCTTCTGGGGAAGAATGGAGTTTGCTTCTCTCAAGACTTGACTGGTGCCCGCCTGAGCCCCTAGAAGCCCTACTTGTCTGGCAGGCTGACTGTCCCTGTTGGCTCTTCGTTGTTTAGCCAAGGCTAAATGGCCAGCCTAGCCAACACCCTATGATTTGAATCTGACTTCAAGTTTCTTCAGAACAAGATTGTTTATTAGTTGAAGTAACAAAAAGGGGGGGTGGGGATAGGTTTGTGAGAATAGAAGACCCTTACAGGGTGTCTTTTCTTTCTTCAGCTGAGCCAAATGGCTCAGGCTTCAGTTTCTCCTTTTCCTTCCTCTCCAATTACTGTCACTATCCTATTCTAACCAGGTGTCAAGCGTCCTTCTAGGGAAGGTAAAGGGATGGGACAGGTCTTCAGGTGAAGTTCAAGGGATCAGCCCCTTCCAGCAGCAGTTGTTCTTTTGCTTTCTTTAATTGATGATCTAAAGATATCAGGAATCTTCCATCTTCACGGCAAGGGCAATGGAGGCAAGGCTCTGTCACAACAGGTTGGGATCTCAAGCACCTCTCTCTCATGAGTTCACAGTGTCAAAGATCCTTTTCTCAGCTCTCACTCCCACAAGCCCCCTCTGCTCCTCCAACTGCTGCTCCCTCTCCCAGCAACATTCTAAAATGATGGTTCCTCAGTCTCAGTTTTCCTTTCCACACTTACACCATGTGTTTTCTTCTCCAGACTCTCATTTTAATTTGATTTCATTTTCATTGGCTGCCTCTCATTTCTGAAATTATCACCCTCCCATTTCTGCTCCTGGGTTTCCTGGTTTTCTTCAAGCCTCAGGTACAAGTCAAATTCTACAAGATCCCTGCTCAAAACTTTAATTCTGGTTTCTTTTCTTTTCTGAGAATATATCTTTTTTGTATTGCATATTTATTTTGTGTCCTAGAGTAATTGCTAAAAAATGTACCTATTGCAGTTCAAGAGTGATGAATGTTTGGGTATTTCCCAAGAATGAAGGGGAAAAAAAAGTGTCTCCTCCATTGGATTCTGAACTTTTTAAGAACAAGTATTGTTTGTTTTTGTTGCTTTATTTGTTTGCTTTGTTTTGCTTTGGCTTTGCCAGTAGTTAGCACAGAGATAGCACCTAATAAATGCTTGTCAGCTGATTGGTTAAAGGAATAAAACCTCCCTTTTCCTTTCTCTTTTCTTCCTTCCTGCCACAACATTGAACACAATATGTCATTAAAGAGTCTGTACTAATAACAAGTAAAACATCCATCTTGGAGGTGAGGGGAAACAGACTAGACATGAGGAGAAAAAAAATGAATAGACAGGATTCTATAGACTTGGTCATCAGGACTCACCAGGGAAATGCATATACTTCAGGGGAAATTATTGAGTTCTACACAAAAGATCAAAAAGATCTTCTAGCTAACCAGGAGGTATGAGTTACCCCTTTGCCTCATCTGATATCTAAGCTTGAGGTAACATTTACCTGTGCTGTATATATACACTTGGTTTTGGATTTGTTGAGTTTAAGATTTTCTAAAGGACATTAAGTCTGAAGTATCTACTATGCCAGTGATGGTGAACCTTTTAGAGACTGGGGGCACAAAATGTAACCCTCATGCCACATGTGAGCCCCCATCTTACCCCAGACAGGGGAGGGAAGAAGCATTCCCATTGGGCTGCTGGCCAGAGGAGTGGGTTATGATCAAAATGTCCTCAGTATAGGGAAAGTAGGGGAGGGAAAAAACCCACTTTGGCAGGATCTGGCACATAAGCCATAGGTTCACCAACATGGTACTATGCAGTTATAACTGCAAGACGAAATCAGCTGTGAGGTTAGGTCTGGAAGAATAAAAATAAGAATGATCAGCTTTAGACAAAAATTGAATCTATGAAAACTGATGAGATCATCAAATGAAATATTATGGAAGGAGAAAAAAAAAACTAGGGCCCAGGATAGCTCTATGAGACCTCTATCATTAGTAGATATGATCTAGTTAAAGATCCAGCATAGGGGAGCCAAAATAGTGAAGCAGAGGCAGCAATACACCTGAACTCTTCCAACATTCCCCCCCAAAAAATGTGAATTCTGAAGCAGCATGGCCAATAAAAGGTCAGGTGTGAATTTTCTTCAGTTCAAGACAACTTGGGAGGTCAACAGGAGAGGTCTGCGACTGTATGGTAGGGGGCAGCCCAAAGTGATGTGAGAGTAAAACCAACAGGAGTCCTTGGAGGTGAAGATAGTGATTGTAGCAAAACTTGGAGCTCTCAGGCCAGAAATAGTAAAATAGTTTGAGAACTGGTCAGAAGAGGTTACAGGAGGTCTTTTGCTGGTACTGGGCACAGAATTTTTCATATTTCAACTTCATTGCTTGTACATAGTTCTTGATTTCAGTTCTTGAGTGAATTTTTAATTATAAAACTGCATATACCTTTAGATCCAGGAATATAATTTTTGGATTTATTTACTGAGATGATCCTCAAGGTGATCAGGGAAAAACATAAAAGAACCTATATGTTCTAAACTATGACAGCAGCTCTCCTTGTGGTATCAGAGAACTGGAAATTGAGAGGATGTCCATCAGTTAGGGAATGACTAAACATGTTGTGGCAGATGATTGTGATGTAATACTATTGAGTCATAAGAAATGATTGGCAGATTCTTTAGAACTTCACAACTTATTCTTTAGAGTAAGTTGTGAATGTCAACCTCCAGAGAAATGTGATAAATAGAAACACAAAAGACATAGTTTATACATATACATATATATAAATTTTTGTCAAGTGATGCCTTCATTAGAGTGGGGAGGTGAAGGAAGGAAAGAGATACTAGAGAATTATAATGTAATCAATAAGCAAATAAATTATTTTTTAAAAAATTATACAACTCTACCTAGATAGGGTCAAAATAAGTATCTGATTTTAACAAAAAGGGTGATTTATTAAGCAAATTAGGAGAGTATGAATAAAAATGAAACAGATCTATGAATAAGGTAAGAGTTTGTGACAAAACAAGAGATAGAGAATAATGAGAAGTATAATGGATAATTTTGAATATATGCAAATAAACAAAGTTTTACATAGGCAAAACTAATGTAACCAAAGTTTGAAGGAAAGTAGAAAACTACCATTTGGAAAGTTTCTCTGATCAAAGCCTCATTTCTCAAATATAGGGAGGACTGAGTCAAATTTATAAAAAAAAATAAGCAAGGACATTCCTTGTTGAAAATTGGTCAGAGGTCATTAATGGACAATTTTCAGAAGTCAAAGTTATCTGTAATTACATGTAAAATACTTTAAATTACTATTGATTAAAATATAAATGAAAAGAATTCTGATATACTATGTCACACCTATCAGATTGGCTAACATAACAAAAAAGAAAAATGACTAATGATGGGAGGTAGAAAAACAGGCACACCAATGAACTGTTGGCAGTATTGTGTTCCAAAACTACATACTCTTTGAGAAATTTACCTTTTATGAAAATTTACAAAAATATTTATAGTGGCTCTTCTGTGGTGGCAGAAAATTGGAAATTGAAGACATCTTCAACAACTGAAGAATGACTAAACTAGTTATGGCATATGATGGTGGTGAGATACTATTGCATTATGAAGAATGATGAGCAAGATGGCTTCTGAAAAACCTTATATGAAATGACCCAAAATGCAGTGAGTAGAACCAGAAGAAAGTATACAAATTAACATTATTGTAATGATGATCAATTATCTGAGTTAGCTACTCTGATCAACAAAATAATGCAAGAAGTTTCCAAACGGCTTATTATGAAAAATTCCATCCACTTCCAAAGAGAAAACTGATGAATTTTAAGAGTAAATTGAAGGGTTTTTTTCACTTTCTGTTTCTTGATTTTATTTTTTTTGGCAACATGGATAAACTGACAATTTGCTTTGCAGGATCTAAATATATAACTGATATAATTGCTTGCCTTCTTGATGGGTAGGTAAAAGGCAGGATATAGGGATAGAATTTGGAACTCAATTAAAAATGTTAATAAATAAATGACAATTTTCAGAAAAATATTTTATCCCTATTATTTAATACAGTACTTTGCACACAATACTTAATAAATGCTTTTTTAATAAAAAGAAAAGAAAAAGAAGATTCAACAAAGGAGATAAATTAGAAGTACAAAGGAAGAGATCAAGGATACAGTAGTGTCACAAAAACCTAGAGATGAGTGTATAGAGGAATAGAGAACTAACGTATGTATGAAAGACCACAGAGAAGTCAAGAAGGTTGGGAATTGAGAATCAACTTGGTAATTAAGATATCCTTTGTTAACTTTGGAGAAAATAGTAATTATTGAATTTCTGCCATACTCTGTTAAGTTGGATTCTGGATTCACTCTGCCAGAGCAAGGACAGGTGCATCTTCTCAGCTTTCTAAGGTTATACTAGAGAGATCAGAGGTACCCTTTTTACTGCTATCTCCTTAAGCATTCATTCCAGTATAAACTTGTCGTTGTCACTAGTAACTAGTGTCTCAGTGTCATTTAACCAATTAACATTTACCTTTTGTAAAGGGTTATTTACTTTCAAAATATAGAAAAAATTGAAGTACAAACATCTTGCCCCCAAATAACTGACTGAATATTCTCTCCTAGACCTCTTCTGTCTCTGAGAAGAGGAATCTCAGACTAACCATGACTTCCATATAGCATTTGCCCCACAAGTTCATTTCCAAATGATAAATGGGTAACAAATGGATGAATCGGCATCTCTGCTACTACTAGTCTAGACCCATTTGTTTTGGCTTGTGTAAAATCCTGACTTAGATTTGAGATATTGAACTATAGTTGATTCATTCTTCCGATCTTTCTACATCAAAAAAGCCCCACATAACTTTAAAATCCAACTCTCTAATATCCTTCATTGAATAAAGGAAGAATACAAAATGGTAGAAGTTAAAAAAAGCTGTACTCAAGATCTCTTCCTTACATGAAGACCCTCATATTCATTCTCTTCCAATGCTAACCAGACTGGAAAAAAAAAAAAAACTCAGCCTAATAATTGATCTCTGTTGATTAGTGACTTCTGAATGAACTTTAATTTTAGTTTCACAGTGAATCAAAACAGCCTCTAATTTGATGAACTGAGATCCGTTAAATAATATCTGTAAATAATCCAAAACTCATGTGGGGACTGAATCAGTTGAACATGTATAACATGCTCAAAGTACTGAGTTAATTTTCTAGTCCCTCATCATATTCTTACATCTATTCTCACCCCTCTAATTCATTCATTGGTCTATTAAATAGCTTTTATAAAGGCCCTTCTGCATCCTAGTACTATGCTAAGTGCTGCATATCTCTATTCTCAGTAAGCTTACATTCTGATGGAAGGGTAGCATGAGAGAGTTGATGTCTTATATTGAATCCAGAATACATACAAAATAAATACAAAGTCAGTAAATCAAGAAGCATATTTTAAATATTCACAATGTTCCAGTATTGTGCTAATTGTTGGGATGTAAAGAGACAGAAAAACAAAAATTTCTCTCTCTACCTCTCTGTTTCTCTCTGTCGGTCTCTTTCATTCTGTTTGTGCATGTGTTTGTCTGTCTCTCTCTATTTCTCCCTGTCTGTCTGTCTCTGTCTCTGTCTCTCTCTTACTCTGTGTGTGCAAGTGGTGTGTTTGTCTGTCTGTCTGTGTGTGTGTGTGTGTGTGTGTGGTGTTTGTCTGACTGTTTCTCTCATCAAAGTTGAAAGTCTAGGTGAGTAGAGGGATGGCAATGATCTTGATAGTAACAGCAATGTTGAGAAAAAGGGAAGGATTAAGGGGAGAGATAATTAATTCTACTTCTATTTTGGACATTTGGAGGGTTTGAGATAGCTATCAGAGATCCAATTTGAGAGGTTCACAAAGAAGTGATAAGGTAAAATAGGAACTCGGGAGAGAGATTGGAGAGGTGGATAGCTAGTGGAAGAGTGACATTAAGAACTGGAAGAAATAAGGGGAAAATGTTTTAAAAGATGGCCCTTGATACTTGAGCTGATTCTTGAAGAACCATCTCGATAGATAAAGGTAAAGAAGCAAAGGGAAGTCTAAGCATAGAGTATGGTCCCTCCCAAAACACAGAGATACTAGAGATGTAATGACATGAATAAAGAATAAGAAATAGGCTGGTTCAACTGATGCATTGAGTGAGCTGGGGTAATATATACTAAGCTCGGAAAGATAAACCAGAGTCAGATTATGCAATACTTTAAGAGCCAAATGAATGATTTGGAGTTTTAACCTAGAATTAAAAGGGAATGATTGAAGTATCTTCTTATTAGGAAAGTGATTGGTCACAGCACAGTTTGACATTTAGCAATTTAGCAGCTATGTGAAAGATGGATAGGAGGTGCAAAAGTAAATGCAAGGTCTCTAATTGGGAAACAGGATAGTAGGGGAAAAATTAAAGTTTAAGATAGTGTTGTGAATAAACTGATAGTAACAAGACATACAGTATCTTCTTTATAATCTATGTTGTTATTGTTGTTGGTAAAAGGATAGCTGACTGACAGTTGAGTTTGAGCTGTTGTGAGTTGAGGCTCAATGTAACTGGTTTTGGCCTACACAAGAATAACTAAGTGAACAGCTTGGAGACAGTTTTTAAGAAAACAAAAACTTGTATTTAGTAAGATTTAAAAGGTTTAAGGATAAGTAAGGATAGATAAAAGGGTTGAGGATAGGATCCCTAACTCTAAGGGGGTTCTACCTTATCCCACTACCAAACCAGAACCCTTCTCAGAGTTTCTAATGCCTGGGGTCCAGGCCTACTCTGATCTCCTTAAATCTACCACTAAAGCCCAAAAATCTATGCTAAATACTCTGTGCTAGTTATAATCATTTATATATCTTAAGTAACTGTCTCTTTTGTTTATTTCAGCTCACTTCAGTTCTTTCTGGGCCTAGTCAAGTTTCTGGAGCCTGGCAGGCCTCCAAAAGCCTGCCTTTACTCTGGAGCCACACAGATGATAAACAGCTTCTCTTTTCTCCTCTTCTGGTCTTCTTCACCAACTTAACTCCCAAATTCCAACCTACTTCCACTCTTAATTGCCATTACAGTTTTCCTAGTTTTCTAGCCTAAATCCAGAGATCGGGAACCAACTAAGCTCTCTGAATGAAGGTTAACTCCCAGAGAACATTTGATAGTTGGAAAACCAACCAACTTCAAGCTTCCCAGAATTCTCAGAACTCCTCATCATCAGGAACTCTGCCTCCAGATTCCAACTAGGCCTCCAGGTTACTCAGATAGGCCATCCACTCTGTCATTAATCACTAAATCCCTAAATTATCCCCAAATATATTTTAATCCTAATATTAAGATGTAGATAATATTGTTGAATGAAGGAGACAAGTGTGAGAAATGAGGTATAGAATTGATAAGACTTGTATATATAGCTGAGGTAAAATAAAATGAGGAATAGAGAATGAATCCAAGGTTTATATTTAGATGCTGAGATGTCTATGGAATATCTAGAGTGAAAATTCTAACTAGCTATTAAAAATGTAGGATTGGATCTCAGAAGAGAGAAGACAGATAAATATGTAGAGTGGAAAGTCATCTTACATAGTGATTAAATTCATGGAATCTGATGAGTTCACTAAAGTGGGGGAAAATATAGTAGTGGGCTAAGCATAGCATCCTTGAATAAACAGACATAATAGTGAGTCAGACAGGGATAATCATGGTACAGATCAGGTAATAAAGAATCATAATACAGGTTGGAAAATGGCTATGAAATAAAAGTGTCATGAAAGTACAAAGAAGGAGAGTATCTAGTAAAGGAATGTCAATAATAGCTTTTATACTTAAATAAACAAAAATCAGCTGTAGGTATTCTCCAAAGCTCTACCTAATGATCATTATTTCTTTATCTAAATAACTTCTTTCTTGGTAATCTCAACATTTCAGGTTCAAAATAAAAGTTTCAAGTTCAATTACTATCTCTATATCCATGATTCCTAATCTAGGCCTTGTTTTTCTCCTGAGTTCCAGAAGCTTGACCACTCTATTCTCCTCAGAGAAAGTAAGTCCAAGCTAAGAGTTATATCTTTCTGCTCCTATAAATATTATTCATCTACAAGATGTGGTTTTTCAGGCTCAAGCTAACTTCAGATTACTTTTCATTAATTGGAACAGGCACACTTTCCCAATCCCAACCTTTATGTCTAAGGCCATTTCCACCAAGTATCAGTTCCACAATGAACACATGTGGTGAGTAGCCAAGAAACCTATTGATCCAAATCATAACAAAAATATCAGAGAATGTTTATATAGGAGAATATGTATCAGACAAAACAGACTAAAGGAGCTCTCTCCTTAGAAGCAAAGTAACCCAGATCAGCTGAGAGAGGATTCTAGACCTTATCCAAGGGGAAGTTTGTCAAAGTCTCTAATGTAGCAAGCTAGACATAGGGACATTATGGAGGCTATCAGCTACTCTCACGTTGGCTCCTCTAATGTCCAGAATCTTTTCTTTCAGCAATCTGAAGTAGGGTTGTCATTGTCCATATCTCTCAAAACTGGAAACCCAGAAAAGGTTGCAGAACCCAGAAAGACTAAGCAGGCCCCTCACTTGTAACCCCTGGTTACACTATAAACTATGAACTATCAATGGCATCTTTTAAATTTCTTATTGCCTATAACAGTTCTCTGCTTGCAATAAGCATATAATAAATATTTGCTCATTTGATTGTTTTTTGTATTATAACCAAATTCTTCTCATATGAAGATGAAGTTATAGAATACAGAGTAATGGTAGAGAGGCCATCAACGAAGTCTATATCACAGCTTGTCTGTGGCACTGTCACATCATCCAGGACATTTTAGAAGAACAAATTCATCTAAAAGAAAAAAGGAAATGCTGACAAAAGAAGCTAATAGTATGTGGCCATTGCAAGTACACCCCATTTATATAAAGGAAAAGGGACCCAAATGAATCATTCTTCTAGGTCTCTTTCTCTTCTGATCTTATCCAGTACAATTGATCCTGAATGGGACTAGTGAAGTTAGAAGTGCAGACTTCAATATATATTAAAGAAATAAAAAAGTTCCTGTTACTAAAAGAGAACTTTGTTGAAAAAAAAATCTCTTTCCAAAAAAATTAAAACTTCTCTCTCAGGCTTTTTCCTCACAGAAAACTACAGCTGCCCATGATTAAGAATGGCATTTGTTTGCCTTGCAAAAGTGATTTACATGCAGCTGGAAATGTGGGTGACCCATAGAAGAGCAAATATGAATGCTGAAGAATTAGAACAATTGCCATTGTTGAAGGTAAACAGGGAAACTTTTCAACCCAACACAATGTAGTAGCTATCAGTGATGATATAATTTCTACCCAAACCTAAAAATACATGATGTATGACATTGAGATGCTGGAATAGAAGGAGAGTGGGCAAGCAAGAATTTCACAGCACTGTGGGAGAACTTACTTAGCTTGAAGAATATTGTCAAAAAATCCAAACCAGGTAAGGTGTTGATTTATTATTTACTATAGAGTTTTGATGAATTTGGAATTAATCTCCTAGTTTTTCATGTCACTTACTAAATTGGTAGCAAGAAGAATGATTATAGTGATGATAAGAAAGATATGTACTATTTAGAGTAAGACTGAAAGGGATAGTGCTTAATTTTTCTCCCCATTTACTTAAATGTTAATAGGCTGAGAGGACTGCTAACATGTAGCTTTCTTTTTTTAATTTCTTGGAAATTATATTTAATTAATTGATTTAGAATATTTTTCTAAGGTTACAAGATTCTTGTTCTTTCCCTCTCCTACCCCCACCTTCCTCCCATAGCTGACACACAATTCTACTGGGTTTTACATGTGTCATTGAACAAGATCTATTTCCCTTTTATTGATATTTGCCCTAGAGCGATCATCTAGAGTCTACATCCCCAATCATATCCCCATCAGCCCATGTGACCAAGCAGTTAACATGTAGCTTTCTAATACTTATTCATTTCTTCTCTGTTAATATGAACAGACCTGTTACTATTTTAACTTTAATAGAAAAATACTGTTCCTGAGTATATGCTAAAACTCTTTAGAACTAAAGACAATGTTTTCCTCCACTCCCTTCTCTTGTTCTGTTAGAGATTTTACTGAGTTTTTGAATGCTTGAACTAGTCTGTTTTGCCCTTACTTAGTCATCCTTCAGATTTCAGCAATATTAATTTCAGTTTTTCACTATCATGGCCTGAAAGAGAATGTCATCTGATGAAAGAATCTCTTAATTTAGAATTAGATTTTGAATCCTGACTTTGCCACTTTATAACTGGAAAACTTTATATGTTATTCCTTCACTCAACCTCAGTTCCCCAACTCTAAAGGAATAAAAAAAAAGAAAAGAAAAACTTGTACATCTGCTGCAGAGGATTATTTTGAGAATTATATGAGTAATGTATTTAGATTTTTAAAATAAATATCAATGGATTATAACTCTAGAGAGATAAGAAATCTCAGATAATTTTAACCAGATCCTTTTACAGAAGAGGAAACTAAGGGAGAGATGGGATAAGGATATAGAAGTGAGGGTGTATAACTTGTTTACCTAAAGTCACAGGAGAGTAAGTCTTAGAGGTGGAATGTGAGCCTATGCTTTCTGAATTCAAAGCCAGGGCTTTTCTTTTTATACTCTTTTGGTAATAAGAGGAGAATTCAGTTTCTCATTCTTTGTCATATCTAAAAAAACATGATATTTAATGGCATTTCTCCATTAAGAACTTAGTCATAATTCATAGGACCACAGGATTTAAAGCTGATTGGTAAGTTAGTGATATTTTAGTGCAATTCCTTATTTTACAGTTGAGGAAAACAAAAGCCAGCAAAATGAAGTATTTGGCCCAGCTTCATACATATACTATGTAGCAGCACTGGAATTCTGAATACATTGGCAATATGGTGCTCTTTCAATATATTTATTCAGACTAAGCTACATTACTGCTTCTGCTCTTGATCACAAAATTTTTCTAAATCAAAGACTTAGAAGAGAAAAGAATAAACAAAATCATTCAAATGCAAAGTGACTTTGTGGAGTCTTATGTATTTTAATAGATGGACCTTCCCACAGTTTTAACTCTAAATTCATTTGTAACAACTGAATATGATCCTCAAATCTTCATAATTGAATAGATCAACAATTGTCTTTCCTCTTTTTCCTTGATCTGACATTTTAAAAATAAGGAAGATAGAGGCATGTATGTAGAAGAACAGAGAGTTTGTTCCCAAAATAAAATGTTCAATAACACCTCCCTTTCCTATTTTGCAGTGACCTTAAAGTACATATAAATCTAGTCAGTTATTCATTGTTAAATTGAAAAATGGGCAAATGTATCTTCAAAGAATTCAATTAAACAATCTCATCTTTAATAATACAATGATTCTCTTATTGCCTTAAGTTTTCTTTAAGAATGCTCTGTAATTCAGAACCTCCTTAAAGTAAATAAATAAGCAAGAGAGAGAACTATAGAACTCACATTGTCTCCAATCCTAAAAGATGTGATTTTTATAATTTATGGAGATGTTGATAGCCTTTAACTTCAGTGCTAAATGCTTTCCAGTCTTTTTGTTAATCATTTCTGGTTTCACTAAATCTGCATGTATATTTATATAGTTATACACACATATATGTATAAACACATATATACATATAAGTTATATATACCTCATTAGTTATCTTCTAAAAATATGAATTTTTTATATTCAGAGGAATTAGTGTGTCCATTTCTAGTTCTGAGGTGTATTTACATATTTTAAAATTCATGGTATTGAATAAAAGAGAGAATTAGAAAGGAATCTTGTACCTCTATTCAGTTCATAGTACATGTGCTCTGGGTGAATTGTGGTTGCATCTAGGCAATAGGGTTGATGGGAAAGGGAGGAATTCTTAGTTGTGCCTCTTAGTTGTGGTTGAAAGTTTCTGTATTTGTGATTATATCTTTGAAATTTTATATGTAGATAGATATATTAAATGCTAAAATATTTGAGTCTATTGACTCCTTGTTCATTTGAATTCTTGATATTCATGGGCTACAAGGGGACATCAGAAAATTTAGAGCATAAGGAGGTAACTTGGATGGAAGATCATTATTCTTATTCAGGAGATATTATTTGTGCATTAGTCTTATTCATAACAAAAATCAATATAAAAAAAGACTAATATTGCTCTCAAATAACATGTTGGATAAGAATCTAGAGAGGTAGCATGACCAAGTAAATAGAAATAAAAATGCTGGTTTTAGCATTAGAAAGAGCTTTATTTAATCCCCACTTCAGATATGCTCCCCAAGTGACTTTGGGCAACTAACCTCACCTCTTAGACTATAAATTGAGAAATAGTTGCCGAACTACTTTGATATAGGGGAGCTCCTTATCTAGAATTTCCAACATTATTGAAATCCTTAGAGGAATGAATGTAAGGGGCAGTATGAGATTATTATTTCCCAGCAGCCAGATGATGTCACAAACTGGGAATTCTGACCTTAGTATTGGACTTAAGTGGCAGAAGCATTTGCATTGATAAGCAACAAAGACCTTATTTTCATTCAAATGTTCTTAGTGGAACAGAATGAAGGAGAAGCATTATTCTGCCCTCCTCCCCCCAAAAAGAGTGAATCCATCATTTGGTTTTGAAGATATCATTTATTGTTGTACTCTGGTAACTTTGGTTCATCTCTAAAGCCAAGAGAATTTCTGACTTGTCTTTCTAATGAATTGGTATTAAATGAGCTTTTCATACTATTGGAAAAGAATAGAGGCATTTAATGATCTTCTACAATCAACTAAATAATTTTGTGTCATTTGCCATATATTTTCAGACTTACCTTTTCCACAAAGGTAAAATGAGAACTTTCCCATTACATTCCAGCTTGACTAATTATTGAAATCTATCTTTTTGTCTATCTATCTATCTATCTATCTATCTATCTATCTATCTATCTATCTGTCTGTCTGTCTAATTATCTGTTTTTGTGGTTAGTTAACACTTTTGTGGTTAGTTAACACCTTTTTTGATTAGTTAATACCTTTTTGTAGTTAAAATGGGTAGATCTACTTTAAATACTGAGTTAACACTTTGGGGAGTTACCTGGGAGTCAAGATGGTGGCATAGAGGCAGTGAAAGTTCAGACCTCTGAAAAACCTTCCTTACCTATTACAAACTAAATGCTCCTAGGGGACTGAAAATAAAACCCAACAACAAGGGACCCTCCTGCTGGACTCAACTTAAAAGGTACACCCACAAAAGCCTGAATTCGAAAACTTTGAAGTATAAGGGGAAGGAAGAAGGAAGGTCCCAGGACCCCTCCCCCATGTAGAGCTCTAAGCCTTCAGCAGTAGCTGAAACCTCTGGGCAGGCCAGGGTGCTGGTCTGGAGGGAGTACCTTGTGGGCAAAGCTGTGCCAGGCTCAGAGCATTGAACACAGGCAGTGGGGAAGTAGCTGGAAAAGAAGTGCAAAGTGGGCAACCTAGAGGAGACACTCTATATTGCTCCCCCTTCCCAGTGTTTTGGCCTCAAGGCACATCCAGCTCAACCCAGCTGGACTTAATCAAATCAAAGCCTTCAGAGGGCAGGGAAGTTCAAGCTCCATCTCCTCTCCCCCACAGACTGCACTGAGAGATTTGCTGACTAACCTCCAATGGTGAAGGCTGACAGAAAAGCCCCAATCCACAGATCCAACAAAAAAATGAGAGGAGCAAGAGCTCAGACAACTGCAGGGAGTAAAGAAGGGGTTGGTATGAGCAAACAACAGAAAAAAAAAGAAAAAAATTATAATCAACAGCTTCTATACAGGTAATGAACAAAGAACAAAAGGAACAGAGAAGGATGAGGGAACACAAAGCAAAAAAAACAAAAACAAAAACAAAACAAAACAAAACAAAACAAAAAAAAAAACCCAGAAACCCAAGCAATTGGATATAGGCTTTGGAAGAACTCAAAATATAATTCAAAATACAATTAAGAGAGGCTGAAGAAAACTATGAAAAGAACTTAAAAAGTAAGATAAGTCATCTGGAAACAAAAAACAGTGTCTTGAAAGCCAACATTAATCAGCTTGAAAGTGAGGCAAAGGAGATGAAAGATGAGACAAAGAAAATGAAAGATGACTTCCAAAGAAAATCAGACCAGAAGGAGAAGGATGACCAAAAAGCCAAGGATGAAATCCAGTCTTTAAAAACCAGAATAACACTAGAAGCAAGTGATTTCACAAGGCATCAGGACACTATAAAACAAAATCAAAAGAATGAAAAAATTGAGGAAAATATGAAACACCTCATCCACAAAATGGAAGATGTACAAAATGGGTCCAGGAGAGACAACTTAAGAATCATTGGAAACATAAACTGGAGGAATTCCATGGGAACTGAAATGACCTCCAGGAATTGATGCAGAGCAAAAGGAGCCTAACCAGTAGAACATTGTACACAGAAACTGATACACTGTGGTACAATTGAATGTAATGGATTTCTCTATTAATGGCAATGTAGTGATCTTGAAAAATTTGGAAGGATATATAAGAAAAAAAATACTATCCTCATTCAGAGGAAAAACTGTTGAAACATTGTAGAAAAACAACTGCTTGAGTACATGGGTCAAGGAGATATGGCTGGGGATGTAGACTCTAAATGAACAACCAAATATAAACACCAACAACATGGAAATAGGTTTTGATCAAGGACACATATAATACCCAGTGAAATTGCGTGTCAACTATGGGAAGAGTGGGGGCAGGGGAGGGAGGGAAAGAATATGATTGTTGTAACCAAGGAATAATGTTGTAAATTGACTAAATAAATTACTTAAAACACTTTGGGGATTAAAATCTAAAAATAGACAGGCGATTATAATTTAATCTTCCCAATAAAGGAAGAGCTAAGTACCTTCATTGTTACAATCAGGGGAAAGTTAAATCCAATCTTCACATTTCTCATTTGTTGAAAATAATGAAGCATTTTAAAGGGATATACAATTTAAATTGTTCACTTTTGAAAACCAATTTTGCTCCAAAGAATTTATGCTACAAATAGAGGACTGAGGGTAAATAAAGATTAAGTATTTGTGTGGTTGTATATTTTGCTATTCTTTTATGCAAAACATGCTCATTTTTGAATATCTGGTCCTAAATAGCAATACAATAACATCAACTTAAAGAAAAAGAGGAAAAAAAGTAATATTTAAGTTTTAAATTCAGGATAGTCAGATTAAGAAAATAAAATATCTTCATATAAGACACTGTGGAAGAAAGGAATTGGGAAGCACGCAAAAGGCAGACGTGGAGGCTGATGACCTGTCAATTAAATGAAGGTTCCATTTGGAAGGTTACTGGGAGAAGCAGTTGAAAGAAGGAACTGACCAACTGGAGGAATAGGTCTTTTAACCTTGAAAGACAGAAAGGAGAGGTGGTTCTCTTGATCTTGGAGATTGAAAAAGGAAGAACAATAGTCCAGGGACATCTTTTTGACTTGCTCTGTTTATGATAGTGACTGAACTGCAAGACCTATCAATCATTTCTCCCAATTTGAACTCTATCCCAATATCCTCCAACCTAAGGCTTACTGTAGTGTTAGGGAAATCCCCAACCCTCTTACCTCCATTCTTTATCTTTTTTGGCCTTACCCAAATGAATTCCTTGCTTAAGATAAAAGAATATGAAGAGAATTTCATTTGAAACATCATTAACTTACCCTGAGTGATTTAGAAGGAAGAGGAAGAAAGGGGGAAGGAAGCTGAAGAGGCTGAAGAGGGAGGAGGGAGGAAGAGAGGACAGGCAAAAGAAGATAACTGCCTGATATGTTAGTTATCATTAACAATCAAATATAGTCCCTTATTATTATCTATTACAACACTCAAAAAAACACTTGTCACCAATATCTTTCTCATTTCTTGGTTATTCATTCAGAGAACTACTTCTCCCACCTTCTCATTAGAAATTATTAATTGTGGGGAGGGGGGAGCTGAGAGCCAGGCCTAGAGATGGGAGGTCCTCACTTCAAATCTGGCCTCAGATACTTCCCAGCTGTGTGACCCTGGGCAAGTCACTTGACCCCATTGCCTAGTTCTTACCACTATTCTGCCTTGGAACCAATACACAGTATTGATTCCAAGATGGAAGGTAAGGGTTTAAAGAACAAAAAGAAATTATTAGCTGTGGTGGACAAATTAACTGGAACAAAGCACATTTTTAAACTTGAATTAGGCAATTAACCTTAGCTTTAAAAAAATCTTCAACAAGTTTCTAATATTCAGTTTGTCCCTCTTTTCCCACAAAAACTTGTTTTACATGACTGATCATTGAGTTTCCAAGCATTTGACACATTCTTTAATTCTTCAACATGAAATGAAACTATACTGTATCATATTGGATATTAAGTGTGTTTTTGATGAACTGTCCCTTTTTCCAAGCCTAGACTGTTCAATAAGTTTTCAATAGGTTCTAAGTAAGGCATATATATATATATATATTTATGTATATATTTGTGTGTGTCTTTAATAGCAATTTGTAGAAGTTGCTTTTTTCTTGTTCTTATTGTTATTCTAATAATGTTAAGAAGTATACACTATACTATTCCAAGTGCTGTAGTATTCAGAAAGTTCTCAGTTAATGTTTTAAGAAGCCTTTCCATATCCACCTTAATGTTCTGTAATTCTCTATATGTGTGTATTATATTAGCTATAATATATCATGCATATCATATATATGTATTTTGTGTGTGTATAAATACACATACAAATACACAAACATATACTATATATACACATGCATGCATGCCTATATAGGTCTGTGTGTATATAGTGTTTGTACATGGTTGTTTGCATGCTATCTTCTCCATTATCTTAGCTTCTTGAGACTAGAAAGTGTTCATGAATTTCTTGGTATCCTTATAGTCTAGTTAGTACCTGGAATCAGACACTTAATCAATGCTTGTTGACTAATGGACTAAGTACAAGAATAAATTGTTGACATAAAATGAAATCATTTTGGAGCTGTGGTATCAAATGTAAAAGTGGCCAAACCATTAAAGACATTGGCCTTCTGGTATACAAATTCCATGTCTTGTGTGAGTGGGCTTGTCTATACTTTGAACCTAATTCCCATTATTATGTAGTTAGAAAAGAGCATAGATGTGGAATCAAAGGGTTCCAACAGTACCTCTTTTATTTAATAAGTTTTGTTAAGTCATTTCATTCATATCCAACTCTTTGTGACTTCTTTTGAGGTTTTCTTGGCAAAGATACTAGAGTGGTCTGCTATTTCCTTCTGCAGCTCATTTTATAGAAAAAAGGAAATTGAGGCAAACAAGAATACGTAATTTGCCCTGGGTTACACAACTAGTATGAATCAAAGGTCAAATATGAATTTGGATCTTTCTGAATCTAAGCCCGGCACTTTTATTTAATAATAGCTAACTTCATACTATATGTGTATATCGATAATATATATATATATATGTATATATAGTATACATACATATGTATTTACACACATATGTGTTTTATATATATGCATATATATATATATTTATGTGTTTTCCAAAGTGTTTTACATTTGTTATTTCATTTAATCCTCTCTGCAGTTGAACTATTCTTATCACCATTTTCTAGATGAGGAAAGTGGGGCCAAGAGGGTTTAAAAGAAGTGCCCAAGGTCATTTAGGTAATAAATGCCTGGGGCTAGATTTGACTTCAAGTCTTCTGGAGTCTAGGTCCAGAGTTCAATAGACAGTACTATTTCAGCACCTCTAAGAATTAGCTTAACCTTGGGCCTGTCAGTTAATTGCCAAATATCTCAGTTTCCTCAACTATAAAATGGAGGACTGGATTTAGTAATCTCAAAGGTCCTTCCAGCTTCAAATCTATAGTCCTATAAAAATAAATAAAGAAATAATAAAGAAATATTGTTTTCCTGTGTTCCAAGGAGCATATGTAGAAACAACAACAAATAAACATTGCACAGAATTTAAAATCCCAACAACCTTAAGCCTATAATAAATACCATAACAATTTTACCATAAAATTTATAGACCAATTCACCCCATCAGATAGACCGAGAGCTAAGCTTTCTAATATGTGCAAGCCATTATCATTATAAAACACTTTCCCTCAGCTCTCAGGAAACCCTAGACCAAGGCTCTAGATTTCTTGAACTACTCCTGAAACTTTAGAATCTGAGGTCTTCTCAAGATACTTTGGTATAGAGTTGGTTACCCTAGAAATCTGGAATGTGGTTATATAAGGAGCTCAAGAAATTTGAAGAACAGAGGTGAGATAAAGAGAGAAGACAGGGCACATAAGAGGAATCCATCCTCCCAGGTGCCTGCACTGGCACTCCTGAGTCTCAGGCCCTGCATCACCCACACTAATGTTCCTCATCAGTGTATCCTTCCAGCATCCAGGCCTCAAGGGATAACACTGCCACTCTTTCATAACAATTCATCCTGAGTTCAACCTTAAGGAAATCCTCAGTCATTTTGAATGCTACTGGTTGTAGGAAGGTTTGTGGACTGGAATGT
Organism: Monodelphis domestica; assembly: GCF_027887165.1. NCBI lineage: Eukaryota > Metazoa > Chordata > Mammalia > Didelphimorphia > Didelphidae > Monodelphis > Monodelphis domestica. Next base: position 248,368,697 of record NC_077229.1, read on the forward strand.
TTGTGTAGGTATTTGAGGAGTGAAAGACAAGTAATAGACTGAGCCCTAGGCTTCAAGCATTTTTTTTTTCTTAATACTTTTAGCTATGGGCACTTCTAAATTATTTAATATATAATTTAATTGGTAATATATTACATGAGCTATTGATTAAGTTTTATATAATTTAGTATTTTATCATTGGTTGTTGGTCTAATTAGTGGGTCTATATATAATTTTTAATTGTTTAAGAATACAAACATTATCTACTACACCATAATATAGAAATGATTATCTTCTTATTTTAAAAAAATTGCAAAACAGTTCAGTCTCAAAATGGAGGCTTTAAACAAAATGGAATTGGATTATTCTAAACTGAAATAATCCTTATGTACCAAAATATTCTCATTATATTATCAGTTATGCTAAGGTGACAAATTTATTCCCGTCTTGTTAAGTTACTAAAATTTTTTCTCTATTTCCATCCTGCTTCCATTTTGCCAGTGACTTTAGGTGTTTTACCAGTTTCTTCTCTCTTCACTCTCTATGCATCAAATTCCCATCTTAGTTATTTGAATATATGCTTCCAGTTGCTTCATTAAACCAAAAAGACTATGAAGCCACAAACAGTAGGTGATGATTTCGCTGGAGACTTAAATGTGAATTTTTTAAACCCTTACCTTCTGTCTTGGAGCCAATATTGGTTCCAAGGCAGAAGAGTGGTAAGGACTAGGGAATGGGAGTCAAGTGACTTGCCCAGGGTCACACAGCTGGGAAGTGTCTGAGGCCAGATTTGAACCTAGGACCTCCCATCTCTAGGCCTCACTCTCAATCCACTGAGCAACCCAGCTGTCCCCTTAAATGTGAATTTTTAAAACTTATTTAAACTAACTTTTGTAAGAAGCCCACCAACATAATATAGTGTCTTTGTATTTGCCTTAATATGTAAAACTGTGTTTCTCAAGTGCTGAATGGAAATCAAGGCTTCTAGAGAAACTTATTTTTTAAGGACTCCTAAGATGGATCCAACATTTTAAAGAAAAGCATTTTGATTTGATGAGGGAAAAATAATCTTTAATTTGGCCATTTCTGTATTCAAGAATTCCTTAAAAAGAAACATATTTCTAAACTTTTCCTTCAGGAGAGCTCAATATTAACGTATTAATATTTCATATATGAGAGCTTTTAAAAATGGTAAGTTTAAGGAGATCACAGTATAGGCTTAAAGACTTTAATATACCTCTCATTTCTAGTTCCTTTAAAAATATTCATATGGATTTGTATTGAGGATATTAGAGCATGTTAAGGCTAAAGAAATATGTTTTCTTTTTATCTAATAATTTGAGGAGGGTTCTGAGGAAGCTGAGGGATACTTAGCATATATTCCACACTGAGACGGGTAGTTATGAAATGGTCATGCTTATATGACCAGTTAGAGAATAAAACTCTCAGCAATGGAACCAAGTGCTCCCATTATACTCTCATGCTCAAAAAAGGAATATCTAGCAGCTTAAGGATAAGGCTGACGGTAGATGTTTATATGAAATAACATAAAATGTGGCAAATGTATTCTTTAACAGAATTAAATTAAGAAAAATAGAAATGGAAGTGAGCTGGACAGGATATGCCTTATCCATTGTTCTCTCTGATTGTTTCCTTTTAACATACAGGCATAAGCTCGTCCACAAAACACATACACTTTGACTTGTCTTTTCTTCCCATTAATTCATCACTGAGATTTATTCAAAATGTACATTTCTCAATTCTAATTTTGAAATGATACCAGTGGAACAGAGTTTTGGCTGTTTACCTGCCATCATTTATTCTTGCTATGTGACCGGCTAATCTTCTTTTCCTATAATATAATTCTTGGATGACATTTAATAAATCAAGGAATAAAGGGGAGTGTCATATGTTCAACAAATGTATTTGTCAATGAGATAGTGGAGATTTTTATTTATTCATACTTCTTTAGTTATATGTTGTGATTCTTTATCTCTCTTTGCCCTCTAAGTAATACTCATTTTTAACATTTTCAAAACCATTGTTTCAAGTCTTGCTGCTATATAGCAACATTAGTGGAATGCTATTTTTAAAATGATGACTTTTTATGATAACTTTTGGAATAACAAAGGTTTTTTTACAACTTCCTAAATAAATTACAATCTTCTCTCCTCCTGTTAATAAACTCTTGGTTTCTACTCATTGGTCATCTTTACTGTTTGTCCTAGTTATACAAAATGATGGACAAGCTCACTAGAATGTGTAAATAAATGCATGTTGAAACCTAAGCAATAAACATTCTTTTTCATTTTTTATTCACTGGGTAGATGAGTAGTTAAATTCCTTTGAGAGATTACAGTCTCATTTCTAAAAGACTGCAATGTTCAGAGACTTGATTTAATCAGCACAACATCATTTTTAAACAATTTGGAAAATCTTACCAAAAATAGGCCTTGACATGGACTCTACACCGACTTCTTTTATTCCTTGACGTATGATAATTCCAGTGTTGTTGAACAGCTATTTCTACTCAAAAATCCAAAGGATATTAAAAGATTTAGATCTATGAATAAGGGACACCTTGCAAAGAATCAGATGAACAACACCAAAATGGTGGGAATTTAGTGTAAAGTTGACATCAAAATCTAATCTATCTGTGCTGAGATATTCCAAGTGGTATTATTTAGAGATGTGGTTATTCAGTTATATCAGTCATATCCAACTCTTTGTGGCCCTATTTTAGGTTTTCTTGGCAAAGATACTGGAGAGGGTTATCATTTCTTTCTCTAGCTCATTTTATAAATGAGAAAACTGAGGCAAACAAGGGTAAGTGACTTGCCCAGTATCACACAGCTTGTAAGTGTCTGAGGTCAGATTTCAGCTCATCTTCTAGACTCCAGGCTGGGCACTTTATTATCCACTATGCCATCTAGATGCATATAGATATAGATGTGTGTATATATATATATAGTTATATATACACACCTATAATATGTGCATGTATATACAGATCCATATGCACAGTAGCTATTATTACTATTATATATTCAAAAGCCACTCCCTAATGAATAAATATTCAAAGGAAATGAACAAATGATTCTTAAAAGTATTATAAACCTAACTTATTAACTATTATATGGAAAAGCACTTCAAATCACTAATAAGATAAAAAAAGGGAAATTATCGTGGGTTTTTACCACTCACCTAGCAAACTGGTAAAGATGAAAAAAGATGGGGATAATCAATATTTGAGGGGGGGTTGAGGACGGTAGATATTGATGATTGAGTTGTAAAGCAGTATAAACATCTTGGAAGGCAATTTGGAATTATGGAAATAAAGTTCCTAAATAGACCATCTCCTTAGACCAGCCTACTAGACATAGCTCAAGGAGGTTACCAATGAAAAGAAAGTCCTCATGTACATCAAAATATCTGTCAACATGTATTCCCAATAGCAAAGAATTATAAACAAAGGAGATACTCAATTATTATGTGTAAATATAATGAAATATTAATATGCTGTATAAAGTGACACATTTGATCAATAAAGAGAATCATGGAAAGATCTGTGGGAATGGATAAAGCACAATGTAAGCAGAGCCAAGAAAACAATATATAAAATGACTATAACAATGTCAATGGAATTAACAACCACCAATCAATCAACTTCAAATATTACAAAAATTAGAGAGAACCAATATGACCCCCAAAAGGAGACATGAGATATCTATAACCCTACTACTTTGCAGAGGTAGGCGATCCACGGGTTATATACACATAATATATATTTTAGACCTTTTTTATGAACTGTCTATTAATTTTTTCTTTCCTTTTTTTCCTCTTTAAAATATTATCTATTATATGAGAGGGCTCTGTGGAGAGGAAGGGGGAGAGATAATTGGAGAAACTTAGGTGTTAAAAAATTAAAATATATCAATAGTAATGGGGGTTTGCTCTTTTCCTTAATTTTTATTATGGTTTTTTCCCAGATTTAATAACAGTATAATTTTTAAATGTTAGTTTTCTGATATTTTGCAATTCTTTTTCTGTACCTTCTTTCTTTTCTACCCTCTTTCCAAGGAGGCAACTAATAGGACATAAGTTTTATACATATCATCACATAATATATATTTCCATGTTCATCATGTTGTGAAAGAAGACCTATTGCTTAACATTAGAAAAAAATTCAGTGAGGAGATAAAATGAAGGATGATATGTTACAATTTGCATTGTCACCATATGTTCTTTCTATGGCAGTGTATATCCTTTTTTTGTCATGAATATCCTGGAGTTGTCCTGGATCCTTGCTTTGTTGATAATAAATAAGCCATTCACAGTTGATAATCATACATTATTATTGTTACTAATAATTTTGTTTTAGAAGAGGAATCAATGTGAGTTTTCTTTTTTTTTAAACAGATCTATATTTTGAAGTTATCTTGCCAATTCAACATGTGACCACAATGACATGAGAACCCCCTCTACCCCAAATAAAGCTAACATGACATCTAGCAGCATTAGCAGCATCAGGTTAAAAATGAAGGAGGCGTTCCCAATGTATTCTTCCTTAGTCAAATGTCATGTGTTGTGATGTTTTTATTTTGTAACAAAGCATTAGAAAAGGTGACTAATTGGAGTATATCCAGAGCAAAGAGCTCAGAAAGGAGAAGGAACTGGAAACTATGGAATTAGAGGATGGGCTGAGGGAAGAGAAGATGAATGAATTTAAAGATGTGTTAACTATCTTCAAGCATTTGAAGTATTATTATTTTTTAAATAGAAGAACGATTAGTCCATTCTCCACTATAAAAGGTGTCTTTCTAAATTGGAGATCTGACTATGTCACACACATACCCTCCTTATCCAGTAAAATTCAGTGACTCCCTATCATTTTCAGAATGAAGTTAAAATCTATTATTTGATATTCAAAGACCTATATAACCTGGTGCCTTTCAGTCTTCTGAATCTTCTTAATACTTACTTCTGGGAGCAGCTAGATGGCTCAGGGAATAGAGTCCTTGACCTGGAGTCAGGAAGACCTGAGTTCAAATACTCTAGTTGTGTGACTCTGGGCAAGTTATGTAACCTCTATTTGCCTTAATCCACAAGAGAAGGAAATGGGAAAGCATTCTAGTATATTTGCCAAGAAAACCCCACAGACGGTATGGTCCCAGGGGCCACAAAGAATCAGGCATAATTGAACAATAGTAAACCTCTCATACTCTGAGATCCACTTTGCCTCCTTGTCATTCTTACCAGAGATGCTCTAACTCTGACTTCTCAGCATTTTCAATACTTGTTCCCCATGCTTGAAAATCTCTCCTTCCTTATCTACATTTTTGATTTTCCATTCTTTTTAAAAGTCCCATTTGAAATCCCACTCTATCCAGGAAGAATATCCCAACTTTCTTCAAAAGATGGTACTCCCCCCCTGTTAATTAGCTCTAATTTATATGGTATTATCTTCTTTACACACAGTTGTTTGCATGTTGTAACCTCCATTAGATCATGAACTCCTTGAGAGAAGTTATTCTTTTTTGTCTTTCTTTGTAACCCCCCAAATCAACCCTGAGTCTGGCATATAATAAGCACTTAATAAACACTTGTTGACTGAATGATTCAACTTTCTATTGCATATTCTCTATCCTTTATTACCCAAACATGCTCTTTACTTTCTTATCCTTCTTCCTTTATTCACAAATACCCTCTGATTCTTTGGATTCATAGCTGTCCTTTGAAAGCCCTCTTACCTCTTCTAAAAAGATTTTTCTTATCTCTCTTATCCATAAAATCCATTCCCCCATTTTGACATCATAAATCACTTTGTTTAAGTTTCTTTAATCCATTTATTAGGTATTATTTAGTATTACAATTATCTCCATTGAAATATTATAATATTGAAGTCTACTTGACATTATGTTTCATATTCCTCAACTAGAAAATAATCACCAATAAAGGAGTCAGTGACTTATCTGAACTTTATATTTCCCTAAAATTGAACATAGTGCCTCATATATTATAGATAAATAACGAATAATTGTGGAATTTAATCCATAACAAATAAAATTCATATTCAGTTTAGAGAAAAGATTTTTAAACTAATAGGGCAGAAAAATGTTATATATAAATAATATACAGAGATATGAATAAGACTTTTTTCAAATGGGGTACTAGTATAAAAAGATGAGAATATATGGGTTAAATTAGTAGAGTTATAATTGGCTAAATAACAACACTTCCAAAGAGTTGATTGGTTTAATGCCAAAACAGAGAGAAGTTTCTAATAGCCTGTTTAGGGCATTGTCTCTGAAGATATCTCATTTGGTATTTTTAGCAATGACTTCAATGAAGACATAAAAGACACATTTACAAATGATACAAAGCTGGGAGGCATAGATGGTATATATTAAAGGGAAATCAAGATCCCAGAATATCTCGATCGTTTGGAATGACTGGCTAGATATATCAAGATGAAATTTAATAGAAATAAATGTTCTATATTGAAGTTCAAAAAATCAAATACAGAAAGAGTGAGATTTGGTTTAGCAATGGTTCATATAAAAATTATTTAAAATTCTAGTTGGATACAGGCTTGACAGGAATCAATAGTGTTATATGGTTGCCAAAAGAGTTAATTAAATCTTTTGCTATATTAATAAATCTATACAGTTTAAAAAAAGGTAGGCAACAGTTCTACTATACTCTTGGATGATCATATTATATCTAGATTACTGTATTTATTAAGAAAAACAATAACAATTTTGAACAAGAATAGTCCAGGATAGAGAATTTAATGTGGTTACTATAACAAAAACGATAGTAGAAAATTAGGATATTTCATTTGAAGAAAAAATTAATTATTGGAAAAATGTTCATTGTCTTTGAATCTTTTGTTGACCTATCATATGGGGAAATAATGTTTATTTTATGTAGCTCTAGAGGCTAGACATTATTGCAGCAGATTTGGATGGGACCTCAGAGACCACCTAGTCCAAGTGATATATTACAAAGAATCCCCTCAATAATACTTTGATTGATAACCTATAAATGATACTGATGATTGCAAATCTCAGGGAGGCAGATCTGGACTCAAAGTCAATAAAGAAATTTCTAATACTTGAATATTCTAAAATTCAATGAATAATGTTATTAGACAGTGTCTATCTTCCATGGAAATTTTAGAATTGGAATTCCATGATCCTTAGGCAGCAATAATGTAGAAGCAATTTCACAATGGGTAAATTAAACTTAGACTTATAATAATATATAAATATAAATATATTAAATATATTAAAAATAATAAAATAAAGACTTAGATGATCTAAGTCACTTTTATCTCAAAATATCTGTAATTATAAAAATATTTGGTGTTTACTAAATAAGTCACTATACATGGCCAAATATACTCCAGCTACAAAACAAAAGTGATAGAGAAAGCTAAACTGTGCAGGATTGATTGTCAACATAGTTTTATTTGCGTGAAACAGTGATCTTTATTAGAATGGCATTTGGAACATCAAGCTTCAGTAAAATAATCTCAATGACATGGTTTAGCTATTGTGGACCATTTATTATTTGATCCCCAAGTTTGTTGTGGCTGGATTTGGGGGTACTTTAAATTAATTGCTCTCATTTCAGATTTAATAGGGAAAAAATGAAAGGCAGGCTGAAAATAACATATGCCAAAGGAATATTATTGCAAAAGATAGTCAATTATAATTATATAGGTCATATTTGATTAGTAGCTCCTTTATAGGGTACAATGGGAAAAATGACATTTGAGCATCATAGACATTTTATGGCAATGTAAGGGACTTAATTTGTACAGTTTGCTAGCCAAAGAGATTCAAAATAGTTATGAGAGTTAAAAAGTTGATGGAATGTGGGTTCCAATGGAGCCATATCAGAACTATATGGAAATTCTTTTTATCTTTTGACAGAAGAGTTAGAAGATACGTGTCATGTCAAAAGTTAGAACAAGGTCCCTAATAGTTATAGGGTCTTGAGTTTTAAATCTGATAGAAACTCTGAAGGCTTGATATCATCACCTCTCTGATAGGTATGAACAAAAACAAGGCATTTTTTGTGCCTACTATGTGCCAGGCTTTTTATAAATAATTCATTTAATCTTCACAACAATTCCAAGAAGAAAGTACCACTATTACTCCAAATTTACAATCAAGTAAATTGAAGTCTACAGAGATTAAATGATATTTTAGATTACACTGTTGGATTTATCCAAGGTGATATTAACACTCAGTTCTTCCTGACTCCAGGTTCCATGCTTTATCTACTCTGCTTACCTACATACTACCTGAACTGAACTGAACTGAACTGAACTGAAAAACATAAATAATAATATATCCTCTGTGCTGAAGGCATACCTGGTAGTTATTTTTCAGTCTCAAGATTCCACTTAATAGACTACTCTCTCTCTCTCTCTCTCTCTCTCTCTCTCTCTCTCTCTCTCTCTCTCTCTCTCTCTCTTCTCTCTCTCTCTGTCTCTGTCTCTATCTCTCTCTCTTTATATATATATATTTACATAAATATATATGTATATCTACATCTATTACGTATAGTATACATAGTATGTATAGTTGTTCAGTTATTTTCAGTTTTATCTACCTCTTTGTGACCCCATTCAGGGTTTTCTTGCCAAAAATACTGGAGTGGTTTGCTATTTCCTTCTCCAGATCATTTTACAGGTGAAGAAACTTAGACAAACAGGGTTAAATCCAGGGTCACATAGCTATTAAGTTTCTGAAACCACATTTGAATTCAGATCCTCTAGATTCCCAAGTTGGCATGATATCCACTGTACCACCTAGCTGCTCTAATTCAGGCATAGAAAATACAAAACAGTCTCTCACCTCAAAGAGCTTATATTTTGTTGAAAGAAATATTAATGAATATATTATCTCCAATGACATAGTTTATGAGCTTTCTGTGACTCAACATCTCATGTGACCCTCAACCGTGTCTTCCTATATGCTTGCCATCAGAGGTCACGCAACATATTAGGCACCTTCTTTCAGTTTTCATATCATCATATGTATGTCAGTGGAATACTCAGGTGGTTCTTATTTTTTTCCAGTTTTATTAGAGTTTTCTTTATAACTTTCTCCCTATGTCACTCCTCTTGCCTCCCAACGTTATATTTATTTTTTAATTCTTTCCATGTATCATATGTTGCTTATATTTACCATATTCCTCTACATTGTCTTTTATATTATATTTGATTTCAATTATTTGAAGACTATTGTATTCTTTGATATTTTAAAAATCCTTACCTCCCACCTCAGAATTAATACTGTATATATTCGTCCCAAGACAGAAGAGCAGTAAAGGCTAGGCAATGGAGGTTAAGGATTTGCTCAGTATAACACAATATTCTTTGGATTTTTAGCAGTATAAAAATATCAGTGGAATATTCATATTCAAGTTTATATTTGTGTGTGTGTGTGTGTGTGTGTGTGTGTGTTTCAAGTAGAAAAAAAAAGATGAGAAAAAGAACTGGATTAAACCAATAGGAACAATTGGATTCCTGTTTTGGAGATGAAATAATAAGTGGAATCTTGAGAGACTGAATTCTCAGGATACTTAAAGATTGATGCATCTAAATGTATGCTACACCCTATGCTAGAATTCTTCCTTTTGCCTATTCATAAGATTAAAATTACTGTCTAACTTTCAAAACCTTAAACTTGTCCTGAATCATCCACAATTCCTATTTAAAATAACTTGCCATTACTCCTTAATATGTACTTCTCAGTTCCCTATTGCCCTTTACAAGTAGTATCACTTAATACATCCTATGTGTTAGCATACTGCCAGTGTCATACCCCTTAAAATAAATCTGTAGTTATTTGAAAGATTTTGACTTAACTATCCATGTAAGAAAAACCAAATGGATAAAGATTATCTATTATTGAGACTGAGTTGCAGTTATAAAGAGAATCTTTAGTATCTATCTATCTATCTATCTATCTATCTATTCATCAATCTATCTGTCTATCTCTCTATTCCTAAATAGATGAATAGAGAATACCTTAGGAAAAGTTGAAATGAACAATGAGCTGTATCCAGACTAAACTGGATAATTGGCAGATTTATCTTTAAATATTAAAATCCCTTTTAATTCATAACAAAAACAATAGAAAAGATATTGATGTCTTATCACCTTTAGAAAGGGAGTAGTTATATATTTCACTTCTAGTTGAGGGATTTTTCTTATTTCACTTTTCTGGAAGGAATTATTAGAGTAACAAAAATAGTCAGGGCATAAGAAAGAAAGGTTCAGTAGCCTTAGTGTTTAGAATCTCTGAATTATTTTTAAGGAAGCAATGGGTATCTGTCTTCTGATCATTTATTTTGAGAATAAGGCCATACTCCTGGAACCTGCCATTACCTTGTTTTCATTTATAGCTTTGACAACTTCCCTAGGAATTCTACCTCTCATACAGTTCTGTCCGCAAAGTATTTAATCCCTAGCCTTATATTGTCTTGGATATTTGGGGCTGTTCATATTTTAAACATGGCATCTGCCCAAGACTGTTGGCTAAAGAAAGTCAACCCCACTGCCTCCAGAAGCCTAATGTAGCACAAATATCTTACCTTCATTTGTGCTGCCTCTGGTGGTTCTGACTTGAGGTTTTCTTCTTTTTTACTGTTCTTCTAGCAACCTCTATTTGTCTCCTTTTTTTTTAGTACACAGAGGGACAGTGGGGCTTTCTGAATCAGTGTTCCCCTGAGGCTTACTGTATATTTTGAAAAACAGAGCTTCCTAAATGGAAGACTTTCCTGCACTCTGGAAATGGATGCTTCTGAAATCTTGAAAGTAGTATCTTTTTAAATATGTTAAATTTGCTTTTTTGCTTAACTAGTCTCTTTCTTTATAGGTAGCATAAAGATGAACTTCAGAAAGTCATTGTTGGAAATATAGTGATACCCCAATTAGTAAGTTTTTACTGTACTTGTACACTGTAAATGAAAAAAAATGAAAAAGGTTTTAATGAAATGGATTGTCAACAGAAGCCAAATGGTTCTAATCTTTAGCTTAAAAATGGCCATATGAACTCTTGTTTGATGTGCTGTATTCTTTTTTTTTTAATTTTTTACTCAGTTTAATGTTAAATGTGTTTCGGTGGCAATCTATAAACATGCTTTCTCATATTTTATTACATAGATGAGATCTTGAAGATAAATTAGATATTTTCTAGTAATTAGAAGAAGGTTGACAAAAATATTGCCACATTTGAGATACATATCATTTTTTTCTTGAAACATTGATCCAAAAATCTTTCTGCCTCACAAGAATGAAACGGAACATATGACTATAGGTCCCTGGGTGACTTGAGCAACATAAATATAAATCAGTAAGATCAGTTTGTAATGTGTCTCTGGTGGCTAATATCATCAGTTCAAGGTCTTGCAATGGGATAACTTTAGACATATGCTTTCCTGCCTTGAAGTGAATGAACAAGAAATTTTCACTTCTTTTGCACTAAAAATGAATTCAGCTACTCCTAATGTTGTTCACCTGAATTTTTATTTTCCTTTGGGAAAAATGCTTTCTTGAAAAATTGAAGGTCTATTATGGGAAAAAAAATTAATTGCCCGATTTTGTCCCATAGGAAGTTTACCCACAGACCTTGTCCCTCTTCACTCCATCATAACTTGATAGTGGTAAGATTTATTGTAACATAATGAAAATCAGTTTGGCTGTAATGTCTGATAGTTCATCTGATTCCTTGTAAAACTGTGTGTGTGTGTGTGTGTGTGTGTGTGTGTGTGTTGAGAGAGAGAGAAAGAGAGAGAAGAAAGAAAAAAAATGTTAAGGGAGAGAGAGTGAGACTCAATGTACAATTGATGGTCTAATTTGGTAAAGTAAGAATTTGGAGAAAGAGTTTAGCCATCAGTACAACTTGTAGAATTCTTAGACTACTCTGTGTTATGAACCATGAAAAATTAGGTGAGAAATAACCAATCTTTATTGCTAAGAAATATTTAATAACCAATCTTGATTGCTAAGATTTTCAGGTTTCATAGAACCACTTGGTAGGGAATATATTTTACTCACCAAATCAACAAGTTGTTTGGGATTTAGATGCCACCTACTTCCAAAAGGATCTATTTAAGGAAGCTCATAGAATTGTAAATAGGAGAATTAGATACTGAAAAAAAGGAGTAGAGATGTACAGACATGTAAAATGGGTTTATAATTGTATACCAAATAAGGCTCTGAAGCCCCCCCCCCAACACAAACACAAAAAGTTACTTTTTATCATTTATGGAAATACTACTCAGGTTCACCTAAATAGAGGCATTTTAGCATTTTTGTACCTGTCTCCTCAGCAGAAGTTTTGATATGTATACTTCTAATATCTTTTCTAGATTTTTACTAAATCTTGAAGAGGTCATGCTGAGAACAAAGTCCTGTGGTTTTCTATGACAGACTTCCCCTTCAATTGGAATTAATTTGTTAATCAAACTTCTCCCTAGAAATGAAATTATACAGGAATTTTATCATAAAAGGTCCTCTTTTGTATAAAGAACATTTTGTAACATAGTGGCCGATATGTTGATCTCTAATTTTGAAAATTCATTCAAATAAATGCTTTCATACTAATCTTGATGAAAGATCAGGATATAATGATAAGTCTAAAATAAATGAAATCATTTCTATAGGGAATTAAATAATATATTCAATAATGTTTGGAATTTGGAGAATTTATTATAGAGAAATTGATTATATAATTTTCAGTAAGTTTTCTTTCTTGAGCTATAGGTAAATGCTGAATCATTTGTTGATTTATAGAAGAATTCTTTTTCTGCCATAAAGGATTATTTTGGGGGTCAAATAATATATTAATCAATATTATAATTAATTATATAATATAATACTATGTCAATGCAATTAATTATAGAAATACAGTTGACTGATATATTAACAGATAATGAAATAATAATTGATTAATAATATAATAAAACTAAGATTTTTAGAAAGGTATTATTGTAAAAGTCACAATAAGATAATGCATATATTTTGTAACCAAAAGGCAATCAAAATTTGGAATCTTACAGATAAAAGGAACCATAAATGTCATTTAGTTCTACCTTTTATCTCAAGTCTTAAGTAATATTTCCAAAATTTTATAATCTGGCATGATTCAAATACTTTCAATGATGGTGAACTTAATATGCAATGCAAACTTTATAAACATAATCTGACATCATCATAATCATTGTTAATCTATACTGACAAAAATTCACTGATATTACAGATGCTCTCTAGAGCTTTTAAGAATTAAAAGTCCCCTGTTTCTAATGAATTTCCACTCTACATACTTTATGTTTACACATTTATCTACAATACTTACATTGCACAGATCAGGAAAGGGAAACATTTTCAGAAATAGTAACTATAGTTTAGGTGCCTGCTTTGACTGCTTGAGGTTATTCAATTCACTTTACAAGATTTATTTATATAACTTTTCATTACTTTTACAAAGGACAGACCCAGTGGGATTTGTATGCCATTTACATTTGCAATAACTCCATCCATTAGTTTAACAGATTTTTAAACTTAAGATCACACACTAAAGGGAAAAAGAAATAGTCAAATCAATATGACATTTTTATATATTTAAAAAAATGGTGGTGAATGTGATTTGGACAAGGCTAAAATTGATTATTTAGGGTATGAATAATCCATTATGTACCTTTGACTTTCCCATCACTTTCAAAATGTTTGTGGACAATGATCTTAATAAGTCTTTGAGTATATTTTGTGTAATTATGAGTAATGCTATTCTGTTGTTTTACTTTGAAATATGAAAAATGCTAGTCATATTACACAATAAAAATTTTGATAGGGCACCAAGAAACATCCCTAGTTTTAATTTTTCTCTACTACAAACCTCTTTTAAACAGAAGAAACAAGATTCACTTGTTTTTCACCATGTCATGCCCATTATACGTAAAATTCCCCCAAAAGTCTGTCCTGATTTTCTTCTCTCTTTCTCTTCCAACTCTATTTCTTTTAGTCACCAAGTTAGTTCCCATAGGGCTAATAAGAACTTTTTTAGAAGATTCCCATTTCCAAATTTTTTCATTGTTATTCAGTCATTCAGTAATATCCATTTCTTTGTGACCCATGGATGGTAAGTTTTCTTAGCCAATGTACTAGAATGGCTTGTCATTTCCTTCTTCAGCAGATCCTTTTGCCAAGCCATCCAAGGTTAAATGAGTGGCCTAGGGTCCCACAGCTAAGAAGAGTCTGAGGTGGATTTGAACTCAGGTTTTCTCAACTCCAGGCATAGTGCTCTTAACCACTGAACCACAGCTGCCTATGTTCTAGGTCTAGTCTGTTGAGTTGCATTTCCACATCAATCCTATGCTGCTGGAAAACTTGATTTCAGCAAGCCTTTATTGAGCTTAAAATTTTATTGTTTTTTTAAATGTGTTGAATATTTTAAATTACATTTTAATATGATTCAGTCACAGGCCACATGCAGAAATTGGATCTGGATACATGATTTTACATGGTCTCTCTCCCCATTAGAAAGTGAGCTTTTTCATGGCAGGTACTGTTTTAACCTTTCCTTATATGCTTAGCTTGGATCTTAGTATGGTGCCTCAGGGCAAATAGTAATTGATTAACTGATGAATCAATTATTTTTTGACAATTAGCTGTTTTAAAAATGTAGAATACACACACACACACACATAATGACCAGCAGGTAAGCAATGGTTCAAGACTCTACCACTCATTATCTGGATGTGCCTTATATGGTTGATAGGCTTTCTGCTTACTTGATGAATCATATCCTATTGAAAATTATAAAAAGGAGCTGAATATATATTATTGGCTTAAATGAATAATCTTATAAAATATACTATAATTCTATTGATCATTAGTCAATTATTCTTGGTTAATTATTTTATTTCCCTAAATACTAATTGATTCTTATTGCTAGGATCTTTTTAAAAAAGAGTCAGAAGGTCTGGGATTATTATTCTCATATATGTGTGTGTGTGTGTGTATGTATATATATATATACATATATGTATTGATGATTAGCAATGTGTGAGGGTGAAAATAGAGAGGTACAAATACTAGTTTGTTGAATTGAGTTGAAATATATCAAAGAAAATAATTTCTTGAATTTCATATATTTCTATTTACTATATACCAACCTTTGTACTTTTATTGAATGGAAAATTATCAAAATAAATGTTTTTCCAATGACAAGAAGAAATTCAGCCAATACACATTAAAAAGGAAATTTTAAGTCACATTCATGATTATTTATAGGGAAAATAGGCAGGGGATGATGTTTAATGTAACTTTTCTTATGTAATTCCTTTACAAGAATCTTACTTAAATTCTTCAGTGTTCTATGGAAGCAACCTTGGTCTTTGAACCAAATGACTATGAAATTCCTGTTTGCTCAGGTTAAAATTCCATGCTAGCTGTCTGCTAATTCTGTGTTTTAATCGAAGCTTCTCTCCAAGGTTATATATTGTTGTTGTTTGGGTGTTACTGGTCTTTCCAGATTTTCTTCCAGTGTGTCCTATTGTACTTTTTTAGACTCTTAGATGGACCATTAGCTAGGTCTTGCAATTTGTGTAGGCTTACCATATGGTTTTCTTTTGGGCCTTTTTTTCCTTTGTAGAAGTAATTATCATCTTTGTGTGAATTACTCTCTGATCTGACTTTCATCTCTTGCTTAAATTCCAATTTCAAATCATCAGCTCCTAGTTGGGTATTTCCCTCAGAATGTATTGTCGACATCTCAAACTCAATGCTTGCAAAATGGAACTTTTTTTTTTCCAGAATGGTTTCAGAACCATACTTGAGATTTGATTCATTCTTGGAAACAAAGGCTCAAGATACTGACATTGCTTTCTCTTCTACTGCATACAGGACAGTCAGGGGGCATCTTAGTATGATCTTTTGCTTGTTTGGAGGGCCTTAAAGGCAACTCAGGAATGGATACTTGGCCAGCAAACCAATTTGCAGTGTCCTACACATATAACCTTGTTGATATGATTTTCCTACAATAGAGAAATAAATCTTGGTCTTTTAAGTATTATAATTTCATTTCATTATCAAGCAAACATTATCAGAGTACTAGCCAATGTCAGTCCCCCAGAATCTGCCCCTCTTCTAGGTTTCCCTATTTCTATTTTTCTGTCAACAAGGTTCACAGCCTCACTCATTCTGTTTTTTTCTCTTTTACCCTCTTCACTCCCTAGTTGTATAAATTCTACACTATAACCTCTTTCATCCTAGTCCCTTCTCTCCATTGAGATGATCACAATCCTCAGGTAGTCCTTTCTATTTCTCACCTGCACTATTGTCATCCTCCTAATTGGATTTTCTGCCTCTAAGCTCTCTGTCTCCAAACCATTCTCCAAATTGCTACCAAATGATATTCTTAGGGTACAAGTCTGACCATATACCTTCCTTAAACCCTTGTTTAATAAGTTTCAGTGGTTCTTTTTGCCTCAGGATAAAATACAAAACCTCATGTTTGACATTTTAAATACTGAAATTCTGCTTTAACCTGTATTTACAGGACAATTACTCATTACTCCTCTCAGTCACTCTACGCTCCAGCTAAATTGGCCTCTATACAACAGTGTGTCTCATACTTCAATGTATTTGAATAAGCTGTATGCCATTCCTGAGATGCTTTTCATCTTCCTGTCTGCCTCTTAGTTCACTCAGCACTTTTTCAGGGTAAGGACTGTTTAGTATGAATTTGTATCCCTCGTTACTAGCCCATCTCCTGAAACATAGTAATCCTTTAAGCAAGGTGTATTGATGCATTAATTAGTGCAAACTGAGGAATAAAGAAAAATGACAGGAATCAGGAACATTTTTTTAAATTGAGTAAAGCAGCATGCATGCAGAGCAGTAAGTCTATTGTTTTTCTGGCTCACAGAGGGTACCTAAGAGAGGCTTTTTATGTGGTTTTAGCCAATGCGCTAATATTGGGAGGGGCGGGGTGTGGATTGGACCATTCAAACAAAGCTTATAGTGATTAGATCATCCAGACAAAAGGGCAAGAGACAAAGGATGGGAAGGCCCATGAGAGATCTCAAGGCAGGAAGCTCAGGACTGCTTGTTACTGAAGCCAGAAGCAGAGAGGACAGGATGTCATCAGTATCTCAGACTTGAGTAGGGGCCATTTCTGTGCTCTGTTTGATTATCTCCTTTTCCCAAGTTATTTCATAAAAAAGAAACCAGCCAAATTAAGATGATTAGAAATACTCAATTATTTCAATTTCACATAATAATTATCAGGAAATACTAAAAATTAAATGTCAAAAAACATGAAAATTTGAGTAGATAGGTATTTTTCAAAATGTAATCTATAAAATGTCCAAATTAACAAAACAAGAAATAGAGATCTTAAAGACTACAGTATTAAAAAAAAAAAGGAATCAAGTATGTCTTTTCCATTAGATTGTAAGTTTCTGGATCATAAGAATTCTTTTTCCTCTTTTTTTTCTTTTCTTTTCTTTTGTTTTCTTTTTGTCCCTAGCACTTGGAACAGAGCCTGACACACAGTAGACCTTTAATACATGTGTATTGATTAATTAACTGTGAAAAAAATGCTATCTCCTTCCTAGAGGAAAATGGATTTAGAGTTGAATTCCATCCAAAATGTAATCATTACCAATAATACATTGTTTCAAAATACAGAGAAATAAGGTTCTCTACCAAATTCCTTTCTTGAGTCAAATAGGATCTTGATACCCAAACCAAGGAGAGATAAAACAGAGAAAGAGATTTAAAGACCAATTTCTCTAATGAATGTATAGCAATACAAAAAAATTTTAAATGAAATTTTACCAAGGAGACTATAGCAATATATGAAGAAAATAATTAGTTACAACCAAGTTGAATTCCACCTTCACTCTGCCTCCCTCTTCCTTATATCTTCCCTTCTTTATTTCCTCACTCCTTCTCTCTCCTTTACTCCCTCCCTCCCTCCCTCCTTTCCTTCCTTCCTCTCTCCTTCACTTTTTTCCTTTTCTCCCTTTCTTTCTCAACAATATTTTACCCACCCCTCTCCACTTTCCTCCTCCACATTCTTCACATCAACTATCATTTCTCTCACTGTTTATAAATGATATGTGTCATTCCATTCCACTATTGTCCCAATTCACTCTACGAATCTTCCTGGTCAATGTTTCTCTCTCTATCATTTTCCTATATGTTTTGTTCCTCTCATTTCAACATAAAATACTTGAGGATAAGGCTTATCTTTGCTTTAGTATTAATAACCTCATTACATAATTCATCTATCCATCCAATCATCAAGGCTTATTTATTGCTCATGTTTGGGCATGAAGATATAATTAAAATGATATTATATAAACTTAACTATATATGTGTGTATATATATATATATATATATATATATATATATATATATACATAGTGGTAGTCTCTCTGTGACAAAGAATGACTATTGTCTTTGCGCATTGCGCATTATCATCTAGGGACCCATTGTTGGTGATGGTGCTGCCCAGGTACTTGAAAGTGTTGACGTTAGAAAGCTGCTTGCCATCAATTGTAATGCACGGCTGGTTAGTTGGCCTCCCTGGTGCAGGTTGGAACAGCACCTCTGTTTTGCTGAGGCTGATAGTCAGGCCAAACAGTTTTGTTGCGGTGGAGAACCTATCCACAATGGTTTAAAGATGATTTTCTTGGTGCACCATGAGAGCACAGTCATCTGCAAAGAGAGCTTCCAGGATGAGTCTCTTTGTTGTCTGTTTTTGCAGTCATGTGGCGAAGGTCGAATAGTGAGCCATGCAGACGGTATTGGATATAGACACCCAGGTCTAGATCCATCACAGCATGTCGTAATACTTGGGTGAAAAATAGGTCAAATAGTACCAGAGCAAGGACACACCCTTGTTTCACACCATTGGAGATGTTGAAGTGATCAGAAGTCTCTCCACCAGATAGGACTACCCCCGTCATGTAGACATGAAAGAGCTGGATTAGTTTGACGAATTTTGCTAGGCAACGGAGCTTGCTGAGTATCACCCACAATGCATCCCTGTTCACTGTGTCGAACACCTTTGTCAGGTCTATGAAGACAATGTAGAGACTCAGGTTCTGCTCAAGGCATTTTTCCTGCATTTGCCTCACCGTGAAGACCATGTCGATGGTGCTGCAATCTGGTCGGAAGCCACATTGTGATTCAGGCAGGTTCTTCTCTGAAACAGATGACAGGAGAATGTTGAATATAACACGGGTGAGGATCTTTCCAGCAGTGGAGAGTAGTGAGATGCCTCTGTAGTTGTCACAGGCTGCTTGTGAGCCTTTGTTCTTGTATAGGGCTACGATGGAGGCATCTCTGAGTTCTGGGGGCATGTCTTCCTCTTCCCATATGCTGGTCAGCAGTATGTGGAATGCCTGGAGTGCCTTTCCATTTAAGGCCTTGTACACCTTGGTTAGGATCCCGTCTTTACCGGGTTCCTTGCCTGCACTCATTTGTTTAATGGCTTTTTGGACTTCCTCTATTGAAGGAGCAGTTCTACTCTGACCTGAGTGCCATCCTGCACTCAGTGCCCACAAATGACAAGCTGATACTACTGGGAGACTTCAATGCCCGCGTTGGCCAGGACCATGAAAGATGTAAAGGAGTGCTCGGCAAACACGGCATGGGCAAAATGAACAACAATGGCCTACTGCTACTCAGCAAATGCTCAGAGTTCGAACTCACCATCACGAACACTGTGTTCAGAATGGTGAACAAATATAAAACAATGTGGATGCACCCACGATCAAAACAGTGGCATCTCATTGACTACATCATTGTACACTGGCGAGACATCCAGGATGTAAAAATCACCAGAGCCATGAGAGGAGCTGAATGCTGGACAGACCACTGATTGTTTAGAGCAACTCTTCAAATGCACATTGCACCACGCCATCCAAAACACTCCCAGACAGTTTGCGAGTCATCTTAGAGATCCATCTTATTTGCAAACATTCCAGTCCTGCCTGGATGACAAGCTGTCTGCCAAGGGACTACTCACTGGAAGCTCAACCGAGAAATGGAACCAGTTCAGAGACACAGAGAAGGAAACATCAAAGGCAGTCGTAGGCCCCAAACAACGCAACTACCAGGACTGGTTCGACGAGAACAACACTGCTATTGAAGACCTGTTGAGCAAAAAGAACAAAGCCTTTATGGAGTGGCAAAATAACCCAAACTCTGCTCCTAAAAAGGACAGATTCAAGTCTCTCCAAGCCACGGCGAAGCGGAAGATCAGGAAGATGCAAGACCGATGGTGGGAAAAAAAGGCAGAAGAAATCCAGCGTTTTGCTGATACGAAAAACTACAAACAATTTTTCAGTGCCTTCAAGACTGTCTATAGGCCATTAAAACCCACCACCACTCCCTTGCTATCCTCTGATGGTGACACTCTCATAAAAGATAAAAAAGGCATCAGCAACAGGTGGAAAGAACACTTCAGTCAGCTTCTCAACTAACCCTCTTCAGTCGACCAAAGCGCCCTTGACTAGA
The DNA here is from genome assembly GCF_027887165.1 of Monodelphis domestica. Taxonomy (NCBI): domain Eukaryota; kingdom Metazoa; phylum Chordata; class Mammalia; order Didelphimorphia; family Didelphidae; genus Monodelphis; species Monodelphis domestica. The sequence continues at coordinate 248,389,234 of NC_077229.1, forward strand.
TCCCCCAAAACCACACCATTGAACAACTTGACGTCCCTCCTTCAATAGAAGAAGTAAAATATATATATATATATATATATATATATATATATATATATATTCAATCATTCCAAGTAAATGTAATCAGTAAAGAAGTTAAAAGGCAGTCCTTGAAAAGAAAAGCTGACTGGGATCTCGGAATCTTTCCACTAATATCTGAAAAATTACTTCTATACTCTTTTTACTGAAAGAGCCTAAAGCTAAGTCCCAGATCAGCAACCTGAGTACAAAATTAAATCAACTGCCTCAGGCCTATACCATAGGTTCTTTGCTTTATGTTGGCACTGTGAGAGTACAGGGGATTAATTTACATCTATCTACTTCTATTATTGTCTTTACCACCACCAACAGAATCTGCTGCAAAGACATCCAGTATAAAATTAAAATACCTAGTAAGGGAGTTACAGCATGAATCAACTGTGGAAGGATTATGGAAAGACATAAATAAGAATCACATAACATGGTGGCACAGTTTTGAAGTATATTGATGAGATAACAGATTCATTGAATAATTGTGATAAGTACACACATGATTCTACAATTAGTACTTAATTGACAGGAATGATTAAAAATAATTAACTGTACAAAGTGCCTACTTCCTTCCCAAGCAAATTATTAAACTTATTTTGGGTAATAAATGCAAAATATATTGGCACTAAATGATTTAGTATCTTTTGAAGTTGTGAAAATTTCAATCAAATTAATATATATATATATAATTTATAATTTATAAATTTATAAATAAATGTAATTATAAGACTAAATTTTAGATGTTATTAATTTCAAAGTAACAGCATATTATTACTTTGGCATTAAAATGGCAAGTTGTAGTCACTTTTGACTGACTTTATTTTTTCATAATGTATTATTTTTTACTTTTTTCAAGATTACATAATGATAAATTTTTCAATGATCATTTTCTGATATTTTGTGATCCTGTTTTCTCCCTCTTTAAGGCAGCATGGAATATGATAAAGACTATACATATGTTGTCATAGAATACATATTTCCATCCTTATCATTAAAGAAGACATTTCAGTTGCACTATAGAAGCATTTATGGAGGAAATAAAGAATGTTATGCTTCAATCTGCATTTAGAATCAGTCAGTTCTTTCATAGCCTTTTTCATAATGAATCACTTGGAGCTGTCCTGGATGCTTGTATTTCTAATAATAGTTAAGTCATTCACAATTGATCATCATACATTACTGCTGGTACTTTGTAAAACTCTCTCCTGGTTCTGCTCACTTCACTTTGCATCACTTCATATAAGTCTTTTGAGTTTTGGGGTTTTTTTTTTTTGTTGTTGTTATCCATCTTGTTCTTCATTTCTTATGATATATTACAATCATATACCATAACTTGTTCAGCCATTCTCCAATTAATGAATATCCCTTCTATTTCTAGTTCTTTACCACTAAAAAAAAGAGCATAAATATTTTGGTATAAGTAGTATACTTTTCTATACCTTTATTTTTCTTTTTTAGGATATACACCTAATAGTAATATTGTTAGGTCAAAGAGTATGCACAGTTTGATGGCTCTTTGGGAATGGTTCCAGATTGCTCTCCATAATGGTTATGTCTGGTCAAGGCTCCAACAACAGTGGATCAGTGTCACAATTTTCCACATCTCTTCTGAACATTTATCATTTTCCTTTTTTGCTATATTAGCCAGCCTGGTAGGTGTGAGTTAGTTCCCGGATTATTTTCATTTTCCTTTCTCTTATTAATAGTGATTTGGAGCATTTTTCCATATGACTAATGATAGACTTAATTTCTTCATCTGAGAATGGCTCATTCATATACTTTGACCATTTATCAGTTGGGGAATGCTTTGTATTATAAATTTGACTTTGTTCTCTATATATTTGAGAAATGAAGTCTTTGTCAAAGATACTATTTTTGACTGCTTTTAAACCATAGATTCTATCTAGCATTCTTCAAAGCTCTTGGGAATATTCCTTCTGTGCACTATTTTGTTTAAACAATTTCCTTTCTTTTTTATCCTCCTCCTTCTCTTCTACCTCCTCCTCCTCCTCCTTCTCCTCCTTTTTTTTTTCCTTTTTACAAAGAGAAAAGTTCTCCTTTCTAATATCAGGTTGTACTTCAGTTCAGCTTCTTTTATGGAGGCATAAAAATCTCTTTGCTTTTTGATTCAATTTGGACATTTAATACTCAAGAAACCCACATTGAGTTTATCATAGAGAAGAGAAAAAAAATAGATGCATTCTTTCAAAACTGGCTTAAACTCTGAGTAAATGAAAGTTGAAACACTACACTGAGGAAAAAGAATATTTGAGTTTACTTGATAGACTGGATATATCAATTTTAAATTTGGGAGTACCACTTGGTGGAAGATTAAAAAAAACCCAGAAAACAAATATTATCATTTGAATTCATACTATTGAAAGTTATGCTGACTCAGTGACCCATTAATCTCAGTCCAGCTTCTGAGTAGTTTTAGTGGAGGCTCTATTACCAAGTTTGAAGCTTTTGTATCACCTGATACTCATCATGTATTCTAATCTGTGATTTTTGTACCCTTACTTGATAAACATTGTGCATAGGGAATTTAGGAGGAACTAGGATGCAATGGCACATCTCATTTTACTGATGTGAACCTATTTGAATTGTCATTATTTCATTACAAGTTACTAATAAAAGATGGCTCTATCTTAAATTCCTTGCTGATCTAGTAATCAGTCAGTCTTGTTGCCTTGACATATTTTAATAATCTCCTTTTAATCCTCTTTGTACTGAATTTTACCTCCTTAAACAGGGAGAAAGCCAAAATAAAATTTTTTTTCACAATATTCTTAGCTAGACAATAATTATAATTACTCAACTTAAATAAATATATCCCTTAAATTTAATCTAAAAATAAGGTTACAGTTCATATAATAGAGTGATAAATAACTCTTTGAAAAACCTATTATTACCCCTCAGTTCACAGAATATTGAAGTCAGGGCCTGTCTTCATTGAAAGGTAAAAAAAGGTTAATAGAACTTTAAAATATACACACAGAGACCAATTCCAGATGCCTTAAATTGTACAGAATTAAAGGCTTACGGGGTTTTTCCTTATAAAAAAACAGTACTGGGAACAGTAACACATTAAACTTTGAATTATTTAATGACAATTTCTAAGAGGGTATTTATTGGAGAACAGGAAACTATTAAGTGGCTGGGTAAGGCCTGTGAGAATAGAGGATTTTGTCTAGTGAAAGAGACAGAACCATGATAGAGGAGGTGTGTGTGTGCTAAAAAAAATGGTGATACTTACATTGAGTCTTCAAGTGAAACAGATTCCCAGAGTTAGAGGAGAAGACTGAGTGCATCCCAAGCAGTTAATGCAAGAGCTCTGAGAAAAGAATAAAACATTACTTTTCTTATTACTTTTTCATTCATTGTTCCACCTATTTCTAGTTCTTCAAAGCAAATATCACTTCATAAAATCCAGTAGATATTAATTAGTTAAGTAAAATTTAGGAGCTAACAGTTGACAGTTAACAGTGAGGGAAGCATATTAGATTGGGGAATAGTAGAAATTGAAGATTAGACATTAAACTCTTTCCCTCCTTAAATATTGTTCCATTCTTATTATGTACATGTTGAAATTATTGTCTCTCCCTCACCACCAATCCATTATAAACAACTTCAGGGCTGGAAATATTTTGCTGTTTGCTTTATATCTCTAGCACCTAGCATAGTGTCTGGCACCCAGAAGGCTTTTAACTAGACATTTAATAGTTTAACAAAGTTCTTAGTTAAAATTGAGTTAAAGATTACTTGAATATCTCAAATGTTCAACACATAGTTTTTAACTAGGGAATAGTATATTCTGGCTTATACTTAAATGTTTTGCCTGTCATAATAAGTGATATAATTCAGCAAATGAATTTTGTCAATGCATAAAATACATGTATACCTGTGAGAACTAAAAATCTGATCACTTAAATTTGTGTTATGGAATTATCACAATAAGAATCATCTACAGTGCATTCAAGAACAAGTCATATGAATGGAGTTGTTTGATCCACTTTGCTAATCTTACATATATTTCATTTGAATCCTGGCATCAAGACTTGGTTTCATTGTAAAATGAATTTTGTAACGAAATGATAGGAAAGTTTTAGTTTATGATAATCCAATAAGAGAGATTTTTATTTCATGATTATCACCTTACTGACCAAAGGGCTCTAAAAGTAAAATATAATACAATTAGTATAAATTCCCATATTGCAAATGAATTGCTCCCTATTTTCTCCCTTGCTCTAGTTGACAAATGAGAATGTGAAACACTGTTGTGACTGCTCCAAGAGCACTTCTATGGGTTAGGGACAGAAAAACCCTGGTTTTAGTTTTGGTTTTTCCCAGCAATAAAATAACCTAGAAGTAACTTTGAAGTCTAAAATTGCGGGATGATTAAAGCATGATAAATGTTTAAAGTAAAAAGAGAAATGGAAGTTGCTTTATATAAAAGTTGTTTTATAAAGTGTTATTCACTGTAGTGGTGCAAGAAGGATGAAACATTTAGAAACATCTAAAAGGGATGAAAATTCACCGAAGGTATTTTTAAATAAGTATTCTGAGGATTTTTCACGATAAATAAGAAAAAATAAGAAATTTCAAATATAGTTATTTAACTGTTTGCACTTAACCAAAAATAACAAAAATATAGAATAAAACAAATTTAATCTGTTTCTAGAGTGTTTTAATAATTAAAAGAAAGTTATTGTGAAGCCATTGGCTTTGCCAATTCTAGTTTATACTCCATCTCTGTCTGCCTTTGATGGATATTGTCCATGCTCCTTGGTTTACAGTAACAAGCAGGTTTTTAATTTTTGAGTCTTCCATCTCTCTAGTGCCAGACTTTGATGGATGATGTGCCAAAGGAGTCTGCACTAACTTCTAAATTCTGAATTGTAAATAAATTAGTAGCACACAACCAGTGTTACATTCACCTTTAGCAGCATTCCTGTCACTATTGCTTATTGGCTTTGCCTGTCTTTTGTTTGCCTGGTTTGTTGCAATAATACTGTCACAGCCCAGGGGCTGACTAGGAAAAGGTCAGATGCTGGGGATAATAAATAAGCAGTTAATGGGCAAGTTGATTGTACTTATTACATGTGATGGGGAAATGCTCCTATCCATTTTGTGTAGCTCTGTGGCAGAACTCAGTGGTATCTTCAAGTTCTTTTTTAATTTGTTGTTTCTTTAACTTTTCTAGATAAGCAAAAGAAAATACTCTAAAATTCTAATGAAAGCACTTGAGATTTTTATTTATTTAACATTTTGAAGGACTATTCATATTTATGCAAGAATCCATCTACAAACTCATGCAGTGTTTCTCTCGGACCCAGCAAAATTCAAAAAGTATTCATTAGGTGCCTGTCTTGTATTAAGCTACTTTGTGTTGACAAATAATTCAAGAAATATTAGCATACCAGGAACTTATACTCTATTTGTCCAGAAAGGATGAAGTAATTGAATGACCAAATTATTTCTTACCAGTTGACAAAATGAGTGACAAAAACATGCCCTGAGATTTTACATGCCAGGAAAGATCAAGGAGTGGTAAAGTTGGAACAGTCAGTACCAAAGGTTCAAAGCACTCTAAATTTCTGTTCAGTACTTTGTAGGACCTTTCAAGAATTTTATTTAGCCAGTCATTCCATGTTTTATCGCTCTGTTGGCATAACCTGCCCTCCACCAAGAACATTATATATAGAGGAGATAAATCTGTTTCAGTGGCAAGGAAACTCACATGGTTGATATGTATTAAATATCAAACTTGGATTGAAATTAGGCTTTGCCAGCCAGACAGCTGTGTTAGGTTACATTTGTCAGGGTTTCTGCCAATGAAGGATGGTAAAAACTCTTGAGTCATGGCCTTTATGAGATGCCAGACCATATATTTTTCTTCATTACCCTTCATCCCATTCGACAAAGGCATTTCATCAATGTTCTATATGCATTAGGACACTGTAACATTCCTAAATATTTAGCTTTCCCTTAAAAAACCCCTTAAATCTATAACTTCTATTTTGCATAAGTGTTTTAGAAGATTGAATGCTATGGAGTGAAATTGTTCACAAGGAGATTCAATAGATATTCTTCTCCCTCCTTATTCTTATTCTCCCTCCTACGTCCACATTCCCTGAATCTCCTTGGGTCCAGAAAACTTCACTTATGAATAAACATTATCTATTGACCAGATGATCACCTAGGTCCTAGAAATGGAGCTGGGCAAAAAGATGGCCTGTGGTCCTAGACTAACCCAATAAAATATTGTTTTCACTCTGAAGCTATTATTTTTTTACTTAAATGATACATAGACTACATTGGGTCAAACTGGAAGCTGAAGAATAGTGTAGGTAGATTCCATATCACATAAACCGTAATATCATGACAGGAAAAATGTAATTATAGTGGATGGCAGGCATATTGGCCATATGGTGTTGGATTCTATCATGGAACCTTGCTGTTCATCCTTCATTTCAAAGAGGATCAATGAAATCACAAGATGAATGATGTCTTGATTCACAACTGAATTAGAATTAAAAGAGGCAGAATTACATCAAGTTATCAGTTTCACTCTCTCTTCTATTCAACAAAGAGAATAGTCAGATTGACCAGCAATAACTTGGGATGAAATGGTTGACCTTGGCATCTTCATTGTTTGACTAAGCTCTGATTGCTCTACAGTATTTTCTTCTGCCTCCCTCATGACTATTGGAACAAATGATTCTCCTCTGCCACTTCCACCCAAGGAAGTCTTCACATGCATATGGTAGGCATCCCCTTAACTCACTAACAGATTTGAGACCTGTTGATTACCATCAACCTGGTTTAGCCCAATTGCTGGAGCAGTTTTATCAAGGCTTAGTTGTACATGCTACAGTTCCTTGGAGTTACATATGACTTTGGCTGAAAAGTACACAGCAGAAGTGGATATACAGTTCTGAAAAGGACTCAGGACCCGCACACCAGAATTGCTAGTCCTTCTTGAACAACCATACAGTTCATGGAATCATAAAATTGAAAGACTGAATGTATCTTTGTATCATATAATCTAATGTCTTAATTTTCCTAAATTTTAAGGAAATTTGCAAAGTAATTTTTCCAGAGACACTAATGACTTTGAGTGAATGACTTATCCAAGGATTCAGTAGCAGAGCCTCACATGGACCTCATCATCTGGCACAAAAAGTAGTGTTCTTTCCTATACACTACACAGCATGGGTCTAACACTTAGCACTGGTTTACTTGTTTCAGCATTACTGAAAATATTGTATGATTGATAGACCTTATCAGGAATCATAAGTTCAATTCTAAGCCACATAGTTAAGGAAGACATTGTTAATCCAGGTAATATTTTGAAAGTACAACCACCAATATGAAAAGTCAAGTGGTATTATGATCAGATAAAATACCTGGGAATGATTAGTTTAAAGAAAAAAGTCACGAGGGTTTTAATAACCATATTGAAGAACTGTGGACAGCCTTTGAAGGCTGTGGACAAATATTTGGATTTCTTATTTTTGATCTGAAAGGGGAAAGATGTTCAGAGGTAAATACATGCTTAAAGGTAGAAAACATTCTAACAATTTATAGCTATCTAAAAATGAAATAAACTGACTCAATAGGGAGTAGATTCCTTTTCACTAGATGTTTGCAAGCAAATCCTGGATGTCTATTTGTTGGGTATTTTCTATTGGTGTGTCCCTTGAGTATAAGTTGAACTAGATAGCCACTGGGATTTCTTCGAACTCCCAAGTTCTATATGATCCATTTAATAGGATGGCTGCTAGCTTGTCTGTTTTGGTGCTAAATAGATATTAATAGAATAATAAAGTAGCAAGCAACTTTAGATATTATCCTCTGTGGTACAGATTTGGAAAATGATGAGCACAGAGGCTGACTATCACTGCAGACAACCTATGAATTTCAGACCTGGATTCTGACTTTAGGAGTTCTCTGTTTCAGTCCTACTTCCCCACCAAATTTGGTGTTTTGCTTAGCATTTCCTTTTTGAATATTATGTACAGACTAAGATTTCATTAAAAAATCTCTTTTTTTCAAATAATTTCAAGAGACTGAGCAACATCAAAGCTTAAATAAAACCAATTCTACTGCTGACTCATGAGTAATGACATTGACATCACCAAGTCATCATGGCTGACTTGCTGACATAGAGAAAATTATTTTGGTAGCAGGATCTCAGGATTCATTCAGTTCAAGTAATGTGTGTAAAATGTGTATTATAACTACAAATCTATATAAATGTATAGTATTGCTGTCGCTATAATTATTGATTTTTCAACCATTACTCATGCCAACAAAGTCAGTGAATGCTGCACAACTGCCAGCCTATTGTGCATTTTAACCCTGAGGTTAAAATCAATTATGAATAGATTTGGGACATGTTCTTCAATTGGTGAAGACTTCCAGTCTCTGCTGTTTGACCAAATATATAATGTGTCTTATATGTCATTCTAAGCCTCTCCAAGTCCATTTAAAAAATCAGTTAGCAGGCATAAATCAATAAGCAACTTCAGTTTGATTATATTGTGATGTTCTAGCTGTACAAAATGCATTTGAAGATTCTTGATTTTACATTTTACACAATCTTTCATAGTTTTCCAGCATAAACTATACATTAATATATCCCTCCAATAATCTTCTTTGACTTCTAAGGCAATTTAAAAATGTATTCAATTTTTAAATTACCTGATGTTCTCTCCCAAGCATATGTTTCTATATTTTTAAAAAGAATATTATGGCTAATAATTTAATTCAAAAGAAATTAATTAAGCTTTGATTAAAATAATAACCTTTCCCATTTATATGATATTTTATAGCTTATTAACCACTTTCCTCTGATGACCATGTGAAAGAAAAATAATACCATCATCATTTCCTTCATTTTATAACTAAGTAAATTCGCCTTAGAATGTAAATGTTTTGCTCATGTGTGGCTAGATGGTGCAGTGGATACAACAGTGGTCCTGGAGTCATGAAGATCCAAATTTAAATCAAGCCTCAGATAAATAATGAATGTGAAACCCTAGAAAAATAATTTAATATCTGTCTATCTCATTTTCCTAAACTGTAAAATGAGAACCTTCCAAGGGCATTATGAGGGTCAAATGGGATAATTTCTGTACAGCACTAAACAGTGTATCTGGAATATAATAATCATTTAATAAATATTTCCTTCTTCCATGGGTATATGGCAGAAATGTCATATGGTGGAATCAGTTGTAGAGTTCACATCTACTGTCTTTAAGTAGATGTCCAACATTCTTTCCATTATCTCATGCTACTATGACTATTAATATTGAAGGCAAGCTCTTGAATGGGAATCTTTTCCTTCCATGACCTGCTAAACCATAGTACTACTTCTTTTAATCATGGGAATGGTAAAAACAAAGCCTTAAGAAATATAATCATAAAACCTAGTCACTTACTAGAATATGCTAAGACTGAACTTAATGTACGTTATTAAAAGTTTAAGATATATTTGTCCTCTTCTTGGCTTCAGCCAGAGTAAAAGCAAAGAGGCTCATGGTTAATGATCAAACTATTTCAGAATTATGTTCTAAGGACTTTTGTAGTTTTCAGGAATTAAGAATTTCTGCTGAGTACATATTACTGCCCATGACTACATTGTTTTTTGAAGCCAAGGCATGCTGCTTTGACACAGGAATAAAGTGATTAGTAAATTATACCATGATAATTGAAAAATGAGGTTTCTAAATTCAAAGCTATGCAAGTTATAATTATATACTGATTAAAACAATATTTTAGTTAACATTGAGCTAAGATAATATATTGATAATTTGATAATTATAGCATTATTTAGCTGATCAGATTTCTATCTTCTTTTAAACAAAAGTACTAAATTCATTATGATCTCTGTAAAAATAAAAATAAAAATATGGAGAAAAGAATATATATCATAAAGAGACATCCAGTACAGCAATGAATGTCAAAGAAGGCCTCTCTGTTCAAGATGTTTTTCAAGGAGAAAATTTTCTGTTTAGGGCCTCTACATGGCACTCTATTTTGCAGCTTAGTCTTAAAGAGTCAAGTTGGAAAGAAATCATCCATGTGTTAAAGCTTCATACATTACTAGCTGAGAATACATTTGTACTATTTACTAAAGGAGCAGATCTGCTACTTTTATCTCAGCGTCAGTTCACATCAAAAACAAGCTGGTTCTTACCAAGAATAGCCTTGTTCAGGACTCATAGCTTATTTTGTAAATTTCATCAAAAGAAACCAATTGTAAAAATCTTTAAAATGTTATTGGGTGGAGAAAAAGCATGGTCTTATCTACTAAAAGCAGGGTCCCTCTGGAGGGCTTAGAACTGTGAGGAATGATCTCTTAAAGGGAAGGTATCATTCTATGCAGAACCTAAAATAGCTTTTGTCTGGCATAGAGATTTCAGAGATTCCTGGCATTGAGCACAAAGTACATGGGTTGATTTAAAGTTTAAACTAACTACAAGAAATCATAATACCTTTGATCACCAATTTTATTGAAAAAAAATGTAGATTTGAGATGTACAAAGAGCTTTATGGTTCCTTACAAGAGGATTTCATTCCAGTAAAAGAAAAGCATTAAGACATAATATTTTATAGGGTTTTATAAAAGAATCACTATCTGTATTGAAAAGGTATAACAAGGTGAGTCCAAATCTTCCATTCCCTCAGGCTGCTTTATGAATTCTTAAGTACTCTTACATGATGAAATTGTTGATATTTCTCACTGCCAGAGATGAGAAGCAAAGTGTTGCTGGCTAACAGCAGTGTCCTTAAACCAAGATGAGGAGTGGGATATAGAATGCCAAAATGCATACATGGCATTCCACAGAAGGGAAAATGGTTCAGACCTGTGGGTTGAAGCAATGAGAGGAATAGGATCAGAAACCATGACATGGGGCAAGTTGAAATTATAAACTTGAGTAACCAGAAAAATAGACTGAGCAAAGCAGAATTGTAGGTAAAACTGGAGGGACTGAAAAGAAGAGAGTTAGTAATGAGAATTAATTTACATAGCTTTTTTTAAACAATCCAAAGAGGTTTTAAAGATAAGGGAACTGAGGTATTGAGAGAGTAAATCATTTCCACAACTAGCAAATCTATTATGATTTTAATACAGATTTCCTATTTCCAAGGTTGACATTTTATTCCCTATACCATACTGTAAAATGGCACATATCTGTTCCTGGCTCCTTTTTAAACAGTGATATATTGTGCTATCTTGGTTCTCCATATCTTAAAATCAGGAATCCTTCATCATTAGTCCTTTGGAGTGATTCTGGATCCATGTCTTGCTAATAATAATGACATCATTCATAGTTCATCATTATGCTTTATTGCTATTACTGTGTAAAGCATTCTCCTGGTTCTTCTCTCTTCACTTTACATCATTTCATATAAGTTTTTTTGGTGTGTGTTCACCTTGTTTGTCATTTCTTATGGCACAATGGTATTCCATTATAATCATATGCCACAACTTGCTCAGCCATTCACCAGTTGATGAATATCCCTTCAGTTTCCAGTTCTTTGCTACCATTAGGAGGGCTACTATACATATCTTTGTGCAAGTAAGTGCTGAGGTCAAAGTTTTTGTAGAGAACATAAGGACTTGACATAGAATGAATCTGAATAGCTTAAATCTCTTCTGAAATATTTTCAGTTTTCCAGATATCTTCATGTGGAAAATAGAGCATAAATTACTGTCTTCAAATAACTTTTCTCCCACATGTTAAATTATATTTGACTTTACTAAGACAGTAGAAATAACACTATTCAGTAATCTTACTCATGCTATGAAATGAGCTATAAAATAAATGAATGAATGAATAAAAATTCAAATACATTTGCTTAAGTGTCATGGAAGATATCCAATGTGGAGTCCAAGCAAAAGAAGAATTCCCTTTTTATAAAAAAATGTTCATAAATTTAGTTTGCGTTATATGAACAGAATCAAATCATAGGAAATTAAAAAGTATTCTCAGTGAAATCTATAGCAATATAAGGGATTGAAAATTTAATTGAGAATGAAGAAGTCCTGGGAAGCCAAGAGTTGGAGATGTGAAAGGAGAGAATTCTAAACATGGAAGACAACCAGTGAAAACACTCTGGATATGAATATGGAATGTCTTATATGAGGAATAACAAGGTGGCCAGTGTCTCTAAATCATAGAGTAAGCATAGGGGAGTAAGATCAAAGACTAATGAAAAGATGGGAAAGAGCAGATTATGAAAGACTTTAAAAATCAAAAAGAAGGTTTTATATTTCAGACTGGAGGTAATAGGGAGCCACTGGAATTCACAGAGATGACATGGTGAGACTTGTTTAGGAAATTCAATTTGATAACAGAATGGAGATGGACTAGAATGAGGAAAGATTTCACGTAAGAAGATCAACTAGTAGGCAATTGTAATGGCTCAGATAGAAAATGACTAGATTCTATACCAGGGATGTGACCATTCCAAAGGAGAAAAAAGAAAATATAATACAACAAATACATATAACTCATCATATTATTTACTGTCTTGAGATGAGGGAAAGGGTGCAAGAGAGGAAGAGAACATGGGTCAAGAAATGTCAGAAAACAATTATTAAAAGTTGTATTGACATGTAATATTGAAAAAATACTAAAGGAAGAAAAAAAAAGAAAAAAAATCTTGGTTCTCACTGAATTAAATATGCAAAAGTAAGATTTGTGAATGTGTTGAAATTATGCCCTAAATTTTAGTTTTTAATATAATTTAAAGAAACATAAATATGTTAGTGATTAGGAAACATAATATATGTCTTACTCATAAATAAGGAAATAAAGGCACCTCTTTCAATAGATACACTGTCATTTTTATTGACAACCATAGTGTAATTCTGACATTGTTGTTGATATTTAATATCACAGTAGAGATTTTTTAAAAGCTTTTTTCCCCTTAAAAATGTAACAAATGATTTCTCTACTAAATTCTTTTGAAGTATTTTGTTGGGAAATAAAGTCCCAGAATCCCTGTATATAAATGTGATAATTAATGTTTAATTTTAATGAAATTAATATTTGAATTTTTTCATTTTCTTTTCTAATTTATTATTTATTTCTTTACATTAAAATAGTTTTAAATTATCTTCTTCTTCCCACTGAGAAGGCAAGCAATATGATATCAATTATACATGCAACACCATGCCAAATTTCCATATTAGCCAAATCTTTCTATCTGTACTATCCCCTGAAAAAAAAAAACAACAAACAAGAAAACTGAAGTGAGATAATTATATTTCACTTTGCAATCAGAATTCGTCAGTCCTTTCTCTGAAAGTACATAGGATTTTTTCATCCTTTGAAATTGTCTTGGCTCATCGCTTTGATCAGAGACTTTCACAGATTATCATTCCTATAACATTATTCTTCTCTTTTCACTTTGCATCAATTCATATTGTTGTTGTTCAATCCTTTCAGTCATGTATGCCTTTTCATAAATCCATTTGGAATATTTTTGACAAAGATACTGGCATGATTTGCTATTTCCTTATATAGTTCATTTTTCTAACCCTTACCTTCTGTCTTGGAGTCAATACTGTGTATTGGTTCCAAGGCAGAAGAGCAGTAAGAACTAGGCAATGGGGGTCAAGTGACTTGCCCAGGGTCACACAGCTGGGAAGTGTCTGAGGCCAGATTTGAACCCAGGACCTCCTGTCTGGAGGCCTGGCTCTCAGTTCTCTGAGCCACCCAGCTGCCTCCTAGACAGCTCATTTTACAGTTGAGGAAAATGAAGTAAACAGTGTTAAGTAAATGTCTGAGGCAAAATTTGAACTTAGGTCTTCTGTTATGCCAAGCTCCCTACCTGCCCATAGGTTTTGCCACGATTTTTCTGACATCATTCCCTTCACCATTTTTATAGTACAATAGTATTATATCATAATCATAAGTCACTAGCTTGTTACTAAGACTTGTTTGGTGAGTTAAGTGAGGATGACAGCCTTTTTTAAAGCTTTCTTGAAGAATATTTTAAGGGTTTTAATTTAAAAAGTTTTATAAGTCTTTGAGATGCTGCAAGATACTCGCTTACTCAGTGAACAAAGAAGATTTAAGATAAATAAGAACACCACCTCCCTTACATCAAATGTTTCTAAAAATATATTCTTTCCTTCTACAAATATAGATCTACAAATTGCCCTCTCAACCCTACCTCACCCCAGGGGAGGAAATTCCTCATTACTTCCTTGTATTTTCCAGAATTCTTTGCAAATGATATGACTCAACAAAAATTGTTGGAAAAAAGAGGGATAACAGTGAAGGAGAATAGAAAGAGCATTTGATGAGGAGTTTGGAGACATGTTATATATTAGTATTAGAGGTAAAATTTTAAGTACATTGCTGACAGTTTGTAAAGTTCATCATTGCTGTTTCATGGTTATATATACATTTATATATTTATTTTTGGTTCAACAACTCAAATCAGAAGGAACTTTGGATTTACATTATACATGACATCCTTTCAAAGTATGTTCATTCTCTGATTCAAACCCAAATAAGGCTCATCTGATTCACAAAAGAATCACAAATAGGCCAATTTCTAAACAAAGGATTTAACAGAAATTTTCATACAGTTTTGTGTGTGTGTGTGTGTCTGTGTGTCTGTGTGTGTGTGTTTAAATCCCCCTGCCATTTCTATTACAGGTTTTTCACATTTCCTTGCTATCTGATGCATGGAATTTTAGAATTAAATGAGACCTTAGTGATCTTCTATCATTTAGTTGCTTTTCAGTCATATCCTCATCAAGACCTCATTTAGGATTTTTTTTATAGATACTAAAGTGATTTACTATTTCTTTTTCCAAATGAGGGAACTGAGGCAAACAAAGTTAAGCGACTTGCCTAAAGTCACATAGCTAGTGTCTGAATCCAAATTTGAACTCAAGAAAATGAGTTTCCCTGACATCAAGGCTGGCTTTCTATCCTCTGGGCCACCTAGCTGCTCTTTCTAATCCTACCAATTCATCAATGCCCTTTCTATATAATTTCTGAGACATCACCAAGTCTGGTCTCAGTGTGAATTATTTCTAGTTGTGGAAAAGCCACTGCTCAAATGGCAATAGTTTATTTTGGGCCAACAGTTTCAAAGCTTTTCATTTTATTTAGTTGAAATTTGCTTCCCTTTGACTTTCCTCCAACATCCAAGTTCTGTCATCTCCCTTCCCCAGCTACAAAACCCAAGCCAATTTCCAAACAATTTTTTTAAAGTATTTGAAAACTTATATGATTACATTCCCATCCCCACCTAATCTTTTCTCTGGGTTAAAGACACCTAATGTTAGCAAAGATGTGTTTGACCAAGAGTGGGGAGAGAAGATGTAATGGCAAGAAGCTCAGTGGGTGGGCATTCATCTTAAATGAGGATTCAGTCACTTCATCCAGTATTTATCAAGCATTTACAATATTCCAGGAAGAGATTCAAACACAAAAAATTAAATAATGCCTATTCACAATTAGCTTAGTTTAATTCTGATGGTGCATGGGGAATTAGTACGTATGAAACATATACAGCATATATACATGTACATGGCCAGGCCATCCAATAGTAACCGGGAGGAGGTAAAAATCGACTTTTCTTAACTTTCATTTAGTTTATTATGTGAAAGAAACAAGGAGAATATTTTATTTTCTGTCCTGGATACCTACAGAAAATGTTCCTGACTGGTAAGAGGAAGAAGATATTTTAAAATGATATAATTAATTATTTCCTTTAGTTCAACAGAGATTAATTGTTTGCTAAATGCAAGTAACAACCTGTGCATCTTTTTGAGTGGATAAGAAAGCCATATATGTAAAGGAAAGGTCAAAAAGTTAAGCTAGTTGAGTGAAGACATGACATCTGTGAAAGCTATCTTTTTTGGAATTTGACTGTTGTCAGACCTTTAAATATTAGTTTGTTTTACTTTGATTTTCCCTCTGTCATTTTTAAAAGAACCCTGTAACTGGGGCAGAGTGATAGTGTCACTTTGCTTTGCAAGCAAAAGAATGAACTATACTTTTCCTCCCTCAATCTCTTCCTTCTTCTATCCTTTCCTCCCTCCTCTCCCTCTCTTTCTTCCTTTCCAGGCTAGTTTAGCACAAGTTTGTGTTATTTTTTCTAAACCTTTATCTTCCATCTTAGACTGAGACAAAATTGTGTATTGGTCCTAAGGCAGAAGAGTGGTGAAGGTTAGGCAATGGGGGTTAAGGGACTTGCCCAGGGTCACACATCTGGGAGGTATCTGAGGTCACATTTGAACCTAGGATCTCCTGTCTCTAGTCCTGGCTCTCAATACACTGAGCTACCCAGCTGCCCCCAATTTTGTGTTATTTTTAACACATTACATGAAGTTGGAAGAAAAGTTCTGGTGAATTTGAAAAAAATAGCAAATACAAAGAACAATCACCATTAAAAAACAAAATGGGTTTCCTATTAAAAATAACTATAGTATTTTATTTAATAGGAAGGACACAGAAATGTAAATTATCTTCTTCAAAATACTGCCCAGTTTCTTGCCATATTCAGCTGCACAATATGATGAACCTAAAGATAGAAATGATTTTTGTTTCTGTTTTGCCACAAGAGGAAAATAAGGGTATTACAAAGAAAGTTAAAGAAAATCTAGTTATATGTATAGTCGAACAGTCTTATGTTTCTAATAACTACTCTCTATTAGTGTTCTTCATTTCATTTCATCTTTTTGGGTCCAATGCTAACATAAATTTACCAAAAACAACATAGTAGGCAAATTTTGGTATATGAACTAGAAACATCTGGACATATAGAATAAATGTTAATTATAGAATAACCTAGCAACATCAGATTGACCTTAGTCATTATGAAGTCTGGGGGGCAAAGGTTTACTTTCATTCTTTTATATTATTCATTCTACTTAGAAATTATCCCCACAAATCAACTATCTCATTTTAGAATGAAAAGAAGTGACCTCTTGTCTATTGTTAGTTTTATCTACTTCAATTAGTGAAATTAGCTGAATAATACACTCAATAGCACATAATTTTCCACTTCAAAATTACTCTAAATTTTTGGCAATTTAGAATGAACAGTTAATATCAATTTATGAATGCAAATTTATTCAAATTATATCCTATTGAAGTTAACTAATTTTTTAATTGAAGAAATTATGATACAGAGGAAGAAATATTTATCATTTACCTTAGAGTACATTTAGAATTAAATTATTTTTAAATAACATTAATTTTTCTCCTATCATATATAAAAACAATTTTAACATTCATTTCTAAAAATATTTCAGTTCTAAATTCTCTACCTTCTTCCTACCTATTCTCCCTCTGATATAGATTTTATATGTAAAATCATTTAACACTTTTTTCATATTAGCAATTTTGTGGAAGAGATTTCAAACCAAAAGAACAAAGAGGAGGAGGAGGAAGAAAGAAAGAATGAAAGGAGGAAGGAAAGAATGGAGGAAAGGAAGAAAGCAGGAAATGTGGGAGAGAAGAAGGAATGGAAGAAAGGAAAGGAGGAAAGAAAGAAGAGAAGAAAGGAGGGAGGGAGGAAGAACAAAAGAAAGAAAGTGAAATATAGTGCTTTTTGGTCTTTAATCAGACTCTATCAGTCCTTCTCTGGAAGCATATGGCATTTTTCATTATGTGTCTTGTGGATATGTCTTGGATCTCTGCATTCTTGATATTAACTTGGTCCTTTATGACATAAGCACTGTACCCCAGAAACCCAGGCCAACTATTACCAGGGAAACTCCCTTGCCCTTGCATCCTTGTGACTCTTAACCTAGAAATACCCAATGACCTTACCTAGGGTCCTGCGATGTTTACCAACTCTTTTGTCCTCTAGATTTAAGATGGACAAAGAAATGAATCTTTTTGCCTCCAGGCAGACCCCAGTCAGATGACCACCCCACCCCACCAAACGCCTGAGGGACTAACACTGTCCAAGTCACATCCATACCAGGACATAGCATCTAAAGAGTATATAAACCCCAGAACTGATGTCATCTGGGGGACAGCCTTTCCTTTCATGCTGTCCTCCCAAAGAACTTCTCTCCATCTTGCTGTCCCACCTTGCTATCCTCCTGGCCACTCTCAACATTACTTTCTAAATTAATAAATCTCTTTTATGTTTTTAAGCTAATTTTTGAAGTCTTGCATGCTTGCAAAAGGTATCCTCCCCGAACCCCAAAGGTATCCTTCCCGCCCATAACACTGTAGTTGTTCATCAAAACATATAGTTGTAGTTACTAGTTTTTCTGATTCCGCTAACTTCATTTTGCATCAGCTCATGTGTCTTTATAGATTTTTACAAAATTATCCTGTTCATCGTTAGAATTAAATTATTGAAAAAAAATAGATCCCAGCAGCTTTGTCCTGTCACTTCTTGTGATTATTTATATAAGATTGACAGAGTTATTCCTTAAAGCTTGAAAAGTCCACCAAAGTGTTAATCCTATTCAACTGTCTAATTTCACAGAGAAGAAAACAGAGATCCAAAGAGACAGTGATTTTCATTCATACCACTTGATATTTTAATTTAATTCTTTTTTACTGTATTTTGGGGAAGGGGACTGCATCTTTTTCTACAATTTGTAGTTTTAGAGAGTTGTGAGGTACACCAAGAACTGAATGACTTGCCCAGGGTCACCCAGTCTGAACATGTCAAGGGTAGTATTAAACTTATATCTTTACTCTGAGGTTAGTTATCTGGCTGCTGTCTCCACTGTCTCCTCTGACATGCTGCCCATTCCTCTGTTTGAATGAATGAAATGAGATACCTCTAATGAAACACTGTTTTTATAATGATTTTTCCCTATATATCTTGATGTAAAAATCAGGCATTCCTAATGGATATCAAACATGTGTGGGACAGTCTGCTATGTTTGTCTGCTTGGGCATGACATAGACAGAAACTACAGAACAAACTAGTAAATAAGATGAAGAGTGAAGAGGAGGGGTGTACCGGGCATAGACCAATGAGCAGAGCAATGAAAAAGGATTTTTTTTCTTTTAAACAAGGACTGCTTTTATCTTTTCTGCTCAATGGCTATAGTCCCAACTCTCTCAGGTCATGGCATTGTCAAAATAGATCTGACTAAAGTTAAATCCTATTAGTAACAAAAACAAAAAACAAACTGAATCATGTTTGCTCAATATCTGGATTTAGGTGTTACCTATGCCTTTGAAGTGTTGATAATCATTGATCCCTTTCTTGAAAATGTCTAGCCTCAATTATCTTATGCCACCTTAAAACATGTTGAAACTTATGTAAGACCACATATAGATTATATATGTATATATTTGTGTATATGTATATACATATTTATGGAAAAAAGAAAAGGCTTAAAATTAAAGCTGGCAAATATGTTCAGCTATTTTATACACACATAAAAATATTAAAATAATTTAAAAGTTTTTCAGTCTTTTCAAAGTGGAGTTGATATTTGGTTTTTTAAGTATCTCAATGAATACATTAAAACTTATAGATTTTTTCTATGGACAAAACCTGATTTTATCTAGGAGACAATATAATCATAAGGAGCTTTATCGAACACACAGACACAGAGTTGATTTTATATCGAGATAAATTTTCTAAGGTATGGTATTTAGGTAAGTATATAAAGGAATTTTAATAAACTTGCAGAATGAAACTACTTTATGCACTATAGCCAAGTAATGAAGACCTTTAATAAGCAATTAAGAACAACAGAAATAACAGATGCCAAGTAATCCTTTAAGAAATAACAGAATAAAATTGTGTCCAGGAAGACAGCTAGAACAGAGAAGACATCAACATCTCAGTCATTATGTAGACATTACAGAGCTGTACAATAAAAGCGCCCATGAGATCACAACAAATATAGTAGTCTAATTATTTATCATACTTCTGCAACATGGCAGTGTGTCCCTGGAAAACCAGCTTATTGTGGTCATAGATATACAGAAAAATCAGAATGAAATTTATGTTTGCTGAATCGTGTAATACTCTCATTTCCACAAATTTCTGTTCAATATAATTTTATTTAATGATATTTTTTCCAGGCTTATACACAAGCTCCCCTCTTTTCATCAGTGTAGATAACAGAATTGACATAAATTTAATATTTTACCTCTGAAATTCTGTTTACATTGGATCTGAGGCAAGAAGGAGAGAATTCCATTCCACCAATAATTATTAATTAATTTTAAGTTCCTAGTATAGTATATTATACTATTTAAGTATAAAGGATATACTGAAATAGAAAATATTATTATTAATATTAAGCTATATATATATAATAATATCCATTTACCAAATACTTCCCAGTTTCTTAGAGGAGGCCAAGAACAAAAATCAAATGGAAAAAGGGATTTCCCAGCAATAATGGGATGTTCTAGATAATCTGCTTGTGGCTGCCTAAAGCCCTGAACTATTACAGAAAACTTCAAGCAATATCATTATCACTTGACATTTCTTGAACATATAAATACCCATAGTGGTGGTGAGGGAATTGAATGAAGAATTTCTTTTGGCCACAATACGATGTGTAGTAGAATATATAAATTTGCAAAAACCTAGTAAGTTAGAATCAGAATTGAAAAGGAACAATATGTTTTGGGGAAAAATTTACTGGACTTTGAATGTCTTCAACTTTCTTTCTGAATAAAGGTCCAGCTTTTGAAAATTAATAATTCCATTATCCTACTATTTTCTTCTGATATTATGTCTGCAATTGTGGAATATCATAATGTCTGAAAAATTAAATTTATGGTTCATTCACTCAAAAAGCAATGGAGAAGTACTTAGAAGGCTCATATTGCACGTCGTGCTAACAAAAAGTTGCCAAGGAGGAGTAGCAAAAAAGATTGTTGTCAAATTTGTGACCAGAAAAGAGCCTGCCCTTTAATATAGCAAGAGCGAGAGAGTAGAATGACACTTGGATTACATTGGTATCCAAACGACTTCAAGAGATGGAGAAGTTCCAAAAATGTTGTATAGACCATCTGTTAAAATTTCATGAAAGAATTTTAAAAAGTTACACAACATGAAAAGGTGAGGACAGTGTGTATATATATATATATTCTCTTTTTTCTCTTCCCACTCAGGATAATGTAAACACCTTAAGGGTAGTGACTGTTGAATTTTTGTCTTACCATCTTCAATACCTAGCACTGGACTTAGTCTACAGTAATTCATTCATAAATGTTTATTAATCTGAGTGAAAAAGAATTGTCACATTAATAGATATCTTTCCTTCAAAATAGATCAGAACATTTGTCCTTGAGGTATTTCCCAGCTCATTGGAGAAACACTTAGTCACATGAAACAATAAAAGAAATCGCATACTAGTCAGTCAGACAATAAACATTAATTAAATGCTTACTTTGTACCAGGCACTACACTAATTGTTGGAGATATTAAAAACAAAACAACCAAAAGATAGAAAATTACCATTTCTCTCAAGGAGTTAATGGTCTAATGGTGGAGACAACATGTAAACAACTACATGTAAATGAACTATACATAGAATAATATTAATGGAAAGAAGGGACTAGAATTACGGAGAATTTAAAGTATTCATTTAAATGTATTTTGGTGACCTAATACATGAAAGAAATGTTAACTAGAAAATGAGAAATGAGAGAGGGAATCCGTTTGCTATTTTATTGTAGTTGTTTATTCTACACTCATCCTAAAAGGCTTTGAGCTATGGGTTGGTCCTTGGAAGTGTTCATGACAATATGGATAGAAGAAAATTGGATTAACAGGCACATGCTTGGGGGTATGGGGACAGGGGTTTGAAGAACGTTAGAGGAGAAGGGGAACTGGGTTAGTTTCCAGTAAAATAACAGTGACCAGCCAGTCTGGTCCGTCACACCATGTCAGTGTCAAGATCAACAAGTTTAAGCCTCCAATTTTTTTTTCAGTTTTTTTTCAACCTGCAACTTTTGATTTTCAAAAGTGTTCTTGATTACCCTTTTGAGCTCTCATTGAATTGATCCTCAGTCAATTGCTTCTGGAATTGGGGATCCATTTCCCCTACTTTTTAGCTGAGTTTTTACCTGTCAAAATGTGTATTATGGAGATTCCTGCTCATTATTTCCTGACATGAGCTCTAGCTTCACATAATCAATCACTTCATTGAATGGATAAGTCAGATAGGCATTGCCCATTTTGGTTAGAGCTTTCCAATCCTACTCTAGCTGCTGAGAATGTGTCCTTAGATTTAGGCATAAATTTAAATAATTAAATTCCTTTAATCTATTCAATTACTCTTTTATTTTTTAACTTGCTCAAGACTATGATTTCAATGGTACCAGGAATGAACAGTGTTCAAACTCTATCTTATGTGTGACTATACATAATTGTCTATCAAAGGCAGGACTTCAACCCAGGTGACCCTGACTATACCTCCTTTTTTGTTTTGCTCTGTGTGTGTGTGTGTGTGTGTATTTTGAATGAAGATTCAAATGGCTCAATAATTCCTATTGATAAAGTAAATTTCTTCACATTGAATTCATGTCTATGAGGTTGCTTATTTTAATTAGCCCTAACCACATGCTGTGGATTTGAGGGTTGGGATTCTGAGTGGGAACCCTAAATATTTTAGTGGTTCCATGTTATTTAGTGAGTCATTTTCTTTGTACCATTTTTCTATAGTCCTGTCTTGTAGATTTGCTTACTCTATATTTTACCCATATTTCCTTTTTCCCCAGTTTTTAGTTTGAATGAATGTGTAGAAAACAACTACCCTGTCATCTTTCTGATTATATGACCTCTACCTTTACGTTTTCCTAGCAAAGATGTAATTTAAATAAGCAAATTTTTCACTGCTTAGTTGTCTGAAGCAGTAATGAAGAAGTAATGAAGCTTTCAGAAGTTCTTCAAAGGAATATTTTCTGCTGTTAAAGAATTTAACTGAATGATACATGAAACACAAAGCATCTCTCACATGACAATAAGAATAGAACAATTACATCTTGGGATACATGAAAGTTTATTTCCCATTGACTGAATGCCCATTAGGGTTTGGATAAATTCATCAGAAGTTCATATGGGGAAGGAAATTGTAGGAATAAAGAGTTTGGCATGGAGCCAATAAATAGAGATGAAAATCAAAATAAAAATGTAATGACGGGGCCACTGGAACAATTTATTTAAAGAGACACAGTTAAAGAACAAAAATAACAGCTATGCTGAAGATCTTTGGGGAAAGGATTGTTTTTCCCTTCTACAGAGGAGTGTTTCCAGGATTGCTATCATTATAGGTGAAACACAGTGTGGAAATGTACCCCAGTGGTGCAGATAAGGAACTGAGACAACTTATTAGCAAGCTTTGATAACTGCTATCTATGACTTTCTATGTCCACACAACAGAGGCAGAAATTTATCATATCTTCTTGACCTCAAAGCCAGTACTCTAGCTAATACATTGTCTCTCTTAATGAAGAAAAAAATTAAATTTAGTAAATAATAACTATCTAATTAATATTTTAAGCTGAGGATTAAAGGAAGATATGTCATGTGAAGAATTTGAAATAACATAGATGTGATTATTGGCAATAATCAAATTGCCCAGGGCCTATAAGACTATCTCTATTACTAATTAGTGTAACAATATTGATATGTTTTCAAGAAAAGATAAAAGGTGGATTTAAATGCTATTAAAATCTTTTCATTTAAAATGATTCTGAGAGGGAAGCTAGGAAGAAGAAAAATCAAGGATATTATACAGGTACTTATATAACAAGAGAGAAAACATATTTTGAAAAACTGACAAAATCCAAAACATAATAATAGAATACATATTTAAAAATTATAGGTCTATAAAAGAGAAGAATGGCATTATTTGGAGCAGGGCATAACATTTTTCTTGACTGGGATTTAGAGTTAGTGATCAATATTATCAAAATTGATTATAAATGTCTATTTATTAACTTTGTAAATGTTTATTTATTAATTCTGCTCTGGTTTCATCTTTATTTTTTCCCATATACATAAGTACTGTGAAATACTAATATCAACCCATGAGTATATGATTTTAATTGAACTAAAAGGTCCTCTTAACACATTTCATCAGCTTCTGCAAACCAAACACAATTAAATTAACTGACCATCAGTAAACAGTTTTCTTTGGGTGACTACGAAATAAGGAAATCAGAAACTTAAAAAGATCATATCCTCAGTTTCATTAAAAATTTTTTTTGTTAAGAAATTCCATTGCTTTAAATCATACCATTTTAAAATTTATATTCTTTCTTATCATTGCTTTCTTGTGATTCAAGGATATGATGAGGATTTTTCAGTCATGTAATGCTGATGAATATTGTATTTTTTTAGCACAGACTTGGTATCAATGGATAATAAATATGATGCATTGCCATTTATTTTGACAACAAAGAAATCCATATCCCACTGTACCTTAAAAGCTAGATGTTCAGAATCTGTTTTTCTTTTTATAACATGATGGGTATTCACTACTAATAAAAAAATACAATGTCAAGGAACAACAATATGCATAGCATTTCGAATATTGTAGTTACAATTGCATCACTGTGATCTGTTTTGGGGCAAGCAGCAGTGGAAAGTTATGAAAGAACCATATACTATCTTTCTCAACTTTTTATCCACAGTTGTAGAGTTGAAAGCAGTCATAGACAAATAAAAGAAAAAGTGATTAAATTAAATTTCATTTATGGACCTTGAAATTTGAAATCTTCTTGATCTTCATGTATCAAAAATATTCTTTTAATTGTTTTTCTAATTTTTTTTCAAAAACTTCTAAATACATAAGACATGCAAAAATAGGTATTGAATTTGATTTGGCCTGGAGGCCATAGTTTATCAATCCTTGTTTTCTTTATGTAGTTTCCACCAAATTCTTTTATTTCTAGTTCTTTCCTGTTAATGATTGTTTACCCAGTTTTCCCTTTATTTAGCATGTTTGTACATAACTGTGTGAATATTGCCTCTTCCATTAGGCCGTGACATTGGAGGGCAATGATTGCCTTTCCTTGTGGCTTCAGTGCTTAACATTGTACCTGGGACATAGTAGCCATGTAATAAATGTTTATTGACTGAATGACATGTTAGTAAATGTGGTCCTATTCCAATCTTTCCCATTTGACCATGTTAGTAAGTGAATAAAAAATAAAGAAATGAAAATAAAAATATATTAGTACAAGTTTATTTGCTTCTATAGCAAGATATTATTAAAAAGATAGAGGTATGAGATAGAAATACCCTTCCAAATATTGCTACAATCTGAAAGAGGCACTAGGGGAAAGGTGAAGCCTGAAGGAAATACCTAAGTTCTTTGTCATTTATCTATCTTCTGGTCTGTCAAAGCTCCTCCTTTAAGAGTTCAGTAGTTTGCATTTCCTTCCTCCCTTCCTCCCTCCCTCCCTTCCTTCGTTTTTGACTTGCCTAACCTGCTTTTTTCCTCTTTTTGTTTTCTTTTGTTTTATTTTCTTCTATTTAACCCAAAGGGAAACAGTTCCCAATTATTCATTTTTGACAAGAAAACCAATAATTTTAGGAATTATGTCACCATTCTTAATAGCTAATAAGAAAGACCCTAACCAGATTAAATTCTGTATCTTGATTTTAGACACCTTCAACAACCTTAGTTAAACAGATAATTACACTGAATTTTTTCATTTCAATTTTTTATTCTTTATTAATCATTATATATGGTACAATATCCCATCACAAACATATATCAAAATGTATTTACTCATTCCCCAATTGATGGGCATCCCCTCATTTTCCATTTCTTTACTACCACAAAGAGAACTGCTCTAAATATTTCAGATCTTTCCCTGATCTCCTTGGGAAGCAGACCTAGCAATGGTATTACTTGGTCTAAGGGTATACACACTCTTATAAAACTCTTTGGGTGTGATTCCAAATTGTTCCTCAAAATTGTTGGATCATTTTATTTCATTATTTAAAAAATTAATTATGGCTATAGATAAGGGAGTAGATTTAAAATTTCATTGCTCTAGAGAATTTCCATGAGAAAAAAAGCACCTTTTAATGCAACTTATAGGCTAAGATTTGTCACAAGGATTGAAAGGTTAAGTGACTTCTCTAAAATCACACAGCTACTTTATATTAGAAATGAGAACTAGAGCCCTAGTCTTCTTGGCTTCTAGACCAGGACTCTAATTGCTATTCTGTGCTGCTTCACCCTGCTTTAAAAAGTAGTTGGTTTTTATAATTTATTTTTCACCATTTGAGGAAGTAGTCAAGGTATATGTATGCACATACATGTAAGCACATACAATAGCTTTCAACAGTTTGTAAAGTCACTTAGTAGATAAATATTTATTAAGTACTTGCTCAGTGCAATGTTCTCTGTTGAGCCCTGTGCAGTGTTTTACCTGTATTATTTCATTTGATTTTCACATTAGTCCTGTGAAACATAGTCTCTGATTGTCACAGTTTTACAGATGAAAAACTGAAGCAGGAAAAAGTGAAATAATATCTTGTGAAGACTGGATTTAGCTATCTCCTGATTGTAACAATGAAGGTACTTAGCTCTTCCTTTATAGTGAAGCTAGAATTAGAAACTACGATCTATTTTTAGATTTTAACTACAAAAAGGTGTTAAGTAACTACAAAAGGTGAACTTACCAAAAGAGGTGTTAAGTAACCCAAAAAGATAAAATCTAACCAGAGAAGGTGAGGATTAAAGAATGGACATTCCTATAAAAGCGTCTGCTATGATTGGTAGAT
The DNA here is from genome assembly GCF_027887165.1 of Monodelphis domestica. Classification (NCBI taxonomy): domain Eukaryota; kingdom Metazoa; phylum Chordata; class Mammalia; order Didelphimorphia; family Didelphidae; genus Monodelphis; species Monodelphis domestica. The sequence continues at coordinate 248,416,039 of NC_077229.1, forward strand.
AAAGAGAAGAAGATCTTCAAAAAGAGGATCAAAAGGCAGAAGGAAATCATTTGGATTCAGAGCATTCATTCAGATTCAGATATTTGGTTAGTCATTTGGAGATTTGGGCACTGACTCCAAGGAGTGAATGGAAGATAGACCCTTGAGGAGCCACTGGAAGGCAGACAGCCAGACTTCTTTAGATTGTCACCATTGGTGAGTGAAAAGCTGACTTAATGACCCCACCTTTTCATAAATTCCATTTACTTTAGTAATTCATTTTGGAATTTAGAAATTAAATCCTGGGCAACCACCTAATTAATTAATATATTTCAGTCTCAACCACAATTAATATTAACAATCTTCAAACATTTAATAAGTGATCAAAGTAGAATTAGGACTAAGCTCTTCCTGACTCCAAGGCTAGTACTGTATTCATTGAACAACTTAGTGGCACACTAATTTATTTCAACATAATAAATATTTTTCTTGGGGTATGTACTGTATTGTTAAATTCAAAAGCACATTATAGGAAAAAATTATTTGCTAATCAAATACTTCTCACTTTTGTACCCAAGGAATTAAGTGCCAAGAGAAAAGGTGAATAAACAAGGTTCCTGTATTACATTATCTTTTTCTCCCTATATGAGGGGTTCAAGCAATCCAGAACTTATGAAATGGGACTTTAGGCAAAACCATCTATCCTTCATATTTTGAATTCTGGGTATTTCTATCTCTCCCTCAAAAAATTCACAATCCAGAGGACTACTGCAATAAAATAATCTAGCTATAAGGTGATGAAGGATTGTACTAGGGGTGGTGTTGGTGTCAGAGGAGAAATAAGGGCTTATTGGAAAGATGCTGAAAAGTTGAGATCATCAGGCCTTGGTACCGGCTTGGATATGGGGGGATTGGGGTGTGAGAGACTTTTGTTTGTTTTAATTGATAGTTTTAATGTACCTTAAGCAGGGAGCTATATTTTTAACCCTACAACTTCAACCAGAAGTAACAATCTGACCAAAAAATTCCCCCCAAATACAAGATGACTCACAGGTTGCAAGCATGAGGGACAAACTGGATGGTGTTGTTCTCTAAAGTAATGGGGAATATATGAACTGTGGAAGATTTAGGGGTAAAGATAAGTTCTGTTTTTGACATATTGACTAGAAGATGTCTACTGGATATATAGAGGCACACTTGGAGGTCAGCAGAGAGGCTGAGGGATGAAAAGCATATTTGAAAATCGTCAACACAGAAATGGTAACTAAATAAGTGGCAGCTGATATGATTACCAAGTGAAGTACTATAGAAGGAGAAGAGAAAATGACTTTAGAAAGAATCCTAAAGGACACTTATGGTTAGTTGGTGTTATTCAGAGGAGGATCCAGCAAAGGAGACAGAGAAAGAATAGTCAGTCAGATAGGTGAGAGGAAAACCAAGAGAGAATATTATCTCAAAAACTTAAAGAGACTAAAGTCTGGAGATGGAAAGTGATCAATATCAAATACTGCAGAGAGGTCAAGAAGAAGGAGGATTAAGAAAAAGCCTTTGGTTTTGGCAAAAACATATCATTAGCAGTTATGGAAAGAATAGTTTCAGTGGAATGATAATATTGAAAGCCTAGCACATATTGCATATGGCCTTTTGAGGTTTTTAGCTACAGAAGGCTTAAGAAACCAAGGATGAGAGTGGATATGGAAGAATCAAGTGAGTGTTTTTTTCCCCAAAGATGGAGTTAAGAGAGAATATTCGAAATTAAATGAAAGATTGGCGATGACAGAGGGACAATCTGGTGGAGGAAATAGAATGGAATGGGATCATTTAAACAGGAACAGGGGCCTTCATAAAAAGTAAGACCACTTGATCATGTGAGATAGGAGTGAAAGAGAAAGTGGCAAAAAACCTTTGAGAAATGTATGAGGAAGAGGAGAGAAGAGCCACTTCATAGAGAATGGCTGTATAAAAAGATGAAGCAAGTTTCTCACCTTAGAGAGGGAGTAGAGGAGCTTGGGTGACTTGATGAGGGATGAAAAGGCTTGGGAGAACCACTGTGGAGAGGATAATGAGTCACTGAGAGAGAAATAGAATAGAACCTAGTAAGAGTGAAGAAAATTTAATGCATGTAGGCAGAATAGTCTATGTATAGCATCATATGTGTAGGAGTGAAAGCAAAAAAGAAAGCTGGGAATGAACTTGACTAGATGGAATCACCAATATGATAAGGGGGATAATGTAGAATAGAAATGATTCATTAAAGAATGAACATGAAAAGAAGAAGAGAGAGTGGCTAGTGCAGGGCTGATATTCTGGGAGAGAATTTAAAGATCTAAAGAGTGGGGGTCATGATAGGAAGGAAGAACAAGGTTATGTAAAGTAAGACAAAGGAAAGTGAAAAGCCAGTAGAAGATGGTCAGAGTAGTGGATTCAGAATTCTTGAATATGGAGGTGGTAAATTTGTGGCAATGGCAAGATCAAGGGTATGACTATCTTTGTGTATATCTGAAGTGAAATGGAGAAGTAGTTCATGGGAGGTGAGTAGGATGAGAAACTGAGTGGTTGGCTTACTTCAAGGAAAATCAAGATGTATGTTGAAGTCCTACTATAACAGGGCAGAAGTTAGGTAGGAGAAGCAAATTTTAAGCCAGTTATTGAACAATTGAGAAAAGAAGTGGAGTGACCTGAAGATCTAGAGACAGCACCTTCTAGAATTTTTATTGGGTGGTAGATATGAATAGCATGAACTTCAAAGGAAGAGAAGTTACTGAGTGATGGCAGAAATACCCAACCTGGGAATGATTATGGGAGAATTCCAATATCCCTGCCTTTACTAGTAAGCCAAGAAAATAGAGTCCAAGTGCACCCAATATTAGAAAAGGTGGCCAGGGTGATTTGTTATCACTTCCTACATTTTTTCACCTGCCTAATCTATTGATTCTAACTCTGAAAGAAAACTTCTACACCTGGTCTTTTCTTTACTAATACATTTGTTACCACACCATTTTAAGGCACAATTTACTTTTCTCTTGAACTGCTGAGCCATTGTTTTTGTTCTCTATCATATTTCCCCTTTCCTTCTTTAGAATACATGGGCCCCTTAAATAGTTTTTGGAACTTTTCATATACTGCTTTGAATTTCATTTATTTGAACAGATATATCCATGAAGATTAAGAAGGTCATTAAATGACACACTAGAGGCAACTGGTGCAGTGGAGGGAAGGTTGGTCCTGGAAAAAGAAATACCTGAGTTCAAATCCAGCCTTAGATACTTATAGCTGTATGATTCTAAAAAAAGGCAACTAACTTCTGATTATTTTATTTCTCCCAAATAGAAAATGAATGTAATAATAATAGTTACCCATAGGGTTGTTGTGAGAATTAAATAATATTTGTACAAGCACTTAGCACCAGTGATTAACTCATATTAGGGCTATATAAATGCTCAATAGCACCTAGATGATACAGTGGATAGAGTGCTGGACCTGGTGTCAGGAAGACTCCACTTCCTGAATTTAAATCCTGCCTCAGACACATTACCTGTGTGATGCTGAGCAAAAACACAGGATGCTGTCTGCCTCATTTTTCTCACCTGTAAAATGAGTTGCAGAGGTAAGTGGTAAACCACTACAATATCTTTTCCAAGAAAACCCTAAGATTAAGTTGTGAAGAGTTGGACATGACAAATATAAATATTTATTCCTTCCTTTTGTTTCTCCCACTCCTAACTCTAGATCAAAATTTCACTTTATAATTATTAACTTGTTATGAGAATAATTAGATCAGAGGCTTAGATCTGCTAACTTCTGATTATTCATACCTTGGAAATTAAGTAATTAGATGAGGAAGTGACAGATAAGAAAGAGACTTTAGGAATGTATAAAAACAAGGTCTCTTTAGCTTCTGTTACAGCAAAGTCAGGACAGACAGCATCCAGCTTGTGGAAGTCTCAAATAACTGAAGATTTCAATTTTATCAGGTTTGGCTAAGGGAATTGCCTTTTTGACCTACAGAGATTGTGATATATTTGTGTTTCTGCCACAGAAAATCAACAAACACATTTACACTAAGGGCAAATTAGTCTTTCTACTAGATGGAAAAATAAAAAGAGTGGAGCAATACCTCTCCTCCCCCAGTTTATGAGAAAAAATGAAATATTATCTAGCATGTTGGGAACAAAAAAGACTCAGGAGGAAAACAAAAAAAGAAAAAAAGTCTCTGAAGAAATGTAGGGGAATCCAGAGCAGGGACTAAATAGAAAAATATGAGAAGAAGGAATGATATAATGCAGAAGATAAAGCTAAATTATCTGTAAGTGGCTTTAATATATGCAATATCCCTACAAAGCCATCCTGCCTCTACCCCATATTAATCTCATATTCTGAGGTTGGGTTCCCCTGGAGAATAGATATCCTTTTGATGAAGGACTCTGTGGCTCCATACTCCTAAACTCATAATTTAGGAACCATACTCATATTTCCTTATCAGTCAACCAGAGGATATAATTAGTTCAAAGTAAGGGCATTTACTACAATGACATACTATGAATAGTAGTAATAGTCAATGACCATTTATTTAACATTGATTATGTGCCACATTAAAATAATCTCAGAGGAAAGGCACTAGGATGGAAAAGATGGGATGGAGGAGGGTATTGTGATGTTCCTGCAGAAGATGGCATTTGAGCTGAGTATTGATAGAAAGAAGGGAATCTATAAGGCAAAGATAAGATGGGAGAGCTATTTTCCCAAATACTTTACTTAGCATTGGAATTAATTGTTTTTTAAATGTTTAGTAGAATTCACTTGTGAATTCATCTGGAACTGTTTTTTTCTTCCCCTTAGGAAATTCATTCATGGCTTTTTCAATTTCTTTTCTTGAGATGGGATTACTTAAGTATTCCATTTCCACTTCTGTTAATCTGGGCAATTTATATTTCTTTAAATATCCATCCATGTCACTTAGTTTCTTAGATTAATAGCATAAAATTGGGCAAAATAACTCCTAAAATTAATTTCCTTTTTATTTTATTGATTGTAATTTTAGCCCTTTCATTTATAATACCAGTATTGGTTTTCTCCTTTTTTTAATCAAATTAACTATGTATCTATTGTTTTTTTCATAAACCAGATTATTATCTTATTTATTAGTTCAATGTTTGTCTTACTTTCAATTTTATTAGTCTCTCCTTTGATTTTCAGGATTTCTAGTTTTGTATTTGGGGGGGGTTTGTATTTGTTCTTTTTTTTAAGATGTATACGCAGTTCATCTATATACCCCTTTACTGTTTGAAGTAAGGATTTAGAGATAAAAAGTACCCCTAAGTATTGCTTTGTCCATATCACAAAAATTTTTGTATGTTGTCTCCTTGTTGCCATTTTCTTTAAAGAAATTGTTGTTTCTATGATTTGTTCTTTGGCCCACTTGTTCTTAAAGATAAGATTGTTTGCTTTCCAATGAATTTTACTTTTTTCTGTAGTCTTTTGTTTAGTGTAATTTTTATAACATTATGGTCTTAAAAAGATACATTTCATATTTCTACTGTTCTGGATTTGTTAATGAGGATTTTACATCCTATTATAAGATTGATTTTTGTGAATGTCTCATATAGTGCAGAGTAAGTAGTATTTTCCTTTCTTTTCACATTCAATTTTCTCTAGAGGTCTATGAATCTAATTTTTCTAAAATTTTACTCACCTTCTTTATGTCTTTCTTGTTTTTCTTTTTTGTTTGTTTGTTTAATTTACCTAATTCAGAGGTGAGTTTGATGAATATAGAAGAATAGAGTGATACAGTATCTAGTAAATAATAATAGTTCTGTCCCAGGTCCCAGACCTCCTAAAAATATACCTAATTACTAGCCAGGTAACCTGCATATGGCAATTAAACTTTCACTTCTATTTTCTCATTTGCAAGAGCTAGATTAGATTAGATGACTTCTAATCTCTAAAATTCTAGGAATTTTGAGTACCATCTGATATGTTTCAAATGAAACATGATGGAAAGATATTTCTATGGTCAATTAAAAACAACCAAAATACTAAAAGTCAATGTTTACATATATAATTTTCATTTTCTATTATAAAGTTGCATCGACAGGAAAATATTGTTCTTATAAACATCTCTTTCATATTTTGAATCATCATGATAAGCCAAAATAATCCTAGCAGTTTAATGATCAGATACTAAAAGACATTTTTGTGGTTATTTTTGTTTAATTATATTTGACTCTTCATGAACCTAACTAGTATTTTCTTGGGAAAGATACTGGAGTGGTTTGTTATTTCCTTCTCCATCTCATTTTACAGATGTGGAAACCCAGGCATACAGGGTTAAGTGACTTACCCAGGGTCACACAGCTAGTAAATGTGTGAAGTCAAATTTTTACTCAAGCAGATAAGTTTTCCTAACCTTGATCCACTTACCTTCCCTAGTTCAGAGTACTTTCTAGAATACCTTAGCTGAATAGATGATGAAATTGCCACCACAAAAATACTTACTAAAAATTAGTAAATATAAATGTTACTAAAGGAATATAAATTCAATCTAAATATCTTTGGTTAATAGTATTCTATTTACTCAGTCATAGTTCTCGGTAGATGGCAGGAAAGTTTCCTCATTAGAATGATCTTTAATTATAAGTCAACTGTCAATTAACAAATCAACAATATTTAGTGTCTGCCAGGTGCCAGAGACTTATCTAGACTCTTGAGCTATGAACACAAAATGAGATAGACCCTGACCACAAGGACAAATGTGAGTTCTACTGGGGGCCAAGGGAAGTGTTGTAAATACCTTGTTTTGTAATTGTTTTAAGCATATTGAACCTTTCTCCACTTGGGATTTTCCTGGCAAGATAACTGGAATTGTTTGCTATTTATTTCTCCAGATTATTTATATATGAGGATCTGAGGTAAACAGCATAAATGACTTGCCTAGGGTCATATATATGTGTGTGTGTGTGTGTGTGTGTGTGTGTGTGTGTGTGTGTGTGTGTATAGTGTCTGAGTCTGGATTTAACTATGAACCTCCCAGATTCCAAACCCAGTGCTTTAACCATAGTGCTAACTAGCTGCCCCTAAGACTTGTTTACAGATAAGTAAATATAGAACTCATGCAGAATAAATACAGAGATTTGGAGGATGCTGTAGGAAGTAAGTAAGGAATAGAATACATTTCATGGATTAGCTTTAAAAGGAAAAGAGGAGAATTTGAATACAAGCCTGAGAGAAAAGATTCAAGAAGAAAGAAGAGGATCTTGGGGTTTGACTGTTTTTTTTTAACTCTCTCTCTCTCTCTCTCTCTCTCTCTCTCTCTCTCTCTCTCTCTCTCTCTCTCTCTCTCTCTCTCTGGATCTAGCTTTGACTAAACTGGAAGGAAGATCTTTGCTCTGGCAATTTTCCCTTGGGAATCCTAATCTTGTGGAAAGGTTAGTGATTCCTAGGTTTGAGAGTTTGCCTTGGAGTGGACTGCTTTTTCCCTGAAGTACAGAGACCATCTGCCTGTGATTCAAGTGTCAGAAATCTACTTGGTGACAGTATACCTAGGAACAACCCCAGGCTTTAGGTAAGGTCTCAAATACATGCACGAGTCCATTTTTATTCTTTTTTCATAATCCATGCTAATTAGGTTAGCTTATAGTCTGATAGCTGCATTTTATGAGTCTTAGAGAAAAGGAGTTTAGAGTAGCTTGAGTGAATTCTCAAGAAGAAGAAATAATTCACTGTGTGGTGAAAGAGGTTGGGTGGAGATTAGATCTCTAATTTTAGGAACCTACCTCTCATTTCCCTTTTATTCCTATTTTAAAAAATAAACTTTGTTTCTAGAGCCCAAGGGGTTTTGAGCTTTACAAATGTGAACAAGGAATTTGCCACAAACAAGGGAGACCTGCAAAATTGAAGAAAATGTGTCTGGAGGGGCAAATGGAACATTCTGAAATTCAAGTTTAAATTCGAATTCATGAATTTTAAGTCCCCCCCCCTCTCTCTCTCTCTCTCACTGACCCTGAAGAGTTCCCTAGATGGGTAGTTATTATCTCCCATCCATCTAGAAGGATGTGTATTTCAATGCTCTGACAATTGAGAGAATACGAAGATCTTCCTTCAAAACCCACTTCTGACACTGGATTGTATGATGGTAGGCAAAGAACTTAACCTGGACCTTAAGTTTCATCATTTGTAAATTATTTCATTTGCTTGATTCTCACCTAGGTCAAAAAATATAAGTAGTGTGAAGGACTCTTTACTGATCAGATCATTTTGGGGCAGTATAATTTAGAAAGAATATTGCCTAACTCACTCATGTTCAGAGGAGAATCACCAAGACAGTGAAGGGACTCAAAACAATGCCTTAAAAGGATTGGTGTGAAAAAAATGAAACTCTTCATCCTAGAAAAGAGAAGACTTGGGGATCAGTATGTGATCATGAAGTTGCACTGGAATACATAAGAGAACCTTGGCCACAGAGGGAAAAACTAGAATAAAGGGGTAGAAATTAGAGCTTTTGACTACATCTAAGGAAGAATATCTTTAAAAAATGAATTGCACACAAAATGGTAGTGAGTTACCCATATTTGGATGGCTTCATACAGCTGCTAAAATACCACTTATCACCCATAGAACATTTCAGGCAGGGATGATATATTCCAACCAAAAGATTCATTGTTTCAATGAATAAAGTTATTTGCTTTAGTTTACCCATGCTAGAATAAGGAAAATGACACTTGCTAAAATAAGAAAAGTTAATTTTATAGGGAGGAGGGCATTTCATAAATTGTGATTGTGTAATTCCTAAAATTAGTTGAGCTTCTTACTATAATAGGCTGAAAATTAAGTGGAAACAGTATAATTATGGCTTTGTGTTCTGTTTTCATAAAAGATATTTTGAAGGACATACATCTTTTACTTAATTACTGACTACATGTGCTATACTATGTGTCTGCAAAACAAGTGTAGCCAATCTATTTCTATGGCTGTATTGTTGAGAGCCCCAGTTCCTGTTCCCAAATTTGTAACTGTGCTGTATGAGAACAGAAAACTCTCTTCCCCTGCTGGTGGTTTGAATTGCTCTAATTTGTTCTGGTAATGGGCGCCAGATGTCAGAGTATAAAAGGAAGCTGGACCCAGCAAAAAGATTGCCATTCTGACCTTCTATTGAATTCCAGAGCTCTTGCCCTTTTTTGTCTTCTGAGCAAATCAAGCATTCACAAACATGCTGAACAGAGTGGAAAAAACAGCTTTCCTCTCATGGAAGAAGTCACAATCAGAACTGAGATGGCCAGTTGCCACTTTCCCTGTCAGGGTGACATCTGCTACTGTTTTCTGAGCTGCCTTTTGTGGGGGGAAGAAAATAAAAACCTTTAACCTCCACAGGGCTGTCTCCCTCTTTACAGTGGCTGCTTTTTCTTTCAAAAGGCATTTCATTTCTGATTCAGTCTTTGGCGTCTCCTTTTGAAATGATGAAGAAGGCATCTTAGCTTTTCCTTTTCTCTTCCTTTTCTTCAGCTATAGTTCTAGCATTTATTTTTCTTATACAATGTGCATTTAATTTATCATTATTTCCTGTTCCATTTGTTGTGGCGAAAATGTGTTTTAATCTATACAAAGTCTCAGCAGAGTAAATCAAGGTGAATATAGTCAGATGCCTGCTAGCTCTGATAAGAGTACACATTCTTGATAAAGTCAATCAAATTCTCCACGATTTTTGTGTCTTGATGTTTATTTCACATTTTTGTTCGCTGATATTCTGAAGGTCCACTGGAATCTATGGGATTGTTTCTTCTTTCTTTTGGTAAAAATGAGGTTTGTATAGAATATTTCTATTCCTAGTAATTTGTTTCCTCATCTGAAAGACAGGTCTCTATGTCTAAGCAGTGTCCATTATGAAAAGCAATTCTTTAGAAGTTGTTTTTTGTAATTGTGCTGTGAGCAGAGGGAGAGAGTTATGCTTTATACAAGAAGAGAGACTTAATTCTCTTTAAAGAGAAAGTGAGACAGAAGAAAAAGAGAAGTCAACGTAGACCTATTTTGTAAATATTTGCTGTTTAAATGTGAGTAAATTTTAGGAAAATGTGTTAAGGAAAATAGGAAATAGGAAAATTACTTCTCCATTCAGTTTAGGCAGACATTTGAAAACCTACTGTGCGCAAAGGACAGTATTGAGTACTGAGGGTAGTAATTATCTGCTTTTCACATGAAACCACAGGTATGCTGGCTGGTCAAGATAGAAATTCTCTTGCTGCTCAGGAAGAAGCCCAAAGCTTATTTTGGAGCTGATGTCTCCAGAATACTGCTAGCATTGTATACTTCATTATGACTAGGTTAAACTTTCAGACATTATTCTATATTCTTTTCTCAGAATGTCAGAGAAACCAATTAATCCTTAGTATGCCTTGAGGTTTTTGAAATGGTGCCTATATAGAATTTTTTTCAAAGTTCTCTAATCCAGAATGTTTAGAAAAGGCAATACTATTTATGAAGTAGCCTCTAAATGCCTACCTTTCTTGGTCTCATATAATGGACATGAAACACATGTTATTCCACCCCCTCTTCTCTATTAATTCTAAACATCAATAATGCACATTTCAAAGTCAATTTGCCTAATTGACTTCATCCCAGGATATCTGCTGGCAGGTTTCCTACATGGTAGAGTGTTTCTCTAGAGTACTTACCTTTAGAGTACAGCTTCATTCCTCTTCTCAAGGCTCCACTTGAGTGGTCAGTGAAACAATTTTTGTCTATTAATTATTAAATTAGCTATTACACAGTTCATATTTTATACATACTGTTTATAAAAGCTGCACTTAAATTGAGTTATAATCACTTGCAGAGTGTTTTACAATTGTGTCTTAATCCCACTTAAAGTATGCATTAATGGGCAATTGCAGTTTGTATATCTCTAGATTACATCAGATCTTTGGGAGTTGACAATTCTGAAGAGCGGAACACCTTTTTTTTCCTTTGGAGCATGAGAGTTTTACAATTTATCAACCCACACACGACACCAAAATTCCTGATTGACCAAACTATCCCTTGTACATCATTTCTTTCCTCTTTTATTTCCCTTCTTCTGTTCCTTATTTATCTTTACCTAAGCTCTTCTTTTTGTTCTCCACAGTACTTGTCTGGTACCTGCTAGCAACAGAAAATGTGTGTCACTACTGTGGCATATATGTCCTGCCAGTACTAGTCATTGATCTAACAACTCACAGACCAAGATCAGTTGGCTTGTCTCCCTGTTTTTTTCCCCTTTAATTTACACTCAAGTGACTGTCACTTGAAGCTCTACCTTCCCCCCAACCTGACAAACTGCTTGCTGCTACTGTACTTGCTGGCATGAACAAATAGGCAGGATGTTAGTGGCTGTGACATTTTCTTATATGAATAAAATAACACTATTAATGATTTGGAAATGCTTCATCTCACACATTATTAGTTAAATTTTAACTAATTTGCCCCAGACTCAAAATTATCCATTAATAGTGGCTTTTGCCAGAAACAAAAGAGATAGGGAGATGGGATAAACTCACTCAATAAAAATATGAAAAGGGAAAGTCTGGGAGCAGATCTGAGCAAATTGTTTTAAATATGACAGCAAAAAATCACAGAAGTAAATGGTCTACAGACATCCAGGATGATCTGAGGTCCTGAGCTTCAAATATGACAAATTTTTATAGACAAAAAGAGGAACTTACAAACATATCTATTGCCTTCTCTAAGATTAGAGTTCTTATGCTTTCTGACTGATAATATCCCATTTAATATCCTTTTTTGATAGGGGTGGGGTTGAGGGCATAATGACATTTGAGGTATAAAATGATCATATCCTCAGTGGGAAATTTGACAGTGCAATGTGACCAACTTAAGCTTCTCTTGCCTTTCTGCATAGTCAACTCAAAAACAAGTTTCTACATTAGATAAATCAATCACAAAAGTAGATAGAGTGTTTGCACACAAAAGGAAAGTTCTTATTTCTATAGATCTATATAATTATAGAGATTTGTATGATTATAAAAATTACCTTATTACTATTACTTCTATAGATTATATATTGCAGATGTCTTATAATTAGTTATTCATCTAATAACTGGGATGATGTCTTTCTATTAAATCAACAGTTGCAATTTAATAGATAAATCTCACTAATAATGATCATAATTACAAATCTGGAATCAATATTATTGAAGAGTCTATTACACATAATAAAAATATCGAAGAGAGGAGCCACACATCTTTAGCTCTTGCACAAAAATAATGTGTCAGGATTCACAGATTCACTCAGATACCCAACTTAATATTTTTTGCACATTTTGAATTATTTGTTAAGTGGAATCAGGCAATTTATGTTCACTAAAAGTAGTATTAGAAAGGTATAAAAAATCTTCCATTTAAATGGGATAAAATATTATGTGGTAAGTGTTGACTTTGGGTCTTTATTCGGTTTCAAATTCTCACAGGATGAAAAAAATGTTGTAAAATTATTTAGGTGAATTCTCATAAGATCAGGAGTGAAACAAGGATGCCCATTATCACCAATATTATTTAATATGGTATTAGAAATTCTAACAATAGTAATAAGAGAAGAAAATATTGAATGCATAAGAATGGGTAATAATAAATAAAAAAGTAATAAAACTATCTCTTTTTGTAGACTATATAATAGCATATGTGGAAAATCCTGGGAAGTCAGCTCAAAAGCTAGCTTAAACTACCAATAATTTTAGCAAAGTAGCAGAATGTAAAATAAGCACACATAAATCATTAGCATTTTTCCATTTTACTATTTAATACTTGCAAGAAGTGATAGAGATAACCCATTTAAAATTAGCAGGCATACCTGCTGAAACAAACCCCAAAACTATATGAACATAATTATAAAATTTTATGCAAATAAAGACAGACTTAAATAATTGAAGAAATAGAAATTGTTCATAGATGGGCTGAGCCAATATGATGATAATCCTACCTTGACTAATCTATAGTCAATGCCATCCTAATTAAGTTACCAAAAATAATTTTTGATCCATAAAAATAATAACAACATTCATTTGAAAGAACAAAAGATAATGAATGTTGTGATGTTGTGGAAGTGAGAAAATGGAAAAGCCTACAACAGAGATGCAATAGCTGAGACTGCTGAGTTGTCATTAAAAAAGAAAGAAAAAACAATGTCAAAAGAGTTAATCAAAACATGTAAAGGAAGTCTAGAAATATCAGATTCTAAACTGTATCATAAAACAATAATTATAAAAACTATCTGGTACTGGCTAAGATATGGAAAGGTAGATTAGTTGGACAGAATAGTCATAAAACAAATGGTAGTAAAAATTATAGTAACCTTGTATTTGACAAAAATAAGGATCCAGGTTTTGGGAATTAGGACTCACTATTTGGTAAAAATTACTGGGACATATTTCCCAATTGGCAAATGGTCAAAAGATATGAACTGGCAATTCTCAGATGAAAAAATTAAAACTACCGTTAGTCATTTGAAAAAATGCTCCAAATCCCTATTGATTAGACAAATGCAAATTAAAACAACTCTGAGATGCCATCTCACACCGATCATTTGTCTAATATGACAAAAATGGAAAATGATAAATGTTAGAGGAGAGGTGGAAAAATTGAGACACATGCACTGATGTTGGAGCTGAGAACTTATTCAATAATTCTGGAGAGCAATTCAGAATGATGTTCAAAGGATCATAAAACTGCATATCCTTTAACCACCTCTAGGTCTCTATTCCAAAGAGATTAAAGATAGGAGGAAAGAACCTACCTATACAAAAATACTTAAAGCAGCTCTTCTTTGTGGCGACAAGGACCTAGAAACTGAAGTGATGTTCATAAGTTGGGGAATTGCCAAACCAGTTATGGCAAATGCTTGTAATGGAATACTATTGTGCCATAAGAAATGACAAATAAGATGATCACAAAAAACATGTAAAGACTTATTTGAAGTGATACAAAGTGAAGTGAGCAAAACCAAGGGAGCATTGTGCACAGTAAGAATAATAATGCATGATGATCAACTATGAATCACTTAACTATTAACAACAAAGCAAGAATCTAGGACAACCCCAAATCTCAAGATAAAAAAAGATATCTAGCCACATAGAAGAATAGAGTTCAAGTGAAAATTGAAGCATACATTTTTTGTTTTATTTCCTCCATGAATTTTTGCCTATTGTAAGCAATATGTGTCTTCTTTCATAGCATCTCAAACATGAAAATATAGATATCATATGATAATATATGTAACATATATATCATGTTAACTACCTTCTTCTGGAGGGGGATGGAGTATAAGGGAGAGAAAGAATATGGATTGCAAAATATCAGAAAATGAATATTAAAATTATATTGACATATAATCTGGAAAAAATAAAATTTATAAAAATAAAAAATAAAAAAGGGATAATTGGAAAGAAGTTTGGCAGAAATTAGGGATAGTTCAATACTTTATACCATTCACTAAATTAAAATCAAAATGAATTCCTGACCAATACATAAAATGATATATCATAAGCAAATTAGAAGAATAGGGGAATTTATTAGTCAACAAGAAATGGAGAGCATTGTGAGATGTAAAATGGATAATTTTGTTACATTAAATTAAAAACATTTACACAAAAAAACAAGCATATAAAAATTAGAAGCAAAGCAGAAAATTAGGGGGTGATTTATGGACAGTTTCTCACATAGTGGTCTCATGTCCAAAATATAGAGAATTTCATCAAATTTATAAGAATAAGAGGAATTTCCCAATTGACAAATAGTCAAAAGATGTGAACAGATAGTTTTTGGGTGATGAAATTAAAGCTACATATATCTATGTGAAAAATTATCTAAATAACTATTGATTAGAGAAATGCAAATCAAAAACAATTCTGAGAAATCAACTCAATCCTCTTATGTAGGTAAAAATGATAAAAGGCCAAAATGACAAATGTTGTAGGTGATGTTGAAAAATGAAGACACTAATGCACTGTTGGTGCAATTGTGAACTGATCAGTCATTTTGGAGAGCAATTTGGAATTATGCCCAAGGAATTATAAAACTTTATATATTAATATCATTGCTGTATCTATTTCTCAAGGAGATTAGGGGAAAAGGAAAAGAACCAGTCTGTGTGTTTGTGTGTGTGTGTGTGTGTGTGTGGACTAAGTGGAGGTTTCCTAGGCTTTTGGTTCTCTCTCTTTGTAAAGTCACTTGTATGTTTTCTTCCTATTAAATCTGACCAGGAATTATTTTACCTCAAATAGGAGAGTCCTAGATCTTATGCTAACTAATTCTCCCAGACAAATAAATTGTCTTGAAAAAGACACATAGAGAAAACTACAAAACAGCTAGTGAAGATTCCTTACCTTATCTTTTTATGACCCTTATATAAGAACAAGTTTAATGTCTACTTAATGCCTTGGAATCATAGGAAATACTTCCATATTCTTCATATAAGTGATCAAAATTCATTTGCTTCTATTTTCATTCAAGTCCAATTAGGAGTAACCTGATCATTTGTACTGCTATATTATGCCTTTACACTCTTCCTTCAGTCTGATTTTATTAAGATCATAAAATATTCTCTCTCTCAATGTCCAGTGTCCAGTATATAGTAGATTTTGCATATATATTACCGTTATATTGGGATTTTGGGTGAGGAAAGAACAAGAGGGAACATATAAATAATTAAGATTTATTGGTTGGGAATGGGAGGAAGGAACAGGGGTTTAGGAGAAACTTATACTAGTTATCTAACATCTAATAGCTATAAACTATCTAAACTTATCTTATTAAGCTAAGCAGTAAAATCCCCAATAGCCAAGTCTCACACTGGGAATCCAATCAAATGGACCAGGATCTTCAGTTGGTTAGTCTATCTTCAATCTTCTTTATTCAAAGCTGCCAGCAGCCAGATCCAAAAGATTTCTTTCCTTCTGTTGGTCTTAGAAGAAAACCTTTCCAAGCCTCAACCTCAGGTCTTTCCAAGAGAGCTCTGATGAAGTCCATTGGGCATAGAATCTTTCCCAGATCTCAAGCCTCAGACTCCTATGTGACCCTTAGTCACATGCTCATTTCAATCACCCCGTCTGACCTTTGCATCTCTCAGTTTTTGCAAACCATTCATCCTTTATCACATTACCAAGTCAGGAGTCTTTCCCCCTCTTTTTTCACAGGATATGAGTGTGGATAAATATAGCATACACTCACTATGGTGTCTATTGCAAAGTGTTTGTGAGATTTTTGCCATTTGATTTCAAACTTTACAGTCTTCTGACTTTACACAATTCCCAAAGCTGTTCCCTTATGGATTTCCAGAAACTCAGTGCCCTCTTTTTTTTTCTTTCTAATTCAGGTGATGACAGCCCAACTACAATTTAATCACATAACTAACTCAAGCTTGCTATGATTCTTTCCTAGAGATAAATTGGGCCTTTCTCAAGAAGGTTCCAAATTTAGTTCTGTCATCTGCCTGTGGTATAGGAGGTTGATACTGTCCCCATACAATAGAGATTATCTAGGCCTATCAATATGCTTAGCTTCTTTTGCCCTTATAAATATATTTTTCCAAGCAGTCTTAAAATCAATCATCATATGTGCCTTCCTTGATTAATAGAATTTTGATTCTCATATACAAAGTAAAGCCTATTGGTCATTTTCTAAGGATATTCTAACAATTCACTAGGGATTTTAGTATAGTTTCCTAATTTAAGAGAAGTGCAGAAATATTATTTAGTTAAAATTTCACATTTATTCAAAGTATTTATCATGTTCTAAATAGTCTAATTATCATGAAGTCACCAAGTACTGTTTAATTGTTTGACTTTACATGAATCTACACCCATTGGTGCTCTAAAAATACAAAAGTCATATTGCTCATGTTAGCTTATGTGACCAAAATGGACAAAGTAAAGCAATAGATATGAGTGCTTAAACATAGAGATCCACACACACTTCATCAGCACTTATGTGGCCTGCACTAGGCTAAGCTCTGGACATTCAAGTACAATAACAAAGCAAATCTCTGGCCTTGGAAAGCCTGCATTCTAATGGGAAGACAAGAAATTAAAAGAGACTAAAGAGTGGGTTAAGGTGAGGGGCTAAGGAAAGGGCCATGATGAAAATATCTAGAGAGTTAGGAGCAGAGAAGGAAGAGATGATCATGAAGGGATGAACATGACTCACCATGGCAATTCCTCAAAAAAGAAGTTTTTGGAGGAACTCTACAGTTAAAGAAGGCCCCAGGAAAGAAGAGATTTTCCAGGGAGAGAAGTCTGCAGAGATGTAGTCTTCTTCTAAGATGAGAAGGCAGCAGCCTTCTTGTGAATTAGACCACACAAAAATTGTCTTAACTAAAATGGTACCACTTGCAATACCAGAAAATATATTGTCTAAATATAGTCTGAGGAGAAAATATTAATGTATGCCCCCTACAAATTGATTGCTCTGATTCTATGGCATTAGAGATAGAGAGACCATACCTTTCGGCTTCATCATTTCTTTAATTCAAATTCTTAGTCTGAAAGGTTCAATCTCTGAAGACTATGCTATACTCAGGCTAGTATTTCTGTAAGGACCATTTACCCAGTATATAAGGAACAGCTCTGTGTTTCAGGACTCTCCAGATTTTAAGTTAAAAGACCCTCTTAAATAGTAAAATTAGTTTTTTAAAAAAAGCTAAGTTAAAAAGGTGAATAAACAAAGAAAAGCTTTAGACACAAAGCCTATTCTATCAGGCGAGATAATTTTTTCTTCCATCTGTCTTGTTATTTTCATTGCCTATCATATGCAAATATAGTCAGCAAAGCCTGAACAGGGCTTTGAGCATCCTTATGTTATCAGCAACAAACAACATTTGCTGACTGACTAATCATTAAATGGACACTCATTGTCCTCCTTAGCCCTTTCCAATGCTGAAATTAGATGATAACGTCACTATATGTTAGATATTGGGGCTATGGAAAGTTTATTTATGACATGATTCTTGATACTAAGCCTAAAATTAATTTGTGAAAACATTTAAAAAAGTAAAAATTAAAACAAGTTCCAATCTAAGTGCAACATGAATGGTTTATATAATAAGTTTAAAGAGGAGAATGGTGGGCAATGATATGCTAAAGAATTGAGAAGACTTCACAGGAAAGATAAAAGAACAGAGGGTTTTAAAAATCATTTAATGGAGATTATTGGTTAGATAGAATGAAACACTTAAAAGTACATTTTTAATTGTGAATAGCAGTAGAAAAAGGTTTGGGGAAGAGCCAGAACATGAGTCCTGCCTGGAGAAGTTTGGTGCACAATATCATGGGAAGACCATGAGGCTGTTTCACAGAAAATATGAAATGAACTACTGGTTTTACAACTAATAATGCATAATTTTATTGATTTTCACTTCCTGAATCTGTGAGCTATAGCTAAGACTCTCTGACATATATCACAGTATTGTGATATTTTCTGAAAGGAGATTAAGGATATGGAAACAGTCAAAATAGAAGCCTTACACAAATGAAAAGCTGCATTATCAGCCATATTAATTCATTTCTCAAACTATTCACCATTTTACAGTTTTCTCTTTTCCTCAAATTTTAGTTCTCTGGTAACTCAATTACCTAGTTTCAGATTCATCAGTCTGGATGCCTCCTCAAGGCCTCAATTTGAAAGTCCAGCAACAAAATTGCTGTGTCCAAGATACATGGAATCCATTTATCTCTCCACTGTAACTTCACACAAAATCATCACTGTGGGTACAAGGGCCTCTTTTTTATTTTTTTTGCAACTGCTGACACCTGGAACAGGCTTTCTCCATCTTTCTGCTTTATTGACTCTGCCATTTCTAATCTCATCTAAACCCATTAAAAAAAAACTCTCCAGTTCTCTGTCCTCTCCTGCTATAACTACATTTAATAATTTCATTATTTAACTGGCAAATATATTAGGATAGTTTTCTTTGTATACTGCTTATATAGAAACATATCATATTGTTATAAAGAAACATATTGGCATTGCAGACTACTTGGAAATTAATGTCCTAGCAATGAGTGTCTAGGATTAATTTTTTTTTTCTAATTGATATTCATTAATCATAGCAAATATAGTAAAGAATTTGGAAAGAGAGATATAGAAGGGTAGTCTTGTAGCAATAAAAAAAAAAAAGAGAGAGAGATTCCTAACTTCTAAAAAGTCTTAGCTTTGCACCAAACTGATATATGTCTGCTTCTGGCAATCAATATATGCAACAACTTATGGGAACTCAAAAGGCAAGTAACCTTGTCAGAGACTATGAATTCTCATTTTTCAAACACTAAGACACAACACAGTACAATTTCCTACTATTTTCTCTCCTTTACTTTTGGCTACCAGAAGCAAGCTATAAACCATGACTTTTCAAATCCAGAGGTTAGTTTAGAAGGGTATTTCATTGGAGACAAATAAACATGAATTAAAAGGCTCATACTTTAAGAAAAAAGATTAGATTAAACACTGAGTGCATTACAAACCACATTGAATGTTTGTCTGTTTTGTACGACAGTGTTAGCAACCAAGAAAAAATATCACTGTCTACAATGCCTATAAAGTATAAGACATTAGTCCAAGTATAAAGTGTCCAGAGAGTCATATGACTTTATTCCTTAACCTGGGAATTTTACTTTCTGGAAAGGTAAGGAGTAAATGTAGTGACATAAACAATATGGTAAATGAGTAGAATATAGAATACTTTCAAAAGAGATGAAGCAAATTGTGAATTAATCAAATAATTTTCTAACTGTTCTAAAATAATTGAAAAGAGAGAGTGTGTGTGTGTGTGTGTGTGAGTGTGAGTGTGTTGGAATGGAGGAAGATCTTAGGGATATCAAAGATAGTATTCATCTATTTTTCCAATATTAGAATTATATAATCTTGTTGAAATAAATAAGTTTAAGGTTATACCTGTAAGTTTTTTGAAGCAGCTACACATTATTCTTTTATTTTTCCCTAATTTCTCCACTAAGAAACATAAACATTAATCTGCTATGTTGATGCCTGTCCCCATATTTTGACTTTCCTACCAAGAAATCCATCTAGGCAGCTAAGTGATAGAGCACTAGATTTATAGTTAGTCAGACCTGAGTTTGAATCTTCACTCAGTTACTTGCTAGCCATGTGACCTCCCCCCCACCCCCCACCCCACTAGTCATTTAAACTCTGACTCGTTTCTTTCATCTGTATAATAGGAATAATAACAATATTTAAACATAGGACTGTGATAATATTTATACAAATTGTTTAAATCTTTAGCAACTTTATAATTAGGAACTCTTTTTAAAATATTTTATTTATTAATGATTTTTTCAAAAAGACATTCCCTGATATATACTTGCCCACTTACTTCTTCCAGCTCCCACAATAAACCAACCCTTTTAATGAAGAAAATGATTAAAGGAAAACTGACAAAATTATAATTTCATGTTTTATAAAATAGCAAACATTTTTTACATCTTGGTAAAATTTTTAGTAATTATTTTCTGACATTTTGTCATTCTTATTCTCTCCACTTCCAGCACTCCCTCTCCCCAAGACTGTAGCAATGTACTATAGATTGTACATGTATTATCATACAATACATGTTTCTATATTTGGCATGTTGTGAAAGAGGAAAATATCATTTACAAGAAAGAAAAATTCATGAAGGAAATACAATGAAGCATGGTATACTTTAATCTTTTCAGATTTTATCAGTTTCTTTATGGCAGTGGATAGCCTTTTTCATCATGAGTTCCTTAGTCCTGGATCCTTGAATTGCTGATTGTCGTTATGTCATTCATAGATGATCGTACATTCTTGCTATTCCTGTGTATAACATTCTTCTGGTTCTGCTCACTTCATTTTGAATCACTTTATCTAAGTCTTTTCAGATTTTTTTTGTAATTGTTCTGTTTGTGGCAATTTCATATTAATAAGGTACTGTACTCTGCACCCTTAGTTTTCCACCTCTCTTCCAAAAAGTGAATTTCATCTTCTATCCTGCACTACCAATGTTGTAAATAACGACTATTTACAATTAGAGAGTTATTTTTACTTACATGATTGTAATAAGTGTAGTGCATTCTTACTCTACTTACCTGACTCAGAATTATCTTTCCCCATTTTTAAAAATTATATATATATATATATATATATATATATATATATTGCTTCTTATGATATAATGCCATTTCATTATATTCCTATACTACTTTTTATTTACCTCCACCCAATTTGTTTTCATACATAAGTTTATGTTTTTATAATTTATATCATTCATTTTGGTTTCTTTTTATTTCTAACACAAAAAGAACTGTTAACAATGGTGCATATGATATTCCAAAATATAGCCTGAAACCCTTTTCTTAGGATTATACATAATTCATAGGATCATAGGATTTAGAACTGGAATGGATATTAGCAGTCATCTAATAAGCTTCTTTATTTTATATATACATAAACTTAAATAAAATGACTGGTCCATAGTCATATTAGAAGATATAAGAACTAAGATTCAAGCTCAGTAAACTAGAAATTTCTTTATAATATATTCTTTGGTAAGCATGGAGTATGGTCCAGATACCGAGCAGACCTGTTCCATACTCAGTGAATGCCTGTGACTACATATAAACTTCATAAAATGAGAGACTGTGTTTGATATAAACTTAGAAGATCAGTTTTTCTTTTTGAGAACCTAACATAAGTTGTGCATATAATTTGTGATTAACCTGTGCTTAATGAATGGAATTAGTAGGTCCCTCCCTCTTTGCTAGCATTAGTCAATAATTTTTTAAGCATGTGTTAGGCACTATGTTAAGTGCTAGAGATACCAAAAAAAGGCAAAAGATAGTTCCTGTTATAAAGGAACTTGCAATCTAACAGGGGGAGGCAATGCTTCAAAATAAGCTCAAAAGTTGAGTGGGTATATGAGAGAGAGAGAGAGAGAGAGAGAGAGAGAGAGAGAGAGAGAGAAGGAGGGAGGGAGGGAGAGGGAGAGGAATGGAGGGAGAGGGAGAGGAATGGAGGGAGAGGAAGAGAGAGAGGGAGAGAGGGAGAGAGAACATGATAAAGTTCGGAGTTGTACACCACTGAGTAATTAAGGGATGGCTGATGACATGGATATACAGTTTAAATGGATGATCTTAGGTGGAGCTCATAATCGTCACTCTTCAGACCAATCTTCAGAGAGAAGAAAAGGTCCCTTGAGGTACTAGATGTGTTGTGGCAGGGAGATATGGTTCCTGGTGGCATGATGGAATCCATTAGTTCAATGGGAAGTGATGAGAAGGCTGGATCAAATCTATATTATTTAAATATCAACTATCATCTCTTTGTTTTGTCTGTATTGGCATTGTGCATCTTTTCATTTCTTAATTATGATGAACATTTTTACATCTTGTTTTCAATGTACTTTTATACTTTTTCATATTATGCATAAAAATTGGAGAGACCTGTATTTGAAAACAATTGAACTTTAAAAGGAAGAGATGACTTAATTAATAGATACAGAAGATCATTATAACATAATTTCATAGACATCAAGAAAGTAGTCCTTTACTTTAAAAAACTATGCTTTCCCTTAGAAAAATATTGATGAATCTGTTTCAAGTGAGGGACTATTTCTTCTTTATTATAAGATCACCTTTCCTTCAGGTCATTTTTTTTTATAAAGTATATACTTGTGAGGGAAAAGACATCAAGTAACTAATGATATAATCTGAGTTCAGTTATTCTTACCCTTCCTACAGAAAAGACAAAGACAAAGACATCTTGGGTTTACAAAGAATATATTAAGATAGAATGAAAAAGTTGGCAAGAAGAATAGAGGGAACAGGTCAGAATCACAAAAGTTTAAATTCTTAAGAAATGAATGGAGCTTTAAAGATGACATATTCCAGCATGTCTGAACAGGAATTCTATCTGCAGGATCCTTGCCAAGCTTATGTCATAACTTTGCAAAATATCAATCCCCTTATGAGTAATTTTGATCTCTTACTATATGCACATAAATTTGAGAGTTTCTTTAGCTTCTGTTTCATAGATTATCTATAGATGTTATTTATCAAAAAGTCATAGAAGATAAGATTCTTTCTTTGGTTCTTTACAGTAATATGTTTTTTTGGAAGTATAGGATATGTATGTATATTCTAAGTCCCTAAATTAAATGGATAGGCAACATTTTTCCAACTTTTTATAACCATCATTCTTTTCATCTTCACAAATTTTTCTTTTCCATGAACATTTAGTGGCTTTATAACAGGACCTAGAAACTTGAGTCATCAAGTCTTGTACTGTTGTTTTTCAGTCACGTATAGCCCTTTGTGTCCTCATTGGAGTTTTCATGGCGATGATACTAAAGTAGTTTGCCATTTCCTTCTCCAGCTCATTTTGCAGATGAGAAAATTTAGGCAAAGCTAAAAGACTTGCCCAGGGACACACAGCAAGTAAGTGTCTGATGCTGTATTTGAACTCAAGTTTTCCTGACTTCATACCTAGTACTTTATCCACTATATCATTTAGTTGAACCTCAAGCTTTTGCATGCTTATGATCAAATCCAGCTTATCTGAAAGCATCCAGATTTTTAATGTCATTTGCAATTATTGTTCTTCTTTATAAATTCACATACACTTTACCATTTAATGCATGGTATAGTTAATTGTTCACAATGGACTTTCTTTGTATAGGAGAAAACTCTCACATGTAGAGACCAAAGTTGATTACTAAGTTTCTGAAAGGGATCTGGAAAACATGCAGTTTGTACTACATATGTATGCCTGTATGTATAAATGTGTATACATACATATGTCTGAATATGCACAAATACACACATTTTTAAATGCATGTATGTATGCGTGCAATTTTTCTTTTGAGATTCTCATTATTTCATCCACAGAGGGGCTGTTGTCTTAATCCTAGTTTCATTGGCTGTGTGATTTTTACATAAAATGTTTTATTTATAATTAGAGTTTTAATTCAATTCCCAAAATTAGCTTCTGAAAAATTTTATGAAACACACACACTCATTTGTAATTTATTGAAAACCTCAATTCCACTTCTGGGCCTCAGCAGAGATAGACTAAGATCCAAGACATTTCAAGTTCCTTCTCATATACTCTTTAGGGCTCTCTAATTTGCGTCTTGATAATACATTTTAAAGACCTGTGGTGGCCTCCATTTAAATTACCCCTTGACAGGTTGAGAGCTGTGCCCAGAGGAGATCCAGATAGAGTTAGTCCTGAATATCAATGCACTTGCTGACCTGCAGGTAACACTGACATTTTCTAAATCTGAGAAATTGAATTGCTCTTCATAAACAAGCAAGTTCACTTTAGGTCTTCATAGTGCTGCACCTGGATAGAGTTTAATAACAGTTGCAACTTATTCTGTGTTTCAGAGTGTGCAAAGAAAAAATACTGCTACAATTCTGGCAAAGTAGCATTTGAACTTTTTCATGCAGAAACAGACCACTGCCTGGAATCATCTCAATTCTTTTAAAGTCTGTTCCATAATGAAACCAGTTACTACAGATATTGAAACAAGCATATTCTTCTCTGAAATTAGTGGACATGTCACCCAAAAATAGGCAAAATAGTAATAAAAAAGACATTATTTCCCTTTGTAAATTTACAAAATTGGGTCAGGGGAAGAAGCCCTACCCCCCATATGTAAGATTTATATATTTCTACAACATGTTGACGACTTTTTAGCAGCTTCATAACCAACCTGGTTTACATTCAGTTTTATATGATGTTATTCCCTGAGCAGACGCTCAAGAACCCTTTATAGATAGTTTTTCTCTTTTTATTGATTATAAGGCTGTTGAACTCTAGTGATAAGGCATCGGGGAAAACCAGAAAGCAATGGTTTTGGAGGATAAATGCATATTTCTATCGCATAGGGAGAAAGTATTCCATTCAGACACATCTGTGAATTTCACACTGTTGTGGAGTTACTGTTTAGGAATCCCTTGTCATGGGTGTATTTTTTAGTTTTGTGTTCTATTTACTATTACTTTCCAGTGGGTTAATTGTCTTTATAGAATGCTAAAACAGGACCTCACTATGTAGCTAGCTCTTAATGACCTCTGTTAAAGGGGAATAGAGATTATGCACAATGTGGCACAGGCAAGCTATTACTGCAACTGGAGTTAGAAGACCTGGGTTTTGAGGTTTTGTCTCTAATACTAAATGGTCATATTACTATGGGAAAGTCAGTCTGTTAGTTAGGAGGCTGGGTGACATAGTCAATGGAATGCCAGATCTGGAGTTAAGAAGGTCTGAGTTCAAATGCAGACTTAGAGATTTACTCTCTGTGTGACACTGGGAAAGTCACTTAACCCCTTTTTGACTCATTTTCCTCATCAGGGGAAAAGACAAAATAATAGCACCTAGCTCCCAGGGCTATTGTGAGGCTGAAGTTAAATAATAATTGTAAAGTTCTTACTCTCATGCCTGCACATGGTTTTCTATTAACATTAACTATTTTTGCTATTGGACAGCAAGGTGGCACAATGGATAAAATGTTTGACCTGGAGTCAGAAAGACACATCTTCCTGAGTGAAAATCTAGTCTCAGACATTTACTGGTTTTGTAATTCTTCAAAAGTCATTTAACCCCATTTTTTCCTCTATAAAATGAGCTGGAGAAGGAAATGGTAAACTACTCTAATATTTTTGCCAAAAATGCCCAAGAATGGGGTCACTAATAATAACACAAACTGAACTGAAAAACAACTCATCATCAACAACTTATCAGTCAACTACCAATTACTGAGTTCTTACTATATAGTCAGCCTTGATCCAGTCATTGAAAGGTTATTTAATTTCAGTGAGCCTCCATTTCTCTTCTTATAAAATGAAGTATCCTATGACCTTTAAAGTTTTTTTTTCTAATGATAAATCATAGGATCTTATAAATATTTCCAATGTAATTTCCTTTTTGCTTTCATCCACAGTATGATGCATGTACTAATATCGCTGAATTTTGTTGGTTTGACCTCAAGTGCATCAGTAAATTTGTTCTCTTTTTATTTTACTCTTCACCCTGACCCAAGTGCTATATAAGCAGATATAAATGAATTCACTGATTTTGTTTTAGAGGCATGAAGGAAAGTTCAGTTAACTTGATACATATTTATAGAATTTAGCTCTTTAATGGCATTGCAAGAGATCATTCAACAAACAACAAAAGGAGATTTAATTAAAAATATACATACAGGAGAAGTATATTATGAAAGACTAGGGATTGAGAACACCTTGGTTCATCTGGACAAAGCTCTCTTGTTTGAATTGACCACTAGTATCCAACAGGCAAGATCAGATTGATTCTGGGATGTTTTATGGCTAATTAATAATCATGTGACCAGAAAGAATTGTCATTAGTCTGAACTTTTTAAATTCCAACCAAGATTTAGTGACGGTTTTTAATATATTCTAAGGAAAATATACCCCCAATTGTGTAAGGGTTGAGGGATGGGCCAGGATATTGCCTCTACCAGTATTTTTCCTTGGACTTTGTTTTAAAGAAGAAAAAAGTGTTTGTTAAATGCAAATAGAAATCTCTACAAAAACCCAGACATTCTTGTTGCTTTATGACAAAAAATTAATTAGAAATTTTAGGAAATCATCAAGGCAAATGCATCATGAAAAAAATTTAATTAGACTATATTCATCAGAGAAGCATGCATTGCTCAAGTGGTCAAACCTATATAAAGAATCTTCTTTTTTAACTTTAAGAAGATATAATTAGCTCTTGCTTACTCTACTGGTAAATTATCCTTCAGAAGATTTACTATATTTCAGACTACTTTAGCAAGTTTTGCTTTCAGATTCTTATTGATATTGTCATCCATTTTGCTTAATTAAATATTTTCTTGAAAAAAGAATGATCTTTGTTTACGCAAATCTAGATGAGAGAGGTTTTTTTTTTTTAAGTTTTAATTCAAAACAATTATTTCCTTTCCTCCAGGAATGTATTGACCACATGTTTGAGAAAAGACAATAAGTATGCTTTGAGAAAGTATTCTTGTGTCAGTGTAAGAAGTGATAAAGTTCATTTTCAGCATTAAATGAGAAGCAGAAATAGGACTGAGCATCATGCAGAGTTGGAAAACTGGAGTCTGACCATTATTTCACTTTACAGAGGACACGGCATAACATAATGGGAAAAAAAGTATCTGACTTGGGATCTTGAGATAAATTGGTTCAAATCCTGATTCTGTTGTAGAGAAAATTTCACTTTTAAGATTGTTATATTAAAACTATGGCCACCAAGGAATTAATTATGAAATTCCTAAAATGAAACACTCAAGTCAGGATGGAATTTATGGTGGTTTAATCACAATGGGAGTAAGAAAAAGGAGAGGGAGAAAAGGAGAGAGGAGAAAAAGGAAAGGGTTTTACTCAACCTCTAGCAGGGAGCCAGAGGGAGTTTAGGCCCAAAGGGCCAAGGTAGAGAAGGAAACAGTCCTTGACTCACGTGACCAATTTGAAGGTAAGCTGTCTGCGGGCCTCCTCCCTGTTCAAGCTCCTCACACAAACTGGCGTCTAGCCCTGTCCACAGGAAGTGAGCGAATTCCCTAGGCTGCTCTCTCTGTCACTTCCTGTGCCTCACAAGTGCCAATGGTGGCTCAAGCTTGGCTTAGGACAGCCCAGGTGGGTAGTTAGTTATTTCTGATTTGTCATTGACTAGCACATGCCCGTGTAGTGTGGGTGTGCACAATTTTTGGGTGCTAGACCAAGATGGAGATTTTTAAAATTCACAATCCCCCCTGATGATGATTGGGGGACTAGTCTCCTCAATTGGCCACTAAACATAAGCGTACTGCACCCCAAAAAATTCTAACTGTAAGTGTATACAAAATTTTTACCCACTAAGAGGAAAACTATAATAGTTGTAGATATGGGGAAATAGAGGAGAGAGAAAGACAGCAAACCAATGTTTTGCTGGGCGCAATGACAAAAGGCAATTAGGGGGCAGTCCCCTTTGGCATAAGAGTGTACATTCAAAAAATGTTCAATCATCCACACCCCAAGGTTCATTCTGGATCTTCCTGTAGTGAAAAGGTTTATATATCTTTCTGCAAACAGTTCATTCTCTGGATTCAGTTAGTTAGCAGGCTTCTTCTCTGAAGATCTATCTCGAACAAAATTTAAATCTTGGATTTTATGAAATAAAATCCCCCCTGAAGAAAGTGTTGAAAAAACACTGAGTCCAGCTGTGCAAATTTTAGTTGTGGGGGTGTGTGAGTTAATCCAAAAGGAAAACAAAACAAAAAATGAAAACCAAATAAAAAAGAAAAAGAAAAGAAAAAAGGGAAAAAATATAGACCCTTTATATATACATATATTTATATTAAAGAAGAATTCAAAATCAGTATCAAAGTATCAAAAATCTAAGTATACAAAATTTTTTAGAAAGCAAGAATAAAATTTTCTTACAGGCCCCTATATTAGGGTCCAGTTAAGTAATTTCTAATCCCAAAAGTCTGTAAGACAGAATGCAGCAAATTTCACTTACCCATTTGCAGCCAAGGTTACAGGAAGTTGCCATACTATAGGAGAGAAAAAAGGACCAGATTTTTATTTGATATCTAGGGAAGTGTCATTCTCTCGTCTGATTTTACCTTCATTCTCAGGGATGGATGGAGCCAGGATGGTAGCCAACCTTTGGTACTTGTCTGTAGGTATTTTCACGAAGAGTGTGGATACAAGGAAGGCCTACATCTTAACGTCTGTCAAGTGTCGCAACCTTGAGTCTCACACTAGGTTCAATTCCTTAGTATTGGCTTAGAAGTGCATCAATCCTACCTGGATTGGTCTTTGATTTTTAGACCTGTGAGCTCTTTTTGGCATTATCCAGGTCATCTCTGTGCTCCTTTTCTGATCCCATTCCTAGAATCAGACACAAACATTTATCATAGTCCCACAGCAATTATCATTAAATGGCAGGTTCCCATAGTCTAAAGCTGTTTGGGTACATAATAATAATAATAATAATAATAATAATAATAAGTATATATATATATAAGCTAATATTATCATAGAATAAAATTAATATTGATTGTATGTACCTTAAGTACATAGAAATGAGAAAAAGGGAAAAAATAAAATATTTTAATAAAAGAAGAAGAAGAAGAATAAAAGGAAAAGAGAAAAAGGAAAAAAGAAAAAAATAAATTCAGTAATTCAATGTGTCAAAAACAGAATAAAACAGTTCCACTTGTCAATGGGTAGTTATCTCCAATGCATGTATGGGATACCGTCAATCAGTCTCAACAGAAGATGCTCTCTTTACATGTGAGCAGTGAATCCAAGAGTCCTTTTCTGCAATCTTTATAGATGTTGGGGTAGTTAACAATATTTGGAATGGTCCTTCCCAGGAAGGCTGGGTTGCTCCCATATGCTGGAAGTTCTTTATATATACGTTGTCTCCTGGGTTCAGGTCGTGAAGTGAGAAGTCTAGTGGTCCGGCTTGTACTGCAGCTCCAGATTCATGTAGCTCACGCAGTTTGTGCTGTAATTCCTGTATATAGGAAGCAATAGTAGTATCTCACCCTAATAGCAATTTATAAGCCGGGGAGAAAGGCTTAGCCTGTATAGGCGGATGTCCAAAAAGCATCTCAAATGGTGAGATGTGTAGGTCTCCTCTAGGCCTGCTTCTAAGATAAAATAGGGCCAAAGGGAGAATTTCAGGCCATTTTAAATTGGTCTCAGTGCATAATTTGCCAATCATAGTTTTAAGTTCTTTGTTCATCCTCTCAACTTGGCCTGAACTCTGGACGTGGCTCTTTCTGTAATGTAGGTGAGGTCTTGTCTAGGCCTCCCTGGCCTAGGCACGTTTTCCTTATCCTGTATTTTCTTTTAATCCTTAACTTTTAATAAACCCCTAAAAATATAATACTCCTTGCAGAGAGAAACTAATTTCTACCTGCCTCAGTCTCCCCTAAATTTTAATCTTTACAGGTCTGAGACTGTGTAATTATGGGAAAGTCACTTAAATTGTCTGATCCTCATTATTCTTATGTGTAAAATGGGAATCAGTCCCAGGTATTTCATAGGGCTATCTTGAAATTTAAGTGAGGTGTAGTTCCCAAAGTAATTTTCAGAGTTAAAGTTTTCTACATGTTATCCATTAATAATGAATATTTAGTGAATTAATTTTTGATTGCTTCAGTTCAACAAACATTTATTAAGTAACAACTATGTGTAAAGTTCTGTGCTAAGTGTTGGATGATAAAGAGACTAAAAAGAAACCATGGAGCCTGTTGTTGCAGTTCAAAATAGTGCTGAATTTGAATTTAGACAAACCAGGTTTGATTCTGCATATTTATAGTCATTAGCTGTGTGACCTTGAGCAAATAACTTCACCTCATCTGTTTTCTTCTTTATGAAATATGTGTCTTAGACAATAACACTTCTAAGTTCCCTTCTATTTCCAGGTTCTTGAGGCAAATTCTACTGGGAAAATGCAATATTAATAAAAAAAAGTATATAAAGAAATATATTTCAAGGAAATTTGAGATTGGTTTGATAATTGCAAGGCACATGAAATAAGCTTGAAGGAAAAAAAAAACATCTTGGAAGTGTGAAATTTAGATTACTCCACCCTACTTAGATCTTACTTTATGGAGAAGATGAAGTTGTAATCTCCTGATTGAACAATGAAGGTACTTAGTTCTCACTTTATAGTGAAGCTAGAACTTTAAGCTAAGTCTATTTTAAGATCTTAATGCAAAAAGGTGTTAAGTAACTGTAAAGGGTAAACTAATCACAAAAAGGTTAAGTAACTAACAAAAGGTAAACTTAACAAAGAAGTGTTAAGTAACTCAAAAAGATATAATCTAATCAAAGAAGATGAGAACTAAAGAATGGGCAGTCCTGGAGAAAAGCCTCTGATGTGATTGGTAGATGTAAAAATTGAGAGGGGGGACATAAGAGTAAAAGGTCTATATATTTCACATCATTTCCTCTCTCTCGTACATTTGGCAGCAGAGAGGTGCCTGGTGACAGAGTGCTGGGCCTTTCAGTATCTTAGTGTGGCTACAGCTATTGTCTGGTTTAATGGTGAGTTTCTGGCTGAGATTTTCCTCCTTTACTTTCCAAGCTTTATCCTCTTAGAAGCCTCTAATCTCCTTCAGAGACCTAGCGGAGGAGAATCTGAACTCCCCCTGGCACAGGCCAGGCAGGAGAAATCCTATACCCTCTTCCCTCTCCCTCCTTAAAATCCTTCCCTTTATATTAATTTAAAGTACCATAAATTTCCAGACTGAGTTGGGTATTTTATTTGGGATTTTTCCCCTGGCAACCAAATTAATTCAGATTTTAAGTCACAACTCTAAAATTATCTCCACAGAAGGCAGAATAGAGGAGGCAGTTTACTCCAGACATGGAGGACAGCTTGTGTCACTACAGAAAAGCTAGGGCTGAGGTTCTAAGTTTGGGTCATTGCTAGTAATTCAGTTTGGGTAGAATATATATTGCAGGAAGGTGAGCAATATGAAATGTTTGGGAATGTAGTATGGATATATTTTGCTATGTACTTGAGGGCAGGAAATATTTCACTTTTGTTTTTATATTCTCAGTGCTGGCTCTTTGTGACTATCCTGACACATAGAGTTCCCTAATTATTGTTGATTTTTGATTAATTGAGATTGATTAAAGAAAGCTTTAATTTCATTCTTAGAGTTTATGTTTTTATGCTACTAACAATAGAAAAATTAAAGATTTTTTAGGAAAAACCTGTAACTAAGGAATATTAATTTAATAACATTGTGGGCAGACAAATTAGAAAAAAAAAGAGACTAATTAGGAAGTTATTGCAATACTGTAGGTCATATGAGAAGCGAGGAAGATCTTAAATTAGGTGGCAAATTGTGATGAGAGAGAATGAGAGAGAAGGGGAAAGATGAGAGATATATTAAATAAGATGTAAAAAAAATGGTTTTAAGTCATTGGACACGGGGTAGCAGAGGGAGGAGAAAGAGACAAGGGTTACTGATTTGGTGAACCCAAGTTCACTTGAAAGATGGTGGTCTTCTGAACAATAATACATAATTTTGGGGAAAGGCTTATTTGAAGGGGAAGATGATATGTGAAAAAACTGAGTTTCAGAAATCAAAGGGTCAATACTTTTAGAGATCATAGGTTAAAATTTTTTATTCATATTTTTTTTATTCAGCCCCTTACTCTCTTCCCCACACCATAAAGGGCAACATGTTGTGAAATATTGAAATTATGTCTTTTATTTTTCCATTTCTCAATTCTTTTTTCTGGAGGTAAATATTCACAAGTTCATCAAATATGAAATCTATAGCTACATATAATATTCTGTTGGTTCTACTCATTTCACTCTTCATTATTTCCTATAGTTCTTTTTTATTATTGATTTTTTTTTCAATTACATGTAGGAACAATTTTTGACAATTATTTTATGAGAGATGCAATTCAGATGTTCTTCTTTCCTCTCCCTCACTCCCTGAAGTAGTAAATAGTCTGATATAAGTTATATCAGTGCTTTCATGAGGTATATATTTTCATATTCCCCATTTTGTCATGGAAAATACATATCACATATGCAATAAAAACTCATGAAGGAAATAAAGTGAGATATGACATGCTTTGATCTGCAATCAGATTCCAGTAACTCTTTCTTTGGCTGTTGATGATATTGTTTGGAACCTTATTTTACTAATAATACCTTAGTCCTTCAAAGATGATAATCTTACAGTATTTCTGTTAGTATACAAAATAAAAATTAACACTCCCAGTTAAACACCAAAATAGAAATCCTGAAAAGCAAAAGAATGACAAACAAAATTAAACAAAACTAGAAATAGCTTTAAAAAATAGTATTAAGTTATGATTTACAAAGAGAAACAAGACTATTAGAAAATCAAAAATGAATTTACCACAAATGAATAAGAAATAAAAAGAATCAACACTTATTTTGCCAAATAATATAAATACAAAATTATTCATCTAAAAGAAATGGAATGGAGGCAGCTAGGTGGCTTAGTAGATAGAGAGCAAAGGAGGAGATGGGAGGTCTTGGGTACAATTCTAGCCTCAGATACTTCCTTAGCTATGTAACCCTGGGAAAGTCACTTAACCTCCATTGCCTAGCATGTACCCCTTTTTACCTTAGGATCAAATGCATATCATTGATATGGAAAGTAAGGGCTTTTATAAAAAGAATTGGATAAATATTTACAACACTTATAATACATAGATGCATACATAGATACATATATAAATATAGATGCACACATATTGATCATATCGACTGAAACAGAGATTCAATAAATATCAAAAAAAAAAGAAACAGAAGAAACCATAAATAAATGTCCAAAAAATCTTGAGGAACATATGAATTCTTTCAAATATTTAAAGAATAATTAATTTTACTGCTACATATACAAATTAAAAATAATAAAGAAAAGAATTCTCTTGGGTTTTTTTCCATAACATATATATGATCTTGCCTTATAAACTAGGGATAGCCAAAATTTAGAAGGAAAACTATTGATGAAAAACTTTATTGAATAGTGTTGCAAAAAATTTTTAATTAAATGTATTAGTAAAAGGGACTATAGAAATATACTATAACCAAGCTAGATTTAAAAGATAGTTCATAATTAGGAAAACTATAAAACATATATGATCATATTTGTAACATAAAACAAGTTATATTATTTTTTGTAGAGAAGGTTTTTGAAAAGATAACATATTCATTTCTATTAAAAAACAACAACTTTTAAAAGCACAGAAATCATTGCAGATTTCCTTAAAACAATAAGTAATGTCTAACCAAATTAAGAATCAGCATTATCTGTAATGGAAATAAGGCTGTAAAGGAAAGTAAGAATATCCTTTATACTGTTGATATTCAATATTGTGCTAGAAATACTACCTATACCATTTTAGAAGAATACATGATTTACATGCAAAATACTACTGTGCCAATTAAAAATTTTAAATGATTGACACCTTCAGAAAATTTGTATGTTATAAAATAATTTCATACAAATCAGTATTTCTTTATGTAATCAATAAATTCCAGCAGGAACAGATAGAAAAAGAAAATCAATTTAAAATGGCCAAAGGTACTATAAAAATTCTTAGAAATCTACCCCCCAACACATACACAGGAACTATATGAACACAATTACAACCCTTGCATAAATATAAATCATTAATTGCAGACACATTGTAAATAATTGGAGATATAAAATTTGCTCATTATTAAGTTGTCAATACAATAAAAACATGAATACTACCTAAACTAATTTACTTATTCCATGCTATTCAAAACTACCAAAAGATTATTTGATAAATTGAGATAAATAAAAAGAAAATCCATATAAAAATAATGTCAAGAATATGGAAGACAGTGATTTTTTTTTTAAAAGTGGGGGAAAGCTAAGATGGTTAGCAGTGTCAGGTCTCAGACTATACTACCAAGCCATATTCATAAAAAGAGTTTGTTCCTCAGTACAAGATAGAAATGAGCAGATATAGTACCTAAAATACAGAAAACAAATGACCAGAGTGATCTAATGATTGGTGTGCGCAAAGATTCTTGTTATTGTGGCAAAACCTTACTCTTTGACAAAATCTATTGATAAAACTGAAAAGCCATCTGGAAAATATTAGGCAGTGAGTTCTGTCATAATGCTTGTTTATACGGAGGCAGCTAATGATACAGTAAATTGTGTGCCTGGCCTGAAGTCAAGAAGATCTGAATTTAGCTTCAGCCTCAGATACTTAGTGGTTGCATACTCATGTAAGTTACATGACCCCTCTCTATCTCAGTTTCTTCATCCGTGCAACAGGGATAACCAGAGCACCTAATGCTAAGGGTTGTGGAGAGAATCTGATGAGATAATTTGTAATATCAATTACTAAAATTATAGGCTTAAATGAATAATAATTCTCCCTCTCCTGCTTTGTTTTAAATCAATGAATCTATCTGTCTGTCTATCTATCTATCTAACTACACACATATATATTTACCCCTAGAATAATTATTATATAAGAGAATAATTTGAGCATAAATTTAATTTTGTTCTTGATTATGCTGGATTTTATCCAAAAGAAACAGAGACAGCACTATTTCACAGTTACTCAAAAGCTGCAACCTTTCCAACAATCAATTCCACAAGGAAATTACAAATCTTTTTCAAGCTAAAGTGTCACGTTTGTTTTATAGTTTCTTATTTAGTTGCCACTGTAGGGAGAATAGGGCCTGGTCTGCACCCGTGCACTTTAGTCCTCCTACCTAAAAATGGAGAGGACCCCAGTACACATCTTGTAGTTACTTTCATGCTTATGAGCATCAACTTTGTCATCCCATTCCATGTTAACCAGTGTATAATTTTTGAGCAGCATCCTGAGGCTGCCATCATTGCTACTTCCATTTTTATGAAGCTGCCATTATTTTAAATGTGTAATTGAGGAAGTTGGTAATTATTACATCCCTACCCTAATTTCCTCTATAATCCTTCTGCTTTTTATTATGTGATTTACATGATGTTGATTTTTAGGAACACATATGTTGCATCATAGCAGAATTGTCTGTATAGACATTGAAAACCAATATAAGCTGAAATTAGTAAATTATTTGTAAATTAATGGAGATTTAAGCAAAGTGATAGGAAAGGAGAAAAAAAAATTGCCAAAGCTATCAGAAGAGGAAGAATTCATAACCAAATAAGAAATAAAGAATTTCAGAGAACATAAGAATGACAATTTGGGTTACATAAATATTTTCAAAATGTTTTACATGAAGAAAACCAATGTAACTAAAATTAGATGATAATAAAGAAATTAGGAAAATTATTTTTGCAACAATATTTTTTTCTAATATGGATATTATTTCTAAGACATATAGGGAATTGATTCAATTGTGAAAGAATAAAAATCATTCCCCAACTGATAAATGGTAAAAGGATTTAAGTAGGCAGTTTTCAGAGGAAAAGATCAAAAGTATCAGTGACCTTATGGAAAAAATATTTGAAATCACTAATAATTAGAGAAATGCAAATTAAAGCAACTTTCATGTACCACCTCATACCCATCAGTTGGCAAAACTAACAGAAAAAAAGTTACAAAGGCCTAAGGTGTAAAAAGGTATTTTAATAAAATGTTGGTGCAACTTTAAAGTTGTTCATATATCTAGAAAGCAATTTGAAATTATGTACAAATTACTATTAAGTGTGCATACTCTCTATATACATATGCATGTATATCTTTTTCACCAACAGCTATTAATCTCCATATCTATAACTTTAGATACATATCTATGTCTTTATCAATGAATCAGTCAAGGATTGACTGTAAACTGGAAATTGCAAATTTCTCTATTGATCCAAGATTCTTCTGAAACAAAGACCTATTTTAAATTAATGTAAAGAGTAGGCCATTATAGTCTTTTCATTAAAAACAATTTTAAAAATTAGTTTTATTTAGCCATAACATAGAATGAAAATTCAACAAGGATAGTAAACCACCTTGTTGAAGTAACCTCCTGCTCTCTGATGGGAAAAAAAAAAGGCTATCCACCACCATAGAAATAATAGGTGAATTCCAAATGTAAGTTGAAGCATATCAATCTTTATATTCTTCATGAATTTTCCTCTATTGAAAGCAATGTGTGTCTTCTTTCACCTTATCATGAACATGAAAATATGTTATATGATAATATACATTATATATATATATATATGTATGTATATATATATATCTTTTTGGGTGCCTGAGAGAGAAAAAATATGGGTTACAAAATATCAGAAAATGAACATAGAAAAATCATATTTATATGTAATATGGAAAAAATAATTTAAAAAGGAAATAAACATTGTAATTGAATTTTCAGTAAATCCCACAATACTGACTATTGCAGACACATTTCCATACTTGTCAAGAGTTACTGGAAACATTAAAAAAAAAACTGTTAGAAAATATCATTAAAGGGGCAGCTGGGTAGCTCAGTGGATTGAGAGCCAGGCCTAGAGACAGGAGGTCCTAGGTTCAAATCTGGACTCAGATACTTTCCAGCTGTGTGACCCTGGGCAAGTCACTTGACCCCCATTGCCTAGCCCTTACCACTCTTCTGCCTTGGAGCCAATACACAGTATTGACTCCAAGAAGGAAGGTAAGGGTTTTAATAAAAAAAAAATATCATTAAGCTGACATTTTTCATTATATACTCTCCAATTAGATAAGTGATTTAAATATTGAACATCACAGAAAACAAAACTGAAGTAAACTGGATGGAGTTACCTCTCTCATTAGAGGGAGAATTCATAAGCAGAGTAGGGATACAGATGAACACAATATGATGAAAGAGATCTTAGAGTTGTCCTAGATACTGACCTTGTTGATAATAAAGTCATTCACAGTTCATCTTCATACATTATTGTTGTTATTATAAGCAATACTCTCCTGATTCTGCTTACTTCACCCTGCATCACTTCACAAAAATCTTTTCAGGTTTTTTGTGATTATCTTGTCTGTCATTTCTTATGGCAGAATTACAATTATATACTAGAACTTGTTTAGTCATTCCCCAACTAATGGACATCCCTTTGGTTTCTAATTTTTGCCATCATAAAACAAAACAAAATTGCTATATATATTTGTACAGATAAATTCTTTCCCCCCATATTTAATCTCTTGGGATAGAGACCTAGTAGTAGTATTGCTGGATCAAAGGGTATGCATAGTTTGATGGTCATGTGGACATGGTTCCAGGCAGCTCTCCAGAATGGTTTTCAGTTTGCATCTCCACCAGCAGCGTATTTAGGGTCCCAATTTTTCTATATTCTCTCTAAAAGTCCTGTGTATATCCTAGTAATTACTAAGAATTTTATTGATTTTATACTCATTAATTTTTTCCTCTTTTATTTTTGCCTGCTTTGGGTGAGGGATAAACAGAAATGTTGATAATCTGTGGGTATTTATTTTGCATCCTTTTACTTGACTAAAACTATTAATCATTTTATTAATTTTTCAATAGATTTTTATAGGTTTATATGTAAACAATCATATGATTTGTGAAGTCATTTTGCATATTTTTGTTAACATTTATTTATTCAACTTATTTCTCTAGTTTCTTATTTCTTTCCCTTTCTCTCTACTAAACAGCTCCCAATTTCATTCATTCCCTCATTAACTCTCACACAGATTACTACAACAGAAGACTAGATAGTTCAGTGGAATAATTGCCAAGCCTAGAGCTGGGAGGTTGAAGGTCCAATTCTGGCCTCAGACAATTCCTAAACTGTATGATCTGGGGCAAGCTGGTAGCATTTTGGTACATCACTGACAACTATTTATTATCAGGATAGTAGGGATAGGAAAAGAGTTAGGAAAATAGGAAAGTATATCCTAAATATTTATATTATGTTTAAAATTCTAATCCTATACTAAAATATCCAGATTAACTCCCCCAAATCTAACTGCTTTCTTTGCAGATTCTTCTTGTCTGCCAGAGCAGACGTCCTTAAACTTACTCTCACTATCTTAAATTAGTATTTTTTTATCTAACTAACCTAACTAGTCGATGAACCTTTATCAGTAAAAAACCATTAGCTAAAAGTGGAGAAACACAGTTGACACAGACAGTACAGCAGCTCTCTCTGAGTTCTGAGAAAATGCAACCACCTCAGTAACAGACTTTTTCTCAATCTAGTATCAAAGATCCAATTCCCCAAACATAACAGGCCAGTTTCTCTTGACAGAGAGAAAACTGACTGAGCACCTTCAAATTCTCTCAGACGGAAGCCAGAGCAAAATGGAATCCCCTTAACTGAGGTTTTCCCTGCTTTATGGTTTTCTCTTAAAGAGATGGAGTTGAATTCTATCTGCTACTGCCTCTTAAAGAAACAGAGGGCAAGTGCTGTCTGTTGCTGTCTCTTAAGAAGATAGTATACAAATTAAAAACCTTCCTCTGACCTAAACATTCTACTCCTAACAGAGTGAAATTATGAAATTCCTTGTAATACCACTTTTCTACCTTGAAGTCAATATACACACAATATTGATTCCAAGATGGAAGGTGGGTATTAAAAACAACAACAACATAAAAATAGGTTTTGACCAAGGACACATGTAAAACCCAGTGGAATTGCATGTTGGCTACAGGAAGGGGTGAGGGGAGGGGAGGAAGGGAAAGAATATGATTCTTGTAACCAAGAATAATGTTCTAAATTGACTAATTAAATAAAATTTTCCAAAAAAATAAACAAACAAAAACAATCACTATAAAGGCCTCCTTAGGATCAGATTATTTATTGGTATTTTAATTTATTTTTACTATTAGCTAAACAAATGAATTTATATTTATGTGGGCAATAGGATGCAATGAAAGTTTATTGAGTAGAGACCAGGATCATATGTGAATTTAAGGAAACTTGTCTTTGCAATTTTGAGGATAGATTTTTCTTAAGCACAGACCTGATTTTGTTTCTCCCCTATTCAATAAATTTCCATTGTCTAGATAAGTTCATCTGTTCAGTTTTTAAGGTCCTTTACAACTTTGCCCTAATCTATTTTCTAAGCCTTATTGTGCATTTTCTCTTCACAGACTGTGACGTAGAAAAACTGGCTTCTTTCTGTTCCATAAAACCTATCTACCATCTTTCTGTTTCCCACTGGTCATTACTATGCCTAGAATGTACTCTCTCTTCTCTACCTCATATAATTTCTCCTTTCCTTCCACATACAATTTCAGCACCTACCATCAGCATTAAACCTTTCTTGATGCTATGAAATGCTACTGTTCTTTTAACTTACTTTGTATTTATCTGAGTTTATTCTTTTTATACATATTCTATATATACCTATATCCTTTTTGTCTTCTCCATTGGAAAGTATCATGCAAATAGGAATTTTTAACTTATCATTTTTATAACCCCATCTCAACATATTTTCTGTCATAGGATTAGTGCTTAATGAACAATTGATGATGGACTAATAGCCTATCAAGAATTCATTCTATATTTCTGTTTTTATTTTATTTATTTATGATTTATTCATATCTTAGAAATACATTTTGAAAGGTGTAACGGGAGACTAAGAAATATCAACATTTTAAAAATATTTTCTTCCAAAATCACAAAGGTTTTTCAATCCTATTTTCCCTAGCAATCTGTTCAGATCTATAATTTCCTTCTGTTTTATCATTTTGTTTGACTTATCTGGTTGTAAAAGTGAAACATTAGAGCCACCTACCATTTTTATGTTATTACCTGTAACTTTTTGGTTGCCTTTTGATTAGTTATTTCCTTTTTAGAACTTGGGTGCTATGCCATTTGTTTTTATATTTATTATAATATTTTTCATTGTCTATTGTGCCTTTAAGCATAATGTAGCTTCTCTTTTTATCTCCTTTGACAACATCAATTTTTACTACTGCTTACTCCAAATCATAATTTAAACTCCTATGTTCTTTTAGAATCTTATAAAGCATAATATATTTTATTCCAGATCTTCACTTTCACTCATTAAAGTCCTTGGATTTCAACATTTCTTCTATACAGAGCTAATTATTAGATTTTATTGATCTATTCTCCATTTTTGTTTTGTTTATTGTCAAAATTATTTCATCACCAGCAGTGTTATGATAATTATGATTCTCTTCTTCCCCATTAAACTGTTTTTATACTTGCCTTTTATAAACTTCAATAAGTGCTCAGGTTCCTTCAGCTATTTTTACATTAATGTGTGCCTCATATCTTCCCACAACCCTCTCACCATCCTCCTGTCATCTGTTCTAAACATTATTCCTTTGAACTCATATTTGAGCTTTTCCATCCCATTTCCCTTTATTCCCCCTGTGCCTATCCATTCCTCCAGCTCTTTTCCTTTCTAACCTTAATAAAAGTATTATATTACTCATAATACTCACTCAACTTTCTGCTATAAGGCATTTCCCATGCTTAGAGTCAGAAAATCATTCTTTCATGGGTCCTCTTCCTAACGAATATTGGTTCATCTCTTCTTTATTTCTTTACTCTTTTAGGATACTATCAAACCTGACTTATTCATGGGTTTTATAGTTAAACATTTTATAACTTTCATGCATATTTGAGCTTCTGAAAGACAAAGGCTTTCTCCTCCCTCTTGGAACACTGAGAGTTAGTGGACTGGATATTAAAAGGACTGGGTTTTATTCCCAATTCAGCTATTGATAATGCCTGTGGTTTTGACAATTAACCACCTTTCTTGGGACTCATTTTCCTTATAATTTGCATTCCCTAAAAATTCTATATCTATGATACTCTCAACCCCCAAGTAAGAGTATAATATTGAATTTTTCACACAATTCTTTTCTCTATCTTCTTGCTAGAAGAACCTTATTAGGAGACCTTTTCTTAGACATATTAATTCATGAAGGAGTAAATAAGGCATAGTAAAATAAATTCTGCATCCAGACATGGGATATAGGATGAATCATCAGCATTTGATTCATCATTTGCCAATCTTTGAACCAGCTCATCATCTTTCTGGAACTGGAACTATATTCACAATTCTGCCCACCATTATGCTAGACAGCAGGGATGGTGCATACTCTCTCCTCTTGTGGACTCAGTGCAGAACAACATGTCTCATTTCTGGGAAAATTTATTTGATGCAGTTCCTTATTTATCAGCCCACTTACTACATACACATTGGAACCTGTTGTGAGGTTTCCATTTTATCTTCCAATTCTATTGGACTGTGGTATGATACCACTTCCCTGGTCCTATATTTCACCCCTCCCAATTTGTTCATCAGTTGTCCTCCCAGACAATGTGAGCAAATAAAAGGATTATGATTTCCCTTCCTCTGGGTCACAAGTAAGGCAGGATTGTAGACTCTCCCCCCAACTTCATTCATTTTATTTCTCCTCATCTCTTTCTGAAATACAGGATTATATAAATTACTACATTTCAAAATAATGCTTCACTAATGAAAAAATGCAGTTTCTAGTTGAAGAAATATTAAATAATCTTTTCTTATGTACTCACTCCTGGTTTCTTTTTTCCCCTCTCTTTTGAAATATAACAGTAGGTTGTTCTCACTTTCACCTCTCAATTATTTAGCAACAGTGTAGGTATTAAACTTTAATTTCTCAATGACTTCAAGCAAAAGAACAATTAAAAAACAACCTCTTATTACTATTGGCATATGAGCATTAACTTAACTAGAAAGGCAATATGGGCAATAGGAAATTCTAATGAATTTAGAGTTAAAGGGACATAGAAGTTAGAGTCCTTCCTCCTACTAGTTAATTACTTTTCATGATTTTGTTTGTCACTTTAATTTTCTGAGTTTCCTAATATATAAAATGAGCAGATTGTACTGGATGATCTCTCTCTGTTCCTGTCTTTAAGTATCTAATTATGTGATCCTACTTGCCATTTGTGCTGTTTTTCCTTGTTGGATAAAGCATGATTATTTCCTATAGTATTATTAAAATTATTATTTTTAATGCTGGAAATTGTGGTGTTAAACCATGGTGTTTCTTGGTGAGCTAAATCTGAGATTTCTATTTGCTGTGGCTCTGTAGATTCCATCAAGGTATACTTTGTTCTCTATTTTTAATATTCCCAATTTTTAATGATTTTCAGAAATGATATCATGTCTTACTGACAGATAAGAATCTCAGACCCTCAGCACAAAGTACCTTCAAGTTTATTGTTCTCATCATGTTGAGGTCTCAAATATACATTATCTAAAAATCTTGTAAATTTTTTAAACTGATTTTGTCCCCACTTCTGCATTTTTATTACAAATCTATATTTAATTTACAAATCTCTTTTG
This sequence comes from Monodelphis domestica, assembly GCF_027887165.1. Taxonomy (NCBI): domain Eukaryota; kingdom Metazoa; phylum Chordata; class Mammalia; order Didelphimorphia; family Didelphidae; genus Monodelphis; species Monodelphis domestica. The sequence continues at coordinate 248,458,818 of NC_077229.1, forward strand.
TTTCAGAAAATGTGATCTGTTGAAAAAATTATCTATTTTTTCTAATTTTTTATATATTAATTTTTTTCTTTGAGAGCTATAACATCTATCAAAATTTCTATATTTATTATTTCTTTAGATTATTTTTCTATGCTTTTTGAACAATTATAGGAGTTCTTTCAGTTGTTTTAATATCTTTTCAAGGTATATTGTTATAATAGCTGTAGAACTTTACCTTTCATTTGGGTCTTAGTCAACTTATCAAACTCCTCAACACTGTGGAGCTCCTCTCCCTATTGTTCATACCATATGATGATTTCATGAAATTCCACCCACTTATAGATAGATAAGTCTGGCTGAATTAGTGCCAACCAAAAATTATAACAGGTGCTAACATAGCTATGTGAAACTCAAGAAGGAGCAAAGAATGGGAATAATGAGTATGGAATTGATAGTAGCCATATGGCTTTCTATGTTTAATATTTTTCAAGAAATTACCTTGTAGGATGGTATTTTTTTTCTGCCTAAACTTTGTTTTTGTCATATTAATTACTTATGTTGTGCATTTATTTCTGTTTTATAATGGTAATCTAGAACTAGAAATCAACTTCTTAGTCAAAAGTTTCCCAGCCACTTTGCTAGATCTACAACTCCACTTCACAAAATATGTTGTAGAAAAACTGTTCCCCATGAATTCAATACTTTATCATCTTATATCACTGTACATTTATAAAAATACTTTCTCATTCTTAGAATGCATTCTCTTCTCACTTATGTCACTCATGTCATTGGATTCTTTAAAGGTTTAGTTCAGGTGCCACTTTATAATGACTTTATGATTCTTCCATTCCCACCTCCAATCCCATGCAGGGAAGTCTCCTGAAGTGTATCTTTTTGATCTACAACCTGATAACTTTATTTGGATTTTTAGTCTTTATACAGATTTATGTTCTCTGTTAACATTCCCAACTCCATTCCTCTAAATACTCTTCTCCTTTCCTCCCCTCTATATTTCAGCTTATGATACCTGAAGTAATAACCCATGTAGAATATAGAGCTTCACTTTCATTTTTAAATCAAAAATAATATTCTAGGACTGCCAAGCAGCAGCTAGAAACATAATCTACTGACCCAAATGGGTACTGTTTCATTTGAGGGCCAGCAAACTACCTCAGGGCCTTTGATATTCCTCTGCAAAAGCTGTCCTGATGGTCCTCCATTTTTAAGGATTTATGGATATGTAAATTATAAGAAGGAAGTTTGCTTCTCAGGTGACTCTGTGTTTCAATGCAAAATTTCTTTATATGGGGAAGTTTAATCCAAATATTTCTTGCATTAATTCTCCATATACTCTTATGTCTGTGACAGACTATAGCAGGCCTTGGAGAATACTTGGTTAAAATTGTAATGTAATATTAAGGAGAGTACTCCCCCCCCCCTTCATAGGTTGTTCTCATTTTCTTTTCTTGATCTACTTTTCTATTCCATCTCTTTTGAGGTGAGCAAACTTTTATTTATTAGTTGGCTGGGGGTAAATGATTTAATCTCTTTTTATATAAAATGTCAACTAAGATTACAAAAGGAAGCTCCTATGCTTTTGTGTAGTAAAGTTTTTGCTAATGTATTTTGCCTGAGTAAAAACAGATTCAAGTTCTAGAGTATCCCAAAAAAATTAATTGACATGTAATTGATATAGATTTGTCCTTATATCAATGACTTCAACAGATATTGAATATAATTTTCAAGAACCCTGTCACAAGGATGCTACTTCTTCTCTGACTTCAGGATGCTGGTGCTTTGTATATTGCAGGTACCCACTTGTGAGGAAGAATGGTGGGCACCGCAATATATGAAGCACTAGTACCTGGTTGGTCAGAATATGGGTTTCATGAAACTTATTACTTCAGTGAGTGAGGCAACTTGACCTTGCACATGTTGCAGCACATAGAATATACTGGAAAGAACAACTGTTGGTGTCACCATCCATGTGAACACCAGAATCTTCCTTGAAAATGGGCTGCTGCAACATTATCACCCATGACATAGGCCAGGGAACATGATTTTTTCCCCCCTGATGCCCATGAGTCTGACTTCAAAGTTGTACATTTTATAACTGAAGCAATACTCATTTAAGGGATATCACTTGGGGAAATATAATAGCTGACAATAACAGCCAACATTTATATTCATCATGTAGTAGTCATTGTCCTGAAGACTTTAAAATTATTATTTCATTTAATCCTTGGGACAACCTTGGAAATTAGGTTTATTCTTTGCCCATTTTATAGATGTGGAAACTGAGCTATGGGGAACACAATCCCTGGAGCTTTCACTCCTTATGACAACATAGCCACACTTCCCATCCTCAACTAGAATACTTAGAAACCCAACTCTTCAATTTTTATTTAGATTCTAGGCATTTATATTTATTTCGTCCCCTCTGAAGAATGTACAAGTGCTGGGCTAGCCATTTCTGACTATGAGGTCCTAGGAACAAGGATAGGAAAAGACTAGAAACTTCCAAGAATTTTGATTCCTTCTGATGGTAAAGGGATGTCCTGGGCTACTTACCTCCCTCTTGGCAGACATTACAACATGCCTGCCTCTTCTTTGTTCCTCCCTCAACAGTTATTGCCTCTGTTCCTTCTACTTTTAAATATTTTCTACCTCTTTAGTTTGTTTAGTATAATACCTTTCTTTCATACATGCATTATCTCCCCAGTAGAAGATATTTTCCCTGGACATGAGGATTATTTTGTTTTTGTCTTGTATCACCAATACTATATCTATACATCATATTTTCTAGATATTTGACAAATGCTTATAGAATTGAATTGTGAGTATAACTAACATGTTCATGATAATATCAAGATACATATACACACATATATATACATGTATATATGCAATTATATTACATATTATATCTTATCATATCCTATCCAGAAATGCTTAGTAGAATTATGTACCTAATATAGTCTAAAGAATCAATTATGAAAGTCCAGGATTTGGGGCATATTAAGACTTTTATGACATTTTAGTGAACTGTGACATGGCAAATGACAAACTATGATGTTTATTGAGCTAAATTAAGAGAAATTTATTCTTCAGTATTAAACTTGGTGTTAATGAAGAGCTGGATTTAAATCTAGCTTTAGATACTTAGAATGTAACTCTCTAAGTCATTTAACCTCTTTTAGCCTCAATTTCCTCATATGTAAAATGAGGATAATGATGGCACTTACTTTCTAGTATTATTGGGCAGATAAAATGAGATAATATTTGTAAAGGACCTTGAAAACTTTACAATATTGTATTAATATTATTATTTTGTTATTATGATTACTTGAATTATTAATTGACAAAAATTAATTTAAGGAACAATTTGACTTCACAGTCAATAATAAGATGATTAAATTATATTTATCAGGATATTATGTGAGGAATTAGTGGGACCTCTAAATAATAAATGGTGAATTAGTAGATAATAATTAGCCTAAAGAAAAATCATTGTTTCAAGCTTTGTTTATAAAAATTGAGCAGATTTCTATCCAAGAAAAACAGATTAAGCAATTCAAGATCAAATAATCACAAAGTCCCAGTATTTTGTAAAGTTAATCAACACATTTTGCGCGTGATAATTCATTTGGGCCCAGTGACTACTCACAAGATTAAAAAGAACACAGAGGTGAAATTATTCTGAATTTTAAAATCCAGAAGCTATAATGTAGAATTACACATGACTATGGTGCTAGCAAATTGGTAGTATGATCCCCAAATAGTTTTCATTGCTGGAAGGGACCCCTAATTCCACCTCTATCTATAACATAGTCTCTAGAATAGACTTCGGAAATGTCAGCCACAAGAGACTGATTTGAGTTTTCCCTTTTTTTCTGAATATATGCATTAAAATTTGAAGGTCTCCATTTTATTATTTGGAAACACTACTTTTTGAATAGAAGGTCTGAAAGGTTGATCTCTTTCTGATCTAAAACATTTTTGATTCTATGATTATACAGCATTGTCACATTATAGCTGCTTCATAAATACCAAGCACTCATATATCAAAAAATTCTGTTGTGTAATGTCCTATTAAAGGAAAGGAACTACATCTGCATATGTGAGGGAGCCTACAATGTTAACTTTCATTCAATGTCAATTTAATTTAAGTATCCTTCCCACGCCCAGTTTATGGTTTGTACAAATTATACCACTGATGTATTGGCTGGAATAATGGTAATTGTGTGTCATTATTTCCCCAAAGTCAATCATATTTCTTGAACACATAGAGTTAGGAAGGTCACATTGGATATATGTATTTACATGACTAAAATATTTTAAAGAAACATAATTGCCCTGTTTTTATAATAAAGAATAGATACAGAGTCTCCTTATATACCCTTTGTACTTAGATCCTTATTTGGCTTTCCCTGAATTTGTATAAAATTTAATGTATACAACTTATTTAAAATGTTTTAGTTTTCTATTTGTTCACAAGCACAAAAGAAGACAATTATCTCTAAAGGGGCATTTTCAGTTTCTCTCCCTTGACCTTAATTTTATTCAGCACAGAGGCAGAAAAGTTCAGGGCATGCTTAGAAAATTGAAACTAGTCTTATTTGATGTGAAAACCATAGTATGGGGCATCAGAGGAATAAATGGAGTCAGAAGACCCATGTTCAATTATTAGCTCTGCCACCTTCTACTTCTGTGACCTCAGGAAAATCACTTAACCTATCTGGGCCTCTATTTCCTCAATTCTAAAATGAGACAGTCATATTAAGTGATCTCTAAAGGGACAACAAGCTCTAAACCCATGAACTGTATCAGACACAGGTGAATAAAGTTGAATGATGTGAGTTAAGTCTAGAAAGTTGTTTGAACCAGAAATTGAAGGACTTTGAATCCCAAGCTAATCAATTATGACACTGGATAGGCATTCAAGATTTTTCCTAGATAGTGTTTTGAAGCAAGAGAAAGATGGTGAGTTCTGGTTTGGAAACATTGAGTTTGATGTCCTGGTGTGACAACCAGGTTATAGTATCCTATAGGTTATTAAAAATGTGAATGAGGAGATCAAGAGAGTGGTTGAGGCAGTGAAAGGGAGGTGGTTACCCTCCCACTCTAATTATGTAGCATAAAATATCCAGAAGATAATCATAAAGTATAACTGAGATAGAATTTTTTTTCTTACAAACTCATATTTGAATAAATTCCCAAATTAATCAGATTATTATAGATACTTGACCACAATATAAAGGTTATTGATAAAATAGAAGACTCATCTAGTAGTTTGCTAAGAGAATAAGTCACACTCCTTGGGTTTACACACACAGAGACTTTATCTATCTATCTATGTATCTATCTATCTATCTATCTATCTATCCACATATGCACACAGTACATGAATATACAATTGTCATATTTACACAAGTATTTAATGCTTACTTGAAAATGTATATATTTGTTTATATATTCATGTGTATATGTGAACACATATTCATTCATCTATGCAAGGATATTGCATCAAAAGAGAAATTCACAAGGATTCTACAAAAAAGAGAAAGAGCTTCCATGATCTATAGTACTTGAAATTTTGAGGTACCTTTGCCACATCTGTATCTTACATGTGTTTGATTTCCATTTTTCTTTAAGACTTAGCCAATCTTCCTATACATGATAGATGATTTGTATATTTGTGAGACAATGTGCCTTGGAATTTAGAAGGTTGTGTTTTCTATGTATCATTCTTAAAATCATCCCTACTTTGAAAATTGTGAGACTGAAACATGAGAGGGAGATTAAATATGGCAATATTCATCTAGGAGAGATCCATATGCAGATAATTGATTACCTAGTGAATCCAGATGCATCTGCTAAGTTGGAGAGTTTAGAGGGAAAGAAAAACACAAATTTGAGAACAGAAATTTGTGGAACACTTATTTTATTTATTTGGGAATTGGGGGGGGGGGAAAGAGGAGCTATCTGATAACATAAAGAATAGCAGAAGAGGAGAGAACAGAATCCTGAGAAAATACTATTTCATAAAAGTACATCTAAGTTTTCTTAAATTAAATTTATTTAGAATATTTTTCAATGGTTACATGACTCATGTTTTTTCCCATCCCTCTTCCCTTCCTACTCCCTGAGCTAATTCCATTGGATTATATACATGTATCATTGTTCAAAACCTCTTTCAATATTATTCATATTTTCAAACAAATGATTTTTTAATGCCAAAACCTCAGTCATATCTCCATTGAACCATATGATTGAACACATATTTTTTCTTCTGCTTTTCTACTTCTACAGTTCTTTCCTTGGATGTATATAGTGTTCTTTCTTGTAAGTTCCTCAATGTTGTCCTGGATCATTGCATTGCTGCTAGTAGAAAAGTCTGTTACATTTTATTGTACCACAGTGATTCAGTTTCTGTGTACAATGTTCTCCTGGTTCTGCTCATTTCATTCTGCATCAATTCCTGGAGGTCTCTCTGGTTCACATAGAAATCTTCCATTTCATCATTCCTGTCAACACAATAGTATTCCATCACCATTAGATGCCACAAATTGTTCCAGCCATTCCCCAATTGAGGAACACACCCTCATTTTCCATTTTTTTTTTACCAGCACAAATAGCAAGGCTATAACTTTTTTTGTACAAGTCTTTTTCCTTATTATCTCATTGGGTTACAGACCCAGCAGTGGTATGGCTGGGTCAAAGGGTATTTTTTAAAGTCCTTTGGGCATAATTCCAAATTGCCTTCCAGAATGGTTGGATGGAAGTCTAGGTTTTTAAAAAGATGATGGTCAATGGCATCAAACAGACTTTCTTTAGAAAAATGATGTAATTTATGTGCTATTCTTTCTCTCTTACATTTTTTTGTATTTATTGAGGTATTATAATTCAATTGAATCATTATTATGAACAAAATATAATTTAGAATTTGAATATAATTTTCAAGAATCAGATATTAGATTACAAAGTTAAATGCAAATTATTTTTCTGTTCCTTTCTGTAATGTATTATCTATAACTATGTTCTAACTCATCCATAGGGATGGTCTGGAAGTAATAGTAAAAAAAATTTAAAAATAGTAAAAAAAATACAGTAAACATTTATAATCTCTGCCAGGAAATAAAGTTTTATATTAATGGATTTTTTCTTTGGAAAATTTGATTAATGCACCACTCAAATTATAAAAGCATAAGCAATATAATTTAAAATACCAAATTGCCTTCAATGATTAATGTAATTGACATGTATTTACACATATGGGCTAATAGAGTTATCTTCTCAGATAACTTTTCCTGAATTAAACTGTTAATTTCAATTTATAAATCAATTCATTTTTAAATAGTCAAATCTACTAACAGGGAAAATAGTATAAAATTCTAGAACTGAGCAGCACGCAGTTTATTTCTATTATAAGTGAATAGCAGAAGTCAGAATCATTGATCCATTTATAAAATTTGAAACTATATGAAAACGTCTTGGCCATGATGTCTGCCCTCATTTGAAATTGAACTAGTTTTTCCTTACTGTTATATAGAAGATAATTTAAGGTAAGAGATAATGATACCTCAATGAATTTGATAGTTTTGGTACTCTTCCTTTTCCTGGTCTAGGACATGTGTTTTTGATATTTGTACAGAAGAGTAGAATTGGACCTTGGCCATGAAAACAGGTATTAAAACAGGTATTGTAATCATGTTCTCTAACCAAATGGTTTGTGGTTGATGAGTTTATCATCTGGTTTGATGATGATTGGTTTGAAAAGATAAATAATTTGGGGATGGAACAGAGTTGAAAGGTAAATTGACTAGATATTATTATATTGGGAGATTAAAATATAAATTTGTGAGTTTGATTGTGTGGGTAGTGGGATATAGTGATTATTTACATGCTAGGAAGAATCATTGAAATTTGAACAGCTGCTTTGCATTGCCCTACTTATAAAAAGCAGTTTTTCTCATGAGAACATATTTCAACAGCTTCTTTATGTTAGCAATACCTTTTCTACCCACAGAGCTTTCCAGTATTTTAATTTTCTCTAGAAGGAGGGAAAAATAAGACAGGCCTCCATTCTGATTTCTATACTACCTATAATCAAAAATTTGAGGAAATGACCTATAAAAATGATTAAATTATTCTTTTTGGTCACGTGGTACTTAGGAATATTGAATGGAAGTTACAAAGAAATAATTTGGATGACCAAGTCTAGTTGACCAATATTTTCTAAACAATTACTGTGTACCACACTGCTAAATGGTGTGGGTATAAAGAAAGGCAGGAAAAACACTAATTGCTCTGAATGAGTTTGCAATCTAATGGATGAAACAACATGCAAAAAAAACCCTTACAGAATAAAGATAATATATTCTGGATAAACTGGATTAACTGCTAGACATGATAAATGAGGTACAATTTGAACTAGATGGCTTTGAGGTCCCTTTCAGTTTGGGGATGATATTAACAACAACATAAACCTACCCTTCTACCATTAATGGTCAGGTTACCAGAATGCAAAGTTGTGAGGTAAAATGAATTTTTGTTCATCAGTCTTCCATTACTTCCTTTCACTCAGTCTTCTTTCACTTCTTACTTGAGGCATGCAATTCTTTTGTTTTTGTTTTTTGTTTTTTGAAAATTTTATTTAGTCAATTTAGAACCTTTTTCCTTGGTTACAAGAATCATATTCTTTCCCTCTCCTCCTCCCACCTCTTCCTGTAGCTTACACACAATTTTACTGGGTTTTACATGTATCTGATTAAAGCCTATTTTCATGTTGTTGGGGTTTCCACTAGGGTCATCATTTATAGTCTACATCCTCAATCATATCCCCCTCAACCCATGTGATCAAGCAGTTGTTTTTCTTCTGTGTTTCTACTACCAGTTTTCCCTCTGAATGTGGATAATGTTCTTTCTCTTAAAACACTCTAAATTGTTTTGAATCACTTCATTGCTTCTAACAAAGAAGTTCATTACATCCGGTACCACAGTGTATCAGTCTCTGTATATAATGTTCTCTTGGTTCTGTTCCTTTTGCTCTGCATCAATTCCTGGAGGTCATTCCAGTTCACATGAAATTGCTCCAGTTCATTATTCCTTTGAGCACAATAGAATTCCATCACCAACAGATACAACTATTTGTTAAGCCATTCCCCAACCAAAGGGCATCACCTCATTTTCCATTTTTTTTTCGCCACCACAAAGAGCGCAGCTATGAATACTCTTGTACAAGTCTTTTTCCTTATTATCTCTTGGGGATACAAACCCAGCAGTGCTATGGCTGTATCAAAGGGCAGACATTCTTTTAGCATACTTTGGGCATAGTTCCAAATTGCCCTCCAGAATGTTTGGATCCATTCACAACTCCATCAGCAATGCATTAATGTCCCAATTTTGCCACATCCCTTCCAACATTCATTACTTTTCTTTGCTGTCATGTTAGCCAATCTGCTATGTGTGAGGAGGTACCTCAGAGTTGTTTTGATTTACATTTCTCTGAGTATAAGAGATTTAGAACTCTTTTTCATGTGCTTATTAATAGTTTTGACTTCTTTATCTGAAAATTGCTTATTCATGTCCCTTGCTCATTTATCAATTGAGGAATAGCTTCATTTTTTGTACAATTGATTTGGCTCTTTATAAATTTGAGTAATTAGACCTTTGTCAGAGGTTTTTGTTATGAAGATTTTCCCCTAATTTGTTGCTTCCCTTCTAATTTTGGTCATACTGGTTTTGTTTGTATAAAACTTTTTAATGTAATGTAATCAAAAATATTTATTTTATATTTTATAATTTTTTCTAATTCTTGCTTGGTCTGAAAATCTTTTCTTTCCCAAAGATCTGACACTTATACTATTCTGTGTTTACCTAATTTGCTTATAGTTTCCTTCTTTATATTCAAGTCATTCACTCATTCTGAGTTTATCTTGGTGTAAGGTATGAGATGTTGACCTAGACTCAATCTACCCCATACTGTCTTCCAGTTTTCCTAGCAATTTTTGTCAAATAGTGGATTTTTGTCCCCAAAGCTGGGATCTTTGAGTTTATCATAGACTGTCTTGCTGAGGTCACTTACTCCATGTCTATTACATTGATCCTCTTTTCTTTCTCTTAGCCAGTACCATATTATTTTGATGACTATTGCTTTATAGTATAATTTGAGATCTAATACTGCTAGGTCACCTTCATTTACATTTTTTTAAATTATTTACTGGGATATTCTTGATCTGTTGTTCTTCCAAATGAACTTTGTTGTGGTTTTTCTAATTCAGTAAAAAAATTGTTTTTTGGTAGTTCAATGGGTATGGTATATAAGTTTATGTAGGATTGTCATTTTTATCATGTTAGCTCATCTTAACCATGTAACAATTAAAAGAGTGGTTGATATAAACTGTGACTGTGGAAATATGGTTTCAAGATATTGTCTTGAGTTAAATCAAATATAAAGTGGTCGCCAGGGAAAAATTCCCAAATATGAAATATGCCCAAGTCAGCTGGGTTTTTATGGAGATTTTAATTAATACAAATTAAGGAATTAATGAAAGGGAGAGAGAGAGTAAGAGGAAATAATGAGAAAAGGGGTAGGCCAGCCTAGGCCAGCCTAGGCCATCCTCAGCCCAAGCCCTAAGAGAGATCAGTCAGTCTTTAATCCACTCACCACAAGATTTGTCCCAAGCAAGATTCTAGTGTTCAGAGAGACCCAGCTACTCCAACTAGTCCAAGCTCCAATTCAGCTTTGGCAAACTGAATTTTCAGCCAGCCACCCAGTTCTCTCAGAGAGAGCTCCTTTTAAAGAGAATTTTCTCCTATGTCACCTCCCCTAAGTTCTCACATCTACCAATCACAGCAGATGTTTTCCAAAGGACAGACCATTCTTAATTCACACCTGCGTAGACTAAACTTTTGAGTAATTCACACCTGAGTATACTAAAACTTCTGAGTAAGTTCACACCTCTTTGCCCCTTGCAAGTTTGCAAGTTGTTTGACCTTTTAGTGATTAATTTGACCTTCATAGGTACTTAGCACCTTTTTGTATTAGATCTAAAAATAGACTTAGCTTAAGACTTTTGCTTCACTATAAGTATGAGTTAAGTACTTTTTCATTGTTTCATTGTTCAGTAAAGAGTTTACAGCTTTATCTTCCCCTAAAGAATGCTTAAGTATGGGTGGAATAGAATTTTCACATTCCTAAGTCCCTTCATTGTTTAAAATGGGGAATGGTCTTAATCAAGTGTTCTGAAGTAGGGTCTGAGAATTTTTAAGATTCACAAGTTCAACCATAAGTTTTATCCCTAACAGTTACATTTAAATCCACGTATTCTAGTATTCAGGTTTTTGGAGGCATACCTTTTATGTTGGGTCCAGCAGGAGGTTTCCTTAGTTCTTTCCTGTTAGATTTGGTTTTCAGTCCCCTCAAAGCATTGTGATTTTGATTTAGTGAGGAATGGTTTGCGGAGGTCTGATCTATTGCTGTCTCTAAGCCACCATCTTCTCAATTCTTGATGTAAGTATACTCCATGAACGTGAATTCTAATCAGTTTTATAGAACTTTGAGGTTTTGTGATGTATAATTTCCCCAAGCAATTCCCTAAAATTTGTTTACCTTAAAATCTTACCTTTCCTGAGGTATTCATATGGAAAAAAGCACTTTGGAGGAATGAAGTTCCTTTCAGATATAATGGAATGTATTTCTTGTGTATGATTTTGAGTCAGTGATAGGCAAGAGGATACATGTTTTGATCAGTTAGTCTTTCTAACACTCAAGGATCCATACCACAAATATGGCCATTTCCTCTACTCACTTCTAAAACTGGACTTACTTCTGGGTTACTTTATATTTATTTTTATATACTTTATATTGTGTATATATTTATGTATATACATTTATAGGATATATATATGTAACATATATATATATTATATGTATTATTGGAAGGAATGTTTAAGATCATGAATTCAATTGGTATCAAAAACTTTAGCCACATTTTTTCTTTTGACTTTGTTAGTGTAAGGAATATGGAATAAATTACAGTTTGGGGATTTTAGCCTTTCTTTGTCTTATCAGATCTTATCATAGTGCCTACCACATATTAATTACTGTGTATAGGCTTCTTGACTGAATTTTTGGTGGGTTATATGTTAATAGTCAAGAAGATAATAGTAAATAGTTAAGAAGACATGGCCATGAGCATTAGAAATTTCTACCTATTAATTTTGTTGTTTTACTAAACAATTTTTTCTCTCTAATTTATTTTAAAACTTTACTATTAAGTATCCATTCATGCTAGTTTTTTCATGCTAAAGTTATTAAGTTTTTAAAGCTTTAATTTAGTTGGTAGGTAAATATTATATCTTAATGACCATTTTATTGTATTTCATATATGAAGTTTCCCTGAATTTAGTCTCTCAGATCCAGTCTTTGTAAATTGGGGGAGAGGGAAATGGTATTATTTTCAAAAAGATTATATACCTTGGGATTATAACAATAGGACAGAGGTAAAATTTCAAAAAGAAATGCCAATGTGAAAGAAACTACTTACTTCAGCTATCCATTACCCATTCAAATGATATTGTGAGGGGAAAAGAAATGGTTAATTATATAAAAGTTTGGGCTGGATTATATTTAAAATATGGTTGCCAGGAATTTAATTTATTCCAAAGAGATTTATTTACAAAATATAGAAAGAGTGAAGTAAAAATCAGAGAGAGGATAGGGTATGATATCTAACCTAAGCACTGAATAATTTGCCCCCAGCCCCTGGCTCCACCCATTCAGGGAAAGTTAGTCCTTACTCAGAGAGGACTCAGCCTTTATAACCAAAGACCTGGGGAAGTCTCTCTCAAGGGGTAGGTCTCTCCTGAGGCTAGTTTCTTCAGAAAATCCAGGAAGGAGTCATCTTTTTCACTCACCACCTATCAGTCCAAAGGAACATATTTACAGACAGTCTCACCAGGTACAGGGTCTCAGGTCCAGTCAGCAGATTCTTCTCCAGTCTCAATTCTAAAAGATTAAGAACTGCCTTTCACAGGAAGTTCAACTCCAAGTAGATCTCCAAGTAAAAACTGCACTCAGAAAGTTGTAACTCCCTTTTAAAGACATTTTCTTTTGTGCCACTTCCTGTGCCTTCCCCTAATTTTACATCTATCAATCACAGTGGAAGCTTTGCTTTATGACTGCCACAGGCAGTCAGTTTAATTCTGATTTGTCACCAACTATTGCACATGTGGGTCACAGACCTCCTTTGTGTGGATGGGGTGTTTACACCTTTGGTGATTCAATCTAAAAATGGGCAGATCTTCCTACTCAGCTTTAAGTAGGATGTTTACACTTTTGGTGATTAATTCTAAAAATGGGCAGGAGAGTTAATTTAATTTTCACAATCCAGGGAGAGTTAAATTTAATCTTCACAGTATTGGAGCATGGACTTAAGATCTTGGAATTTTATGATGGAAGGGAAACTGAGTCACCTAGTCCAATTAAGATATAAAATCCATTCTATATAATGCTCAACTAGTGCCTATCTAGTCTTTCCTTTAAACTTCCAGAAAAAGGCAAAATTATTCTACTATTTTTCTTAATAGTGAACTTAAATCTACTTTTATCTTGCTTCTAGTCTTTACTGCTAGTTCTGACTTATGGTAAAAAGTAGAACAAGCATAATCCTACTATATGACAACATTATGATGCTCATAATTGAATAAAAATTGTTATATGTAGTCCAACCAAAGACAGGTTATAATGTATTAAAAAAATAAAAGAGAGGGAGGTTTTCTACCCCAAAGGAACTTTGGACTTTTTGTATGGAGAGGGGAAAAGAGAGGAGAATCCCCCCCTTCTCAAAGAGGGGTTTAGGGGAGACAGCAGATGTAAAGGGTTGACTCAGAGAGAGGAGAGGGGGTTTGAAGATTTTCCCCCTTCTGCCTTCCCTCCTTAGCTAAAGCTGCCCCCCCCAATTTTCTCCTGTTCCTTGTGTCCCCCCTCCACTACTTGAGACGAAAAGGTCTCCCTTTGATCCATTCACTTACACTCATCTTGGGGGACAGATAACTTTTAATGTTAATTCAATCAGCTAATACAAAAGGAAATAATGGGCAGGGAAGAATGGGAAAACAAAAGTGGGAAGAAGGGGTCCTTGTCTCTATCTAAACCCTTTCCCCTCCCTCCTAGAGTTTGGGGGGAACTCAGGCCAAGTTGACTCACCCCATGGCAACAGGAGCTGAGGTAAAGTCTGAAGAAAGTCCCTTCAATTGGAAATTATTGGGGGGAAAGATTTCCAATCACCAGGTGGAAAAGTGGGTAACCCTCAGGAGAAAGTCTTTTTCTACCTTCCCTCTTTGGCTTCTCAAGACTGAGAAACCTCACTGCTCTCCCAGACAGAGTCTTCTCTCCTCAGTATTGCACTCCTGGGGCCTCTCCCCCATCGAGGTTATCAGTTTCACATACCCTTCAGTCTGGCACTTTTTCTTTAGTGCCAGCCTCTGTCACAAATCCTCCAATTCCTGTTGTTCATGTGGTGCCACCCTGGCTCAAGCCAGTTACTTATCTTATATGTCTATTCTAATCTATCTATGCTACTTATTGTTCCCATCTAACTTCCCCCCTCCCAAAATAACAAATCTTATCCTAATCTGTCTATTTGGGGATCTAAGTTCCTATCTTATGCTAAGACTGAGTTCTGGGAAGAGGGTGAGGATTATGTGCTAATAAAATTTTTTACAATATAAAAATTTCTTAATACAAAAGTCATTCCTATTGCAATCAATAGAAAATTCAAATCTTAAGTAAAATTGAACTATCCTATGCCTTATATAATGCTAATTCCAATATAACAATATATGCATACATTAACTTGTATCTAGTGAAATCTGATTTATTCTGTCCCTATGTTACCTCTCTAGTTACAATATTCCCTTTTCCATCCTAAACTACTCTGTCCCTGTCTATGAACGATTAGTTTTTTGACTGTCCTTTCCATCTATATTACTGGATTAGATCATTATTATGCTATATATATATATATATATATATGTATATATATATATATACATGTCTGCTATTTGTATGCATTTACAAATGTCACATGTTATTTAAATAAATATATACATATGTATCTTTGGGTAGTAGAGGTTTATTTACAATTTATGGGTTGTCCTTATTTACAGCACAATCCCTAATGTCAGTGTAAAATTTGTTCGTGTTCTAAATATGTTGTGATGTATGCATATTTATTCCAATGTGCATGTGAATGTACTTCTCTATATGTGAAGTTAATGTGATTGATGATTAATCTTACATGACCCATTTTCTCAAAGTTTATTCCCCATAATGTCTTTGATTCAAAGTTCTTTCCAGTTGTCTGTGTATCTTCCATCCTTTGGTATTGCTTGAAGTTTGTCCCATCTGGGGTGCCATCTGTCACAACAATAGGGTTTTTATATCAAAAAAATCTAAGGCATTTCTGTTTCTATTATTATAATATAAGATTATATTCACTTTTTAGTCCACAAGAACTCTGTGATCTTTTTCACACAAATTGTTTTCTAATTATAAATTATCATATTACACTTATGGATTTGGGTTTTTATTTCAAACTGAATTAGTTGGGTTACACTCTCTAGGTAAGACTATATAAAAATATCTCTGTTAAAATTTTAGTACTACATTTTGGAAAAATCAAAAAATTAGAGAGCATTGAGAAGGGCAACCAGTACAATGATAGTACTTAAAATCATGTTCTCCAAGGACCTGGGGAGGGAACTAAGTCTATTTGTTCTTAGGAAGAGAAAGCATTGAGCACACATGTCTTCATGGACATTAATAGTCTTCATGGACTATTAACTAAAGAGGCCTGAAACTTTCCCTCTTTTACTACCCAGGGAGCAATTGCCATGTACTAGAACAAGCGGAAATTATGAAGAAACATGACTTAGGTTCAAGATTAAAACAAACAAAAATCAATAACCTTTAAAGCTGTGTAACAATGAAATGAGTCACTTCCAGAGGTAGTACCTTCAATTTAATTGAAAAAAAATTTAAAGGCCAAATGGCCATTTATTGCGAAGTTATAGAGGGGATTCATTATCAGGCATGGAACGGACTAGGAAGTTATGGAGCTAGATTCTAGCCTTCAAATCTTGAGGATCTAACTCATTCCACAA
The DNA here is from genome assembly GCF_027887165.1 of Monodelphis domestica. Taxonomy (NCBI): domain Eukaryota; kingdom Metazoa; phylum Chordata; class Mammalia; order Didelphimorphia; family Didelphidae; genus Monodelphis; species Monodelphis domestica. The sequence goes on from NC_077229.1 coordinate 248,474,967, forward strand.
ACCAGCTAGTTTCACAGGAAACCTCTTCAGTTGTTTTCCCAGGCTACATTGACTCCCTGATTTCTAACTAACAACAAATTTCCTTATTCTACAGTATCCTAACACTAATATCCTTATAATATTATATAAAATTTTTAACTATGTCTTCAGTTATAAAGAACAGCAAAACCAGCTGGCTGAGCCTTAGTCATCTAGCTGTGACTCCCGGTTTTCACCCAGAGCCTAGTGCAAATCAGAATTTTCTGTCGTCTTCTTAAAGATGAAATTAATAACAAGTAACAGTAAATCAATCACTGAATCCAATCCTTGTGTTTCCCTAGATTGGTAATAAGGAAAACCACCAAGATCCTTCACAATTTATCTTCCTTTCCCTCAAACTCCAGATAAATCGGTAGAGCGTAGAAAACAGTAACTTGTCCCCTTTAGACCAGAGAGGAACCACAAACTAAGTTTCAGTTGGTATTTAGACCCCCTCTCTTAACATTCCAAAGAATCTTTGCCTCAGATCTGTTCCAAAATCCAATTTGTGCTCAAGACAGATCCTCCACTCCTTTCTCATAAAACTAATGTAATAAGACCTGAATTCTTAATAATACCCTTATAAATGTCAATCAATTAGGAAATCAATGATTAAGTTGTGTGTATGATTGTAATGGAATATTACAGTGTCATAAGAAATGACAATCACAAAAAGGCTTAGAAAATACTTAGGAGATACAAAATGAAGCAAACAGGACCAAGAGAATGTTGTATACAGTAAGAAAAATAATATTTGATGATCAGCCTCAACTGAGGTAGGTATATAATTTTCCCTATTCCAAAGATGATGAAATGGGAGATCAGAAGTTTGATTTGCCTAAGGTCAGCTCAAAACCAGCAATTTACAGCTGGTCAATAGTTGAGCTGGATTTCCTTTGAAAAAATATATGTAGAGAGTTACTTTATTTTGTGTGGAACTTAAGAATGTCCACAAATATTATTTTCCTTGCTTCTTTAGAGATGTATTTGTCAGTAATATTAAGATTACTACTTCACTGTCTAGCAGGTGGTAATACTTATTGTAAGAGATAGATGAATGGGACTCTTTACTTATGTATTTGTGGGAAAAGCTGATATTAGGAGAACCATCTGGCAGGATATAGTATAGTACTTTTCAGTTTTACCATTTTATTGATAGAACATTTATGTTTCTTTTCAAAATTTGACTTATTTTAAATCTTTCCTCACCAAAAATACCGTCTATCATCTAGAAAAGGAATGGAAATTCAAGTATTGTTTAAAATTTAGTGAATATAATGTCTGCAATTATTTCTATGGTTTTCATATGTTTAATGATGAAGCAATTTGAAGAAAATAAAACAACACTAGGTAAAAGGTCATTTATTTTAAAAATTAAAAATACTTATTTTCAGATTTGTTTTTCTTTTTCCTAGAAGTAGGGTCTATTAATAGAAAGTTTTTTAATAAAGATTCATAAATAGAATATAAGAAAAGCTCTATAAACCAGGGAAATTATATTCTTAGATCTTAATGTTTTAATTTGTCATTATTTATGTCCTACATACACCCAAGAGCAGTTACATTTTGGATACACCATTAGAAATAAAAAAGAAAGTCAACAATTGTTATGTGAAGCATTATATTTTTCCATTATGCCTTTCATTACTTGATTAGAAATGAAGTGATTTTTGTGTTTGTTTGTCTTGCTTTGTTTTTTTAAAGGGGTTTAATTTGATGGTGATTCATAATAGTGGAGAAGCCCTATAACAGTGATGGCAAACCTTTGTGAAACAGTGTCGTGCCCACCTGCCCCCCAGACCCAATGCCATGTCCCTCCCCTCCTTCACACAATGGGTAAGCCCCTAATCCTCCTTACCACACACAGGTAGGAAGAAAATACCCACATTGGGCTGCTGGATGGAGGGGAAGGTAAAGTGAGGAATGTCCTCAGCAAGTGTAGAAGGGGAAGGGGAGTGGACCAAGCACTCAGCTCTCCTCCTGCACTTCCACCTGTGAGCTGCCTACCTTATTCCCTCTGTACTCCCATTGGATTACTGGGCAGAGGAGCAGATGAAGTAAAAAAAAATGTCAAGAGGCATGGTGGAGAGGGAGAGGGGAGCAGCTCTTTCTAAGTCCCTCTACCTTTCTAGTAACTAACTGGGTGGGGTGGGGTGGGGTGGGAAGGTTGCTGAGTGCCCACAGAGAATGCTCTGCATGGCAACTCTGGCATCCATGCCATAGGTTCATGATCACCACTCCATAACGTTATGGGGCTTGATGCAATTAATTCATTCTTTTCTGAAAACTGAAAAAACAGAGGGGTCCTCAGTATTTACAGTGAATGCTTCTATTTAAACCCTTTGCAATGTGTCCGTTCTAGCAATTGCAAGCATAGAATCCCACAATCTCAGTCTTGTCTTAGACCTCAGCAGCTATTTTGTATGATACACACTTAAACAATAAAATCGTCTTAAACGTGCCCAGTGTTCATCCAGACTTTGCTTAAAGACTGTTTTATGTATGCTACTATGTCTACCCTTGTTTTTTTTGAACTCTAAGCTTAGCATCCTGTCTTGTTTTTTTTTGTTCTTGTTTTTTTTTACTAATCTTCAGATGACAAGAACTTGAAAGACATTCAAGCATTCTTTCCCAGACTGGGTCTGTGCTTTCTGATAAGGGCAAACAACAAAGAGATTATCACCTCTTTAGGGTTAGGCACTATGCTTAATTTAAGTTAGTCTAACATTGCATGAGTTTCTTCATCTCTAAAATAACAGCACCTCTTCTAAGGTTATAAGGATTAAATGAGACAATAATTGCAAAGTACTTAGCAGAGTTATTAAGATATATAAAATGGCATATAATTGTTAGATATCTTTATTATAATGTGATTTTGACTTTCATTAAACTTGCAGTCCACCACAATTTCCAGTTCTTTTAGCCACTTCTAAGTACACATCATTTTGTTGTAGGTTTATTTTTAAAATAGAAGGACAAGGAGATCATACTTCCATGTTTTTTATCTTATTAGATTTATTTTAGTATTGTTCTGTTGTTATCTTTTAATAACTAACTTGGTTTTGACACCTTTGAAGAGCAGAACCAGGAGCAGAGACTGATACACTGCAACCTTTTTATGGGCCACTTGATGTTTTTAATGTCAGAGTCACATCTTTGTGATGTTATTTGTTGTAAAGGAATTTTATATTTCATATCCATGTAAAACTGCTGATGGAAAGGTTTTTAATCTGTGACTTTTTTGTAATGAAATCCAGTGAAAATGGGTAAACTTGATATTTTCTGATTTTACTTCATTGCATAACATCTGCTTTAAAGAATTATGAAAGCTTTCCTGTTCTGCCTTTTTGACTTTGTCATTGAACCTTCTTAAGTCTCAGTAACTAATTTATAAAATTAGAGGATTTGACTAGATAACTTCTGAAGTCGCTTTCAGTTCCTGATCTTTGATTTTATGCTATATTCTCATTTTTTAATTGTGAACTCCTGCTGTTTTCCCTACTTCTCATGATGGTGCCACCATCTTTCTAGCCTTGGAAGTTTAAAACCTCAGTTTTATTCTTAACTCTTTACACTCTTAAATCTCTCCATATCTAATCAGTTGTCAAGTCTTGTCTTTTCTTATATGCAACATTACATATACACATAGCTACCATGTTAACCTTATCTCTAACTACTCCTTACCAGGACTCTTGCAATATATTCCTAATTTAACTCTCTGACTGAAATTTTTCTTGTTCCCCTAATCCTTCCAAATATTTGTCAAAATAATTTTCCTTAAATGTAGTTATGATGTCTTCAATTTTTTACTCAACAGATGTAAATTTTTCCCTCTTGCCTCTAAGATTAAGTATAAAATTGTCTCCCTTTTAAAGATATGTATAACTTCGCCAAAATTTATCCTTTTGGAAATAGTCTTTTCCCAGATTATAAATAGGGAAATGATCCTTCTTTCTGTTCTATCCTGTCTATTATCCCTTCTATTCTTCCCACTTGACATTCTATCCCCCACTTCTATAACTGCCTTAACTATTATCCATATCTGGAATGCCCATCTTCCTTCTTCCTCACTTCCTTATCTTAGGATTAATTGCTTATTTTGTCATTATTGTTGTTGTTGTTTTTGTTTGTCCTTCATTTTTAAGAGGATCAATGACATCGGAAAGTTGATGCCTTAACTTATACATGAGGGAGAGTTAAGTGAGGCAGAGTTTTGCAAAACTGTTAGTATCATTCTCTTTTGTACAGTCATTAAAATCCCATGGTAGGACAAAAATCAAAGTAATTGGTGATGGCCCAATATCTAGTGGATGATTTTGGCACCTTCTATGTCTGATCCAAGCTCTATGAATTCCATAATGACTGAATCAGCATCTTCATGGCTGTTGGAACAAATTGTTCTTATAAGCACATTCTGCTGGGGGATAGCCTTCATATGCTTTGGGTAGATACCTCCACCCCCAAATTACTTTAAGATGTAATTCAAGTGCCAATTGATACATCATAAATATTAATCCCTGCAAAGGCTATTGTCTTTGCTTGCTAGTTCCATTGTAATTAATTACTTTTTAAATCTTATATTTGATATATCTTGATAGAATATAATATTTTACTCAGCAGAGCTTATTTGCTTTTTACTCCTTAGTGGGTAGAATAGTGCACGATACATACTAAATAACAAGTTCTTGTTGCTATAAAGTTACATGGCATTCCAGATTTATAGTCATTGTTTGAGTAAGGATTCCACTTAAGTCTTCTTTATTCCAGGTTCACTGCTCAATCCGTTGCACCAGTAACTCCTTTTGTTATTTAATTGTTTCAGTTCTGTCTGACTCTTTGTGATATCCCCCTCCCATTTTATTAACAAAGATACTAGAGTGGTTTTCCATTTCCTTCTATAGCTCATTTTACAGATGAGGAAAGTGAGGCAAATAGGGTAAAGTGACTTTTCGGGGTTACACAGCTAGTAAGTGTCTAAGATCAGATTTGAAATCAGGAAGATTAGTCTTCCTCACTCCAGCCTGACATTCTATCCACTGAGCCACTTAGCTTCCCCTACCACATCATGCATAGCACAAATTTATATGTATGTATGTATATATATATATGCAAATAATCATATATTAAATACTATAAGTGTATATTCTAATTTTACTAATGAAATTGCATATTGTCTGCTTTCTAAAAACATTAGTGCTTTCAGTATGTGAAGGATCTGTGATTTTATCAACATAGGAAACTGCCAATACATTGGAGGAATGAGATCCCATATTGGAAAATGGTTTAGGTAAGGGATTTACATGAACATAGTTTTTACAGCAAACCATGTAACAATTTTAAAATTCAGAATATGTAATTATTCTATTTCCTAATATCTATAAATTTAACCAAGAAAATTCATACCACTAACAAATACTAATGTACAATAACAAAGCAATCTAACTTCTATACTTAAGGACTTCTATGTTTCTCTCTCTACTTCCTTAAGACTTGAACATATTCACTAGCCTGTCACTATTGTTAATAATTAGAATAATAATAAACTATTCCAATAAAATTAGCTTGTTAGGCAATTAGTATTTACATGTATACATAATTCTAGATTTCTGTGCAAGCTCATTCAGATAAGAAATATCTTTATCTATTTGAATTTTCCACAGAAATCTCCATCCATGTGTCTTGTCATGCAACTATGCATGTTGTATACTCACCCATTCCCTGAGATATCTTCCTATGCTATGTAGGATGTGCATGCATATATGTGATGTTAACATGTATGATGCATTCTTACATATCCTCATGAACAAAAATGTCAAAATATCAAATTTCCAAAATTCTTCTATGTCCTTTTATGTTGCTTGTAGAAACTCTTTCTTCCTCTCTGGTCAAAATATCACTCTTTTGTCTTCTTTCACTGTTGATTGAAGACTTGTATTCTTCACATCAGGATCCATCTGGAATATTCAGGAACCAGGAACACATGGGAACATGTATGTGTGTTAGGTTTTTACATGTGCATGCATGTAGGATTGAAATTTACATGTGCATGGAAGTAAGTTGAAATATTCATGAATATTTGTCAGAATTTATCAATCTTCATATGTGAAAGTAAGGATTACATGTGATTTCTTCATGCATGAGAGTAAGATTTGCATATGTACACATTCATAAATGCAATTAAGCTATACATGTATTCTTCATGGGTGCGTATAAGCATTATGCATAAGTTCTCAAGCTTGTGTTAAGAATAGTGATTTGAAGTTGTTTTTAATCTTATGTTATGACTTTTTACACGGAGATTAATTATATGGTTAAAGTAATCATTTCTTGTGTGGTTACTGTACTTATTTCTTGGAGATATAATTTAAAGAATTATATATTTATTCAAAATAACATTATTTCTGTATGTTCAGTTATTGTTTTTGGCTGGCAGAGACTGTATATTTTACATGGCTGCTAATCTTTTCAAATGCATGTTTTCCTTCATCTGGGTTACTGAATGTATTTGCTTCAGGGGTGCTATGCTTTTATCATTTCAACATGTGCAGTGCTCTTTTATCTCTATTCTGGTGGCAAGTACTCTCATGTGCTTTCCTATGTTTTCAGTAGGGCATGTAGTTTCTAAGTGACTTGCCAAGTCATATAGTTAATAATGGTTATAAAAAGGACTTAAGTACAGGCCTTTCTGACTCCACTGCCTGTGTTTTCCCTGTGGCATGATACTTCAGTATTTCCAATAGTGTCATTTAATGATTAATCATACTAAGGTTTTTTAAAAAATACTTCATTGGCACTTCTGGGTAAACATGGCTGCAATCTACACGCTAATTGCTTTCTCTCCCTGGCACCGAATGAAACAGACTACCTCAAGATAGCATAAAAGTCACCTTTGGAATAATGGAGGGACTCACCAGTACCCCACAGAAATGAAGGTAAATGGGATTTGAACATTTCCACACTATAAGAAGGAGGAAAAGCTTGCACAAAAACATGAACTGAGCTACCCTTCCCCCCCACCACTTCCCCCACCAAACCAGAGTAAGGTATCAGAGCACTCACTGGGATATCAAGTGAGTGAGGAATGTCTCTGTCTGGGGGGCGGGGCACACCAGGGTCCTTGGGATCTAAAGACTGCTAGGAAACAACCTCTCAGGGCAGTTTCACAGGAGAATCCTACACTGAGCCACAGGGGCAGCCTCTCTGAACATGGGGGCAGTTGCGCTGAGCAAAGGGGTGGCTGCACGGAACAGAGGGGCAGATGTGCTGAGCACAGAGGTGGCCGCACTGAACACAGGGGCGGCCGCACAGAGCAAAAGGGAGGCCATGCTGAACACAGGAGAGGTTGAACAGAGCACAGGGGAGGCCGCGCAGAACACTGGGGCAGTTGTGCTGAGAACAGGGGCCTGCACTCTAAGAAACCTCAGAGGCTGGGAAGAACTATTCTGAGGTAACCTAAATTCACAAAAACCTGCCCATATCACCCAGACCCCAGACCAAAAAGGAAAGGGGATTAAAACCACCAAAGGAATGGCTCACATGGCCCAAAATTAAGCCTCCAAGAAGAAAGGGGAATAAGTAACTATTGAAAACTTTTATGGTGGGAGTACCCAAGGAAAAGAAGAGAAAGAGGATGAAATCCAAACAAAATCAAAACATGCCTCCGAAAATGGAAACTATCCACAAGCTCTGGAAGAACTCAAATTGGAGCTTATCCAAAACATGGAAACCTTCTGGAAAGAAAAATGGGAGAAAGAGATCAGCAGTCTTATAGACAAGACTTCACAATTGGAGAAAGAGTTGGAAGCATCTAATAGAAGGGCAGACAAAGCTGAATAGCAAAACCAGTCTCTAACAACCAGAATTAAGCAACTGGAAGACAGTGAGGTTGCAAAACAGCAAGAATTAATAAAGCAAAGGCAAAAAGTTAATGAACTAGAAGAAAACATAAAATATCTCACTGAAAAGGTCACAGATCAGGAAAACAGAGGAAGAAGAGACAAGGTGAGAGTTATTGGTCTGACTGAAAAACCAGAGATAAACAAAACGTCGATGCTATAGTACAGGAGATTGTAGAAGAAAATTGCCCACATGTTCTGGAGTAAGGGGGCAAAATAGAAATAGAAAGGGTTCATAGAACACCCTCTATACTAAATCCACAAAAGAGAACCCCCAGGAATGTAATCGCCAAATTCAAGAGCTTCCAAGAAAAGGAGAAAATCCTACAAGAAGCCAAGAAGAGGAGCTTCAGATATAGGGGGGGTCCCAGAATGATCACACAGGATTTAGTGGCTAACACACTAAGAGACAGCAAAGCATGGGACACGATATTTAGAAAGGCAAGAGAGCTGGGTCTCCAACCAAGAATCAACTACCCAGCAAAAGTGACTATATACTTCCAGGGGAAAGTATGGGCATTCAACAAAATAGAAGATTTCCAAGCATTTCCTAAGAAAAAACCAGAACGTAGTGGAAAAATTTGATATCCAATTACAGAAAGCAAGAGAAACATGAAAAGGTAAATATGAAAGAAAGGGAAAAGGTGATAAATCTTATCTTTTTCTTTAAGTCAAACTCTCTTCTATAAGGACTACATTTACATCAAATTATATATATTAATATGTGGGGAAAATGTATTGTGTAACTCTCCTAAATTGTATGTATCATAAGAGTAGTTAGAAGAATCATGCATAGGGAGAGATTGGGGCATTAAGAAGATTTGGTGAAAGGGGGGCAAAGTAAGAAAAAGGGAGAGGGGGAATCATTGATGACACTAAGATTTAATTCAAGAAATAGGGGGGGACTAAATAGAATAATCATTCCCATGCAAAGATACACATGGGAAGAGGAGGGGAAGAACTCTAATTTGAGAAGGAGAGGAAGAGAGCATGAAGTGGTATTACTTAAACCTTACTCTCAGTGAAATCAACTCTGAGAGGGAAGAACATCTAGATCCAGTGGGATCCTGAATTCTATCTTATCCAACAGGGTAAGAAGGAAAGGGAAATTAAGGAGGGGGAGGGGGTAAGGAGTACAAAAAAGGGAGGGATGGAGAGGGGGAGGGGAAGGGAGCATAAAAAGAGAGGGACTAGAAAGGGAAGCATATCAAGGGAGGGGACTAGATTTACTAAAATAAATCACTGGTTCAAAAGGATATAGCTAAAGAAGAAAGGTCAGAACTAGGGGAAGATATCAAAATGCCAGGGAATCCACAAGTGACAGTCATAACTTTGAATGTGAATGGGATAAATTCACCCATAAAACATAGACAAATAGTAGATTGGATTAGAACCCAAAACCCAATCATATGTTGTCTTCAAGAAACACATATGAGGTGGGTTGATACTCACAAGGTTAGAATTAAAGGATAGAGTAAGAACTTTTGGGACTCAACTGATAGAAAGAAGGCAGGAGTTACAATCATGATATCTGACAAAGCCAAAGCAAAAATAGACCTGATCAAAATGGATAGGGAAGATAATTATATTCTGTTAAAAGGGAGTATAGACAATGAGGAAATATCACTAATCAACATGTATGCAACAAATGGTATAGCATCCAAATTTCTAATGAAGAAACTAGGAGAATTGAAGGAGGAAATAGACGGTAAAACCATATTAGTGGGAGACTTGAACCAACCACTATCAAATTTAGATAAATCAAACCAAAAAATAAATAAGAAAGAGGTAAAAGGTGAATAAAATCTTAGAAAAATTAGAGTTAATATACATATGGAGAAAAATAAATAGGGACAACACCACATGGCACATTCACAAAAATAGATCGTAAACTAGGTCACAGAAACATGGCACTCAAATGCAGAAAAGCAGAAATAATAAATGCAACCTTTTGAGATCATAAAGCAATAAAATATTGATCAGTAAGGGTACATGGAGAGCCAAATCAAAAATTAATTGGAAATTAAATTATATGATACTCAAAAATCAGTTAGTTAGAGAAGAAATCATAGAAACAAATAATAATTTCATTGAGGAAAATGACAATAGTGAGACATTCTTTCAAACCTTATTGGATGCTGCCAAAGCAGTACATAGAGTGAAATTCATATCCATAAGTGCATATATTAACAAATTAGGGAGGGCAGAGATCAATGAATTGGAAATACAAATCAAAATACTTGAGAACGAGCAAATTAAAAACCCCCAGAAGAAAACCAAACTAGAGATCCTAAAAATTAAGGGAGAAATTAATAAAATCGAAAGTGATAGAACTATTGAACTAATAAACAAGACTAGAAGCTGGTACTTTGAAAAAACAGACAAAATAGACAAAGTACTAGTCAATCTAATTTTAAAAAGGAAGGAAGAAAAGCAAATTAACAGCATCAAAGATGAAAAGGGGGACCTTACCTCCAATGAAGAGGAAATTAAGGCAATCATTAAAAACTTCTTTGCCCAACTATATGGCAATAAATATACCAACCTAGGTGATATGGATGACTATTTACAAAAATATAAATTGCCTAGTCTAACAGAAGAAGAAATAGATTTCTTAAATAATCCCATATCAGAAAAAGAAATACAACAGGCCATCAAAGAACTTCCTAAGAAAAAATCCCCAGGGCCTGATGGATTCACCAGTGAATTCTGTCAAATATTCAAAGAATAGCTAACCTCAATACTATACAAACTATTTGACATAATAAGCAAAGAGGGAGTTCTACCAAATTCTTTTTATGACACAAACATGGTACTGATCCCAAATCCAGGCAGGCCAAAAACAGAGAAAGAAAATTATAGACGATTCTCCCTAATGAATATAGATGCAAAAATCTTAAATAGGTTACTAGCAAAAAGACTCCAGCAAGTCATCAGAAGAGTCATTAACCATGATCACATAGAATTCATACCAGGGATGCAGGGCTGGTTCAATATTAGGAAAACCATCCACATAATTGACCACATCAACAAGCAAACCAACAAAAATCACATAATTATTTCAATAGATGCAGAAAAATCCTTTGATAAAATACATCACCAATTCCTATTAAAAACACTAGAAAGCAGAGGAATACAAGGGTTGTTCCTAAAAATAATAAACAGTATCTTTCTAAAACCATCAGCTAACATCATCTGCAATGGGGATAAACTAGATGCATTCCCAATAAATCAGGAGTGAAACAAGGATGCCCATTATCACCTCTATTTGAAATTGTACTAGAAATGCTAGCAGTAGCAATTAGAGAAGAAAAAACAATTGAAGTCATTAAAATAGGGAAGGAGGAGACCAAGTTATCACTCTTTGCGGATGACATGATCGTCTACTTAAAGAAACCTAGAGATTCAACAAAAAAGTTAATCGAAATAATCAACAACTTTAGCAAAGTTGCAGGATACAAAATAAACCCACATAAGTCATCTGTATTTCTATGTATTTCCAACACAGCTCAGCAGCAAGAACTAGAAAGAGAAATCCCATTCAAAATCACCTTAGACAAAATAAAATACTTAGGAATCTATCTCCGAGACAAACACAGGAACTATATGAACACAACTACAAAACACTCTCTACGGAACTAAAACTAGACCTGAACAATTGGAAAAACATTAACTGCTCATGGGTAGGAAAAGCCAATATAATAAAAATGACCTTCCTACCCAAACTTTTATCTATTTAGTGCCATATCCAATGAACTTCCAAAAATATTTTTTACTGATTTAGAAAAAATCATAACAAAGTTCACTTGGAAGAACAAAGGATCAAGGATATCCAGGGAAGTAATGAAAAAAAAATAAAAAGGAAGGGGGTCTTGCAGTCCCAGATCTCAGCCTATATTATAAAGCAGTGGTCATCAAAACAATTTGGTACTGGCTAAGAGAAAGAAAGGAGGATCAGTGGAATAGACTCAGGTTAAGTGACCTCAGCAGGACAGTATACGACAAACCCAGAGAACCCAGCTTTTGGGACAAAAATCCACTATTTCATAAAAACTGCTGGGAAAATTGGAGGACAGTGTGGGAAAGATTAGGTTTAGATCAACACCTCAAACCCTACACCAAGATAAATTCAAAATGGGTGAATGACTTGAACATAAAGAAGGAAATTATAAGAAAATTAGGTGAACACAGAATAGTATACTTTTCAGACTTTTGGGTGAGGAAAGATTTTAAAACCAAGCAAGACTTAGAAAGAGACACAAAATTCAAAATAAATAATTTTGACTACATCAAATTAAAAAGGTTTTGTACAAACAAAACCAATGTAACTAAAATCTGAAGGGAAGCAACAAATTGGGAAACAATCTTCATAAAAACCTCTGACAAAGGTTTAATTACTCAGATTTACAAAGAGCTAAATCATTTGTACAATTGTACAAAAAATTAAGCCATTCTCTAATTGATAAATGTGCAATGGACATGAACAGGCAGTTCTCAGCCAAGGAAATCAAAACTATTAATAAGCACATGAAAAACTGCTCTACATCTATTATAATCAGACAGATGCAAATCAAAACAACTCTGTATCACTTCACACCTAGCAAATTGGCTAAGATGACAGCTATGGAAAGTAATGAATGCTGGAGGGGATGCGGCAAAATAGGGACACTAATTCATTGCTGGTGGAGTTGTGAATTGATCCAACCATTCTGGAGGGCAATTTGGAACTATGCCCAAAGGGCGATAAAAGACTGTCTGCCCTTTGACCCAGCCGTAGCACTGCTGGGTCTGTACCCTAAAGAGATAATAAGGAAAAAGACTTGTACAAGAATATTCATAGCTGCACTCTTTGTGGTGGCCAAAAATTGGAAAATGAGACGATGCCCTTTAATTGGGGAATGGCTGAACAAATTGTGGCATATGTTGGTGATTGAATACTATTGTGCTCAAAGGAATAATAAAGTGGAGGAATTCCATGGAATCTGGAACAACCTCCAGGAAGTGATGCAGAGCGAAAGGAGAAGAACCAGGAAATCATTATACACAGAGACTGATACACTGTGGTACAATCGAAGGTAATGGACTTCTCCATTAGAGTCAATGCAATGTCACTGAACAATCTGCAGGGATCTAAAAAACACTATCCACAATCAGAAGACAAACTGTGGGAGTAAAAACACCAATGAATAGCAGCTGCTTGACTACAGGGGTGGAGGGGATATGACCGAGGAGAGACTTTAAATGAACACTCTAATGCAAATACCAACAACACAGAAATGGGTTTAAATCAAGAACACATTTGATACCCAGTGGAATCATGTGTCGGCTATGGGAGAGGTGGGGGGGGGGAGAAAAGAAAATGATCTTGTTTTCCAATGAATAATATTTGGAAATGACCAAATAAAATAATGTTTAAAAAATACTTCATTGATTCTCATGTCTATGGCCATTTCTTCCACTTGTTATAGGTTTCTGTTTTCAGAAGTTAAAATTGTCTGGTCATATTATTTTTTATTTTCCACTGTAGAGCACCCAAACCACTGACAGCCTTCCTCCAATTCTTTATGTATTTAATGTACCCTAATGGAAAATTAGGCTGTATATCATATAACTGGTACACTTTCTCTTCTAATTAGACTTTTTTTCCTCTTGTATTGCTTACATAGATTTTATTTCCAATGGTCAGATTTTATTATAATGCACTACTATTTCTGCTAGTCTAAGCTAGTCCTGCTAGTATAAGAATTAAAACAGGGGAAAAGAATAGAATTGCTTTTGGGGAATTGCACATATATTTTCCAAAGATTAAAATCTGCTACCTAATGCAATGGTCCTTCTTATAAAGATAAATATTCCCTTTGACATAATTTGTGTTTATAAATTTTGAAATATCCTTTGATTTCCAAAGAAACACACCCAAAGAATGTTGGAGAAATGCATAATGGATTCAAGAGGGATTTGGGAATTTTCCAGTTCTTCATAACTATAAAATATTATTTTATCAAACTTTAGTATCATCTTAATTTCATAAGTTTGGGCACTCTCTTCACTAACAGAGATTAAAATCAGTCTACACTTTACCAAGGCATTTGTCACATTGTTATGGCCAAGTATAGTAAATATATATATATATACCTTCCATCTTTAAATCAATACTGTGTATTGGTTCCAAGGCAGAAGAGTGGTAGGGGCTAGGCAATGGGGGTTAAGTGACTTGTCCAGGATCACACAAGCTGGAAAGTTTCTGACTGAACTACCCAGCTGCCCCCTAAAGCATCTTTTAAAGCTTAGTCAAGATGAATTTCAGACAACACACACACATACCCAGTCTGTAGCTGAACCCATACTCCCATTCTGTTAGCATTTTCTAAATTCTTTGACCCCTTACATTATCCATTGAATAATAGCAAGAATAATGCTGATAAACAGTGCTGATAAAAAATGAGGCTTTCTTTCCTTCTCATTACTTTAGTAACATGGTGAAAAATCATGGAAATATGATGCATCAATGTACCTTTGCCTTAATTATTCTAGTCACTCTCTAATTAATTTCTCCAATTTTATTCTCCCCCACCCCAACTCATTAAACAGACTACTTGAAGATTCATCTTCCTGATAAATAGATCTAACCTTATTATGGCACCTTACCCAATTCTCATTTTAAGGAGGAAATTGAGCTGAGGTTTATTCAAAGTAACACAACTAATCATGCTAGAACTGAGACTAGAGTGGAGATATTTTGCTTTTCATTTGGTTTCTTTCCATGTCAGCAAACTAGTAATGAATTTAATTATTTCCTTAACTCTACCAAATGTTCCAAATTTCTTTGGCTGACAATTCAAAGTCTTTCATAATTTTGCTTTTATCTTACTCTTTCAGGTTATATAATTTTATTCCCTTTCATTCACTCTGTAATCCAGACAAATTGCATTTGTCTTCCCAGCACCTACCGATGGTACATAATAGTGCTTAATAATGCTTTTTAACATGATTAATACAAATTAAATTGGTCATAGATCTCTAAATATTTCAGATGTTATTCTGTGCCTTCATTTGTCCCATTTCTAAATGTTAAATCTGACCTTAAATATGGACACCTTAGATATGAACTGCTATTCTACACACATCACTTAACTTCTCTTAGGTTCATTTTCCCTATCTGTAAAATAGGAATAATAATAGCACCAGTCTCAGGGTTATTTTTTGAGGATCAAGTACATTAATAAATATTTAGTTATTTATGAACCTTTAAAATGTTATTATTAAATGCAGTTGTTATTTTTCTGTGCCATGTCTGCTCATTCTTTTTTCACCTGGAAAAATCCAATCTATTCATAAAAGAGAGGCTTAAATTATTCAAAGATGGCATCAAAGGTGAAATTATCTAGGTCCTCTATAGGGAAATGTTCTTTCCTTTCTCTTGTTATATTTAAAATTAATATCTACCAGTCCTTATTTTCCATGAAGTTTGTTAGTAATCACTTGAGATAGAAAAGGTAGATAAGCATAGATTTAAAGTCTCTTCCTTACTCTAAGTTTGACCATGTGCAACCCCCTCCTGCAGAAATCTCCCTCTTTCCCTCACCTCTCTGCTCCAGCCCTCACCTCTCTGCTCCAGCCCATGTCAGTGCCACAAGACCCCTGTGGGTTCCACTCACTCTCTTTTATTTACATTCACAGATGCAGCACTGGCATTTTGTTGTACAATGTACACATTGATGTACTGGGTCAGCAATCTAGGAAGGGGAGGGGATATAATTCCATCTACAAACTCTGACTTCTTAGAACTTCTTAATGATAAACATAAATATTTGTTATAATCTTAGTTTTATTGTTACCAAAATCAGTGATATAGAGAAACTGAGGCAAAGAATTTTGCACAGAATCAATTATTGGTAAAAGCTAGCAGTCACCTAAAAAGGGACCCATGACTCCTCAGTAGTCAAAGATGCCTTTGCAGGTTTTACAGAGCTGTTTTAAAGTCAATTAAGAGGGAAAAAAAAGAAATTTAAATTTACTGAATTTTCAGTAATATAGGTGTTATCAATTCTTGATTAGCTGGAACATGATATTTTGGCTTTTGGTTAGGATATTCTAGAAATAGGGAACAAAAAATTGGCAACCTTTTTGGGGAATAGAGAACCAAGTTGATACATAATAATCAGCTACAGTGCTTGTCAGGATAATGGTAATATCAAACTGCAAACATTCTTTCTTTTTTATTGGTTAGAGTATTAACAAGGATATGACAAATATGATGATTGACATCAGCGAAATCTGTGTCATCCAAGAGGCTGGTTGAACCAGTCAAGAAGAGGACCTTAAATCATTGGCTTATTTCTGTAGCATCTTATTTTTTCAGAAATTCAACTCTACTGAAAGTAGATAGTTTGCTACACCCAACATCCTACTCTCTCACACAGGCTTGTGTACAAACTTCTTTTTCCCTATTATTGAAGTGTTTATCCTAATATGAATTATAAGAACAAACCTGCAAAATCAAATGATTTAAGGAAGAAATTCATTATAATCTTATGATTTCCCACACTGATTCTTAGGAAACATGTCACCTATGAATCACCATCTATTTATCAATACAAACTCAGACTAAGAGGAGAGATTTACATAAATATCATAAGATAAAGCAAGCAGAAATTACAGTAAAAAAGTGAATTTTTTTTTCTGTGTAAACCCATTCAGTAAGAACACATTAATAGTATTCACAACATGACATTTTACAGAATACTGGAACAAAATCTTGAGGCCAGGGGTTAGTATGTATACCTACTCCCAAGAAGGAAAGCATGAAACTAGAGAAGGATATGGCAAAAATGTATTTTCCAATAAGGAAAACACCAAAGAAACCTAGGATAGGGGATCCCTTAGGAATTAGCAGAGAGTGGGAGTGAGGGAATCCTATTCTTAAAAAAGAACAAATGGCTCAGCAAAAACAGTAATGACTTCTTTACAGCTTCACAATGTGGTAGGACAGAAATAAGCACCCATCATTTGGGGCTGTTTTGGTGGAGTTGGTAACAGAATCAACATCTATGGGCTCTGACGATCAAATTATGTCCTATATAACTGAAGTTTAAGGAAAATATTCATTACACCGTTGTCATAAGGGAAGACTGGGCAATAGTATTAGGATTGAGGGCAGTGATAGAATTTTAGTAGATCTCAAAAAGTGAGTGGGCTTGTTCTATAGATTAAAGCTTTATTAACTATGACTGGTGCCTTGAGTACTCCTGACTAGTACAGAGGCAGTGATGCAAGGGAGAAAGGAGAACAAAGTCCTTTGTGGAATTTTCCAGTTCAATGGAAAGTCTTGACATAGTTGAAAAAATCCAAAGTTCCAGTCAGTACTGCAGCCCCATGCTGTGGAGGGATTTTAGTCAGCTTTGTAGTTCTCAATTGTAGCAAGTAACAAATATACATTTGTGGAATAAGCCATGATCTTAGGATAGTTCAAGAGGTTCTTCCTTCCAGATCTGTTTCTCAATTTCCAAGAGCTAGAGGAAAACCAAGGAAACTATTTAATATTTACATCTTATTAAGGGAACTCAGATGTTTCAGTACTAAAGACTAATTGTGTACCCTAAATCTTTAGAATGTGGTTGAATTTTATAAGCTAAAGTGTTTTAATTCACAAATACACTTCCAATTTTTCTAAGTCCTAATTATAGAAATTTGCTATGAAAGAAAAAGGATAGAGTTAAGACAATATGGAGAAGCCATAACAAGAGAAAAAGTCTCAGTTTTTTTTGTTTCCAAGCAAAAGGAATAGTTAATAGCCAATTAAAGCTCAACATTATTCAGAAGATTTCAAAAGTCAGGCTCCAAATTATCTAGGTGGGAAAATTTCCTGTTGAGAAAGGAAGTCGCTCCATGGGAAACTGTATCAAGATATTCATAACTTCTCCTTTACAAGATTGCCATCTCAACTTTCTCCTAAGGGAAAACATTCTCTTCTGAATGCAGAATATGATGCTTGAAATGGTGAATTATAGGCTTTGCACCCTTATACGTATACCTTAAATAAAAAATAAAAACTCAGAACTTTATTAAACTAAAATCTCATAAGTTTTCACTTTAAGTAGCAACTTTATTAATCCTATGTTAGTGCAGGATTCAATTATTGTGTTCATATGACAATAATTATTAACAGTATTAGTTCAATTCATACCGTATCCATTAACACAGTTTCATATGTTCAATATGGTTGTTTAAGGCAAAAAAATAAAAATGTGATATTTAATTAATTTATGTCATAAATTTCTGTAGATTGAGAACGAAGATTTCTGCCTTCTCATCTGTACTTCTTCTCTGAAGTCCACTGCCAGAGTCAGAAAGCCAGAGAGAAAAGTACTTTCATTAATGCTTTTTAATATTCTGTAGAAAGTTTTTACTATATACCATTTTTCTTTTGGTTGATCATACAACAGGAAAATGTTTGTTTAATTATAAATACAGAAATACAAAAAAGCAGAAACATTGATTTTACTTCTTATATCTCATGATTTTAATCTTGATGTTTATGATGAATATTAAAGTTTTATTTTTTATTAATTGAAATACCCTTCTTTGGGCCTGATTAGGGATATGTATGAAATTTAACATCATTTGTCACCTAAGCCTTTGAATTGTAGTATTGGTTTTCTCTCAAACACCTAGTGGTAAAGACTTCTCATTTAAAATCAAAACAAAACAGAAAAAAATAAACCCGAAAGCTTTTTACAATGAATTGACTAATTTAAAGAAATGAAAGAGAGAAAACAAAAAAAAAGAACAAAATAAGGTTTTGTAGATCTATGGGAATTAGTGGGTTAATTAAGTCCCTGATAGTTAAGAGAGCTGCTGCTACCCTTCTAGGTTCTCTGCCAATTTGTGGACTTAGGGCTAGCCCCTATTTTCCTTCAAAGATCTGCATTAAAAGATTGTCCCAATGGAAAGAAATTACTCCATCCTTGACAGAGGGGTTTATGTTCCTTAAGAACTTCTCAAGAGTTTTTAGGAAAAGTCTTTCTCTATTTGGATCATAAGAGTTCCCCAACTGGGATCTCTAAGATAGTTTTCTAGGAGTTTGGGGGTTCGACTTACTTTTGCTTGGAAGAATATGGATTGAACGTGAGGAGGAGTCCAACCTCTCTCTGGGGAGTTTGATGGAGAAGAGTCCATTGGGCATTACAGTTCCTCACCTGGATTCCAGAAGGGGGACCAAATGTCCCAATAAGGATCTGTAATAAAGAATAAGAAATATAGTGTTCTGAGCTTGATTCATTTATTAACAAGCCTAGCAAGTGCCAATTAAAGGTATCCAAGGCACTTCATTAGCCAAGAATGCTTCTGGGGACTCTATGGATCTCTTTTATAGTTTTTTATAGTTAAGAAAGAACAGGGAACTAAAAATGGGGCACCATTTAGGAACCCAAGCTGATTTATACTAATAACTGGGTATATTGGAGTAGTGACAATGTTCAATAGCAGATATCTTTCTTTCCTATTGGTTAGAGCATTATCAGATAGCTAAGTGGTACAGTGGATAGAATGCCAAGCCTGGGGTCAAAAAGACATTTTCCTGAGTTCAAATCTGACTTCAGACATTTATTAGCTATGTGACCTTGGGAAAGTCACGTAATTCTGTTTGCTTGAGTTTCCTCATCTGTAAAATGAACTCGAGAAGGAAATGGCACTCCAAAATAAAATATCTCTACTTTTATCCACTAGAGTTACCTGAATTAATGGAAGCTAGACTTTCTGACAATGGTTTTATATAGTTGAACTATCTGTAATATCCCCTTTCCCCAATATCTCTCCTGAGAATTAGATACACACAGCTTATGACAATGTTTATGGACCCATCTGTGCACACAAACTGCGAGTGACATAGGGTTATATAGGTTGTTATAAATGCAGTTTCAGAGAATTATAGACTACAAATCATCCATTTATAGTTTGGAATGATGATTATCATTATAAATATAACTCTTATTCTTGTACTACTTCAATTTCATCTCATTTGAAATTTGCCCATTCATATTTTCTCTTAACTGTAATAGCTCACAAATCTTCTGTACCATATTAGCCACTTTCATGAGTTGCTATGCCAAATGGATTAATTAACTGTTAGGCAACCATCTGGTGTTGAATCTTTGAACTAGCTAAACTGGAACTCAGATGAGATCTGATCAGTTTAAGCCTTCCCAGCTTGGTTAGGTCTACCAAAGTTTGTGCTTTCTACCTTATCATTTGGAAACTGATGTCACCATCAGACAATGTATGAAAATATTCCTAAGAATGATAAAAACATAGAGCCAAAAGATAATTTGTTACCTTGTCCATTTTTTTTTCCTGAAGGAATTAAATCTTAGAATGACTGTACTTTACTAAATGGTAAACAACTAGAACTTAGACCGTAACTTAGGCCTTTTCATTTCCACTCTAGTGATTTTTTCAATGTACCACACTAGAAATAAAGACCTGAATAAAATATACATGAATAGCACAGCTCAATATAATAAATGTATATTTGATCCAATATCATATCAATGATATGCATGCAGTTTGTTTCCATAACTCACCCCACACACACATACACTTCAAACCTTTTGAGGTTTTCTATTAAATTATGTACTCCTATAAATCATGTGCTTACTACAATAAACCAGTGGATGCATGATCTCATCTATGTGTGTGTTCCTGCCAACAATGTAGAACATAACTCGTCCAAGCTTGCCAAGATGGCAACCTATCAAGTCATATATGAAAATAAAAAAGTACCACTGTTTTACTTTTCATTTATTCTCCTCCTTTTTTCCCTCTTATTTTCTAAAAGTATATGAAAAACTTGGTTTATGGCTGATCTAATATATCTTATGGCTGCAAGTAGAAATCTTCAAGTCATTTAATCTTTTTTCTTGGTGGGAAATGAGTGAAAATGTATACCACTATACAACATTTTCTTATCACTCTACAATGAAAATGTTTATTTATATAACTAACAAAAAGAACTAATCTCTGTGGGCATGCACCGACCCCCATCCCAAAGTTCATTAATAGAAAGGCAGAGGGATTTGGGCAGAGCTGCTCCTTTCCTCCTCTCCACTATGCCTGATTACATTTTTTCACATTCCCTCATCCTCTACCCAGCACCTCAATGGAAGTGCCCAGGGGGTAAGGTGGGCATCTCACAGGAGGTAGAGTTGGATAGGAGCAGAGTGCTTGGATCACTTCTCTCCCCCTCTCCATGCACCTCAGGACATTCCTTACTTCACTTATCCCTCCACTCAGCAGTCCAATGGGAGCGATTTCTCCCTCCCTTGTGTGGGATAAGGCGGGGGGGGGGGCAAGCCCAGCACTTACTTGGTGGGGGGCAGGGCACAGTACATGGTCTTGGGGGGGGTGGAACAAGGCATGTGGTCTTTAAAAGGTTTACCATCACTGCCATTTCTATTACCCGAACTTTAAATACTTTTTTCATTTATTTTCCTTTCCACTAATTAATATTAAACATCTTTACTTTAGGTTTACTCATTTTATGATAGTTGCTAATGTTTAAAATCATATGAAAATAGGCAGGTTATTCAAACAATTCAGTTTGCAAATGCTGAATATAATGCAAAGGACCAATTAGAAGATGAATTATCTAAAATTATACTCAAAGAAGATATAAAGAAATGAAAATGATTTGATTCATTAAAATAAAGAAAATGTGTGCTTTAATGGTATCTCTTGTTTCTAATCAGTCCTGAGTTGGATAGCAGTATAAAATTGTAACTAGTGGATAATGCAACTCAGATTTTTAGAGATTATCTTGTTGTAAACTGCTGTATTGGTGGGATTGAGAGAGGGGTCCTTCCCAATACTAGGAAACAGGAAAACAGCTGTTGGAGGGACTGGTTAGAGTGCAGAACTTCCTCTCTCTCCACCAGAGCCTAAGGGAGTCTGGACCTGACCCAGAATGAGTCAGCCCCTTCCCAACTCTGAATCTTGTTGACTTTGAATCTTCCCTCCTTATTATAAACTTCAGAGACAAATCTTGATATACTAATTAGTTAATTTATTTCTATGGCAAAAAGATAAAAAGTGGGAAAGGGTGTAGAATAGAGGAAGTAGATAAACCCTAACCCTATATTTTCTGTAACTATATTTTATGAGAGATCAAATATCTTTTCAAGAAAGAAATGATGGTATAAGATGATCTTCAGACAAAACAGAAAAGCTTCTACAGCACAAGCCAGGTAGGAAAAGGTAATTGAAACCCAACTCTGCTCCCTATCTCAGAACTGAGCCTTTGGTGAGAGAGTGTCCGAATAGAAGTGAGGTAGAGAAGTCAAAGCGTGCCCAGACCTCCTTCTGACCAACCATTTTCTCTTTGAATCCTCTTTAGAATTCTATGGAATCTTCCTCTGCTGGCTCATAAGGGTTCCATCTGCTTCTCTTGGGTCCTTCTTCATTACCTTTCATATCTTCTTTGCTTTTTGTCATTCTTCCTTGATTACACTGCACATACCATTTAAGCCATTTAATAAATATTTGTGCCTACTATTTTTTTTTCAGGAAAAAAGGGTTAGTTGTTATTGGTCCCAATAATTTGGCTTTCTTAACTTTAATATCATTATTTTGAGTAGACAAAAGGCATTCCAACAAAGGAGTTGGCCTATATTAAAAAGAAACAATCTGATATCTTTTAGCATGAGTGGAAATGTAAGAACAGTATTATGAGTAAGGCTGATCCTCAATCCCTTGCCTAAGATATAATTCCAGGTTAAATATGGAAATGCTTTTGGAGAATCTGATTCTATTTCCTTTAAAAATAAAATTTTATCAAATTATCTTGTTTTAGCATAGCCTGCATGTCCAAATATAATTCTTCCACTAGTCCCAGAGAATTATCGTTTATAACAAAAAACCGTATAATTCAGCAAAACACATTATACCTTAAAAAAAAAACTTTACATTATCTATAATCTCCCACACTTATAATTTCCCATTTCTGTAACAGAAAACAAGGAGGTACTTTCTCATATCTCTTTTGAGTATCAGTTTCTTTATTTGAAAACTACCCATTCATGTCCCTTACCCATTTATCAATTGATTTTTTATGAGTTGATTTAGCTCCTTTAGCCAACATCTTCCACCCTTCCATTGTATTGGTCTTCTCCCCTCATCCCCCACAACCCCATCCTCTGCCAACCACATTCACTTCTTTGTGAAATATTTACTCCATTTTATCTCTTTTCCCATTTCTCTTAGTATTATACTCGTTTTTAGCACTAGTTTTTATATATTTTTTAAATTTTATACATTATTTTATTTGGTCATTTTCCAACATTATTCCTTGGAAACAAAGATCATTTTATTTTCCTCTCCCCCTCCCACCACCCCTCCCATAGACGACGCGCAATTCCACTAGGTATCACATGTGTCCTTGATTCGAACCCATTTCCATGTTGTTGGTATTTGCCTTAGGGTGTTCATTTAGAGTATATCCTCATTCATGTCCCTTCCACCCCTGTAGTAAATCAGTTGCTTTTCTTCAGTGTTTTTACTCCCACAATTTGTCCTCTGATTGTGGATAGTGTTTTTTCTCCTAGATCCCTAAAGAATGTTCAGGGACATTGTATTGACACTAATGGAGAAGTCCATTACTTTCGATTGTACCACAGTGTTTCAGTCTCTGTGTACAATGTTGTCCTGATTCTGCTCCTCTCACTCTGCATCACTTCCTGGAGGTTGTTCCAGTCTCCATGGAATTCCTCCACCTTATTATTCTTTTTTGCACAATAGTATACAATCACCAATATATACCACAATTTGTTCAGCCATTCTCCAGTTGAATGCCATCCCCTCATTTTCCAATTTTTCGTGACCACAAAGAGCGCAGCTATAAATATTCTTGTACAAGTCTTTTTCTTATTATCTCTTTGGGGTACAAACCCAGCAGTGCTATGGCTGGATCAAAGGGCAGAGACTCTTTTGTCTCCCTTTGGGCATAGTTCCAAATTGCCCTCCAGAATGGTTGGATAAATTCACAACCCCACCAGCAATGAATTAATGTCCCTACTTTGCCACATCCCCTCCAGCATTCATTACTTTCCTTTGCTGTTAAGTTATCCAATCTGCTAGGTGTGAGGTGATACCTCAGGGTTATTTTGATTTGCATCTGTCTGATTATAAGAGATGTAGAGCAGTTTTTCATGTGCTTATTAATAGTTTTGATTTCCTTGGCTGAGAACTGCCTGTTCATGTCCCTTGCACATTTATCAATTGGAGAATGGCTTAATTTTTTGTACAATTGATTTAGTTCTTTGTAAATTTGAGTAATTATACCTTTGTCAGAGGTTTTTATGAAGATTGTTTCCCAATTTGTTGTTTCCCTTCTGATTTTAGTTACATTGGTTTTGTTTGTACAAAAGCTTTTTAATTTGATGTAGTTGAAATTATTTATTTTACATTTTGCGACTCTTTCTAAGTCTTGCTTGGTTTTAAAGTCTTTCCCTTCCCAAAGGTCTGACATGTATACTATTCTGAGTTCGCCTAATTTTCTTATAGTTTCTTTCTTTATGTTTTCAATTCATTCATCCATTTTGAATTTATCTTGGGGTAGGGTGTAAGGTTTTGATCCAAACCTAATCTCTCCCACACTGCCTTCTAATTTTCCCAGCAGTTTTTATCAAATAGTGGATTTTTGTCCCAAAAGGTGGGATCTTTGGGTTTATCATATACTATCTTGCTGAGGTTACTTGCCCCAAGTCTATTCCACTGATCCTCCTTTCTGTCTCTTAGCCAGTACAAAATTGTTTTGATGACTGCTGCTTTGTAATATAGTTTGAGATCTGGGTCTGCAAGGCCCGCTTCCTTTGTATTTTTTTCATTATTTCCCTGGATATCCTTGATATTTATTTCTTCCAAATGAACTTTGTTATGGCTTTTTCTAAATCAGTAAAGAAATTTTTTGGATGTTCAATGGGTATGGCACTAAATAGATTAATAAGTTTGAGTAGGATGGTCATTTTTATTATATTGGCTCATCCTACCCATGAGCAGTTAATGTTTTTCCAATTGCTCAAGTCTAGTTTTAGTTGTGTGGAGAGTGTTTTGTAGTTGTGTTCATATAGTTCCTGTGTTTGTCTCAGGAGATAGATTCCTAGGTATGTTATTTTGTCTAAGGTGATTTTGAAAGGGATTTCTCTTTCTAGTTGTTGCTGCTGAGCTGTGTTGGAAATATATAGAAATGATGATGACTTATGTGGGTTTATTTTGTATCCTGCAACTTTGCTAAAGTTGTTGATTATTTCAATTAGCTTTTTGGTTGAATCTCTAGGATTCTTTAAGTAGACCATCATGTCATACACAAAGAGTGAAAACTTGGTCTCCTCCTTGCCTATTTTAATATCTTCAATTTCTTTATCTTCTCTAATTGCTATTGCTAGCGTTTCTAGTACAATATTTAATAATAGAGGTGATAATGGGGATCCTTGTTTCACTACTGATCTTATTGGGAATGCATCCAGTTTATCCCCATTGCAGATGTTGTTAGCTGATGGTTTTAGATATATATACTGTTTATTATTTTTAGGAACGGCCCTTCTATTCCTATGCTTTCTAGTGTTTTTAATAGGAATGGGTGTTGTATTTTATCAAAGGCTTTTTCTGCATCTATTGAAATAAATATGTGATTTCTGTTGGTTTCCTTGTTGATATGGACAATGATGTGGATGGTTTTCCTAATATTGAACCAGCCGTGCATCCCTGGTATAAATCCTACTTGATCATGTTTGATGACCCTTCTGATCACTTGCTAAAATCCTTTTGCTAGTATCCTATTTAAGATTTTTGCATCTATATTCATTAGGGAGATTGGTCTATAATTTTCTTTCTCTGTTTTTGACCTGCTTGGTTTTGGAATCAGTACCATGTTTTTGTCATAAAAGGAGTTTGGTAGAATTCCCTCTTCGCTTATTATGTCAAATAGTTTGTATATAGTATTGGGATTAACAGTTCTCTGAATGTTTGATAAAATTCACTTGTGAATCCATCAGGCCCTGGGTATTTTTTCTTAGGGAGTTCTTTGATAGCCTGTTGGATTTCTGTTTCTGACATGCAAATACTTAAGAATTCTATTTCTTCTTCTGTTATTCTAGGCAGGTTATATTTTTGTGTATATTCGTCCATATCGCCTAGATTGCTATATTTATTGCCATACAATTGGGCAAAGTAATTTTTAATGATAGCCTTAATTTCCTCTTCATTGGAGGTGATATCCCCTTTTTCATCTTTAATGCTGTTAATTTGCTTTTCTTCTTTCTTTTTTTAATTAGATTGACCAGTACTTTGTCTATTTTGTTTGTTTTTTCAAAGTACCAGCTTCTAATCTCATTTATTAGTTTAATAGTTTCAATTTTATTAATTTCTGCCTTAATTTTTAGGATCTCTAGTTTGGTTTTCTTCTCGGCATTTTTAATTTGTTTGCTTTCAAGTTTTTTTTTATTTGCATTTCCAATTCATTGATCTTTTCCCTCCCTGGTTTGTTAATATATGCACTTAGGGATATGAATTTACCTCTGATTACTGCTTTGGCTGCATCCCAAAAGGTTTGAAAGAATGTCTCACAGTTGTCATTTTCCTCAATGAAATTATTAATTGTTTTGATGATTTCTTCTCTAACTAACAGATTTTGGAGTATAATATTATTCAATTTCCAAGTAATTTTTTATTTGGTTTTCCATATACCCTTACTGATCATTATTTTTATTGCCTTGTGACCTGAAAAGGCTGCAGGTATTATTTCTGCTTTTCTGCATTTGTATGCTATGTTTCTGTGACCTAATGTATGGTCAATCTTTGTGAATGTGCCATGTGGTGCTGAGAAGAAGGTGTATTCCTTTTTGTCCCTATTTATTTTTCTCCATATGTCTATTAACTCTAATTTTTCTAAGATTTCATTCACTTCTTTTACCTCTTTCTTATTTATTTTTTTAATTTGATTTATCTAAATTTGATAGTGGTTGTTTCAAATCTCCCACTAATATGGTTTTACTGTCTATTTCCTCCTTCAATTCTCTATTAGAAATTTGGGTGTTATAGTATTTGGTGCATACATGTTGATTAGTGATATTTCCTCATTATCTAAAGTCCCTTTTAACAAAATATAGTTACCTTCTCCATCCCTTTTAATCACGTCTATTTTGCTTTGGCTTTGTCACATATCATGATTGCAACTCCTGCCTTCTTTCTATCAGTTGAGGCCCAGAAGGTTTTACTCTATCCTTTAATTCTGACTTTCTGAGTGTCTACCTGCCTCATGTGTGTTTCTTGAAGACAACATATGGTAGGGTTTTGGATTCTATTCCATTCTGCTATTCCTCTATGTTTTATGGGTGAATTCATCCCATTCACGTTCAAAATTATGATTGTCACTTGTGGATTCCCTGGCATTTTGATATCTTCCCCTAGTTCTGACCTTTCTTCTTTAGATATAAACTTTTAAGCCAGTGATTTTCTTTAAATCAGTCCACCTAGTCCCCTCCCTTGATATGATTTCCTTTATAGCCCCTCCCTTTTTGTTCCCTACCCCTACCCCCTCTCCTTTTCTCCCTTTTTGTGTTCCCTCCCTCCCCACCCCCCTTGGTCTTCCCTTCTCCCTTACCCTGTTGAATAAGATAGAATTCAAGATCCCAATGGATCTGGATGCTCTTCCCTCTCAGAGCTGATTTCATTGAGAGTAAGGTATAAGTAAAACGTCATTTCCTCTCCTTCTCATATGAGAGTTCTTCCCCTCCCCTTCTCATGTGTATCTTTGTGTGAGAAAGATTATTCTATTTAGTCCCCCCCCATTTCTTGGAGTATATCTTAGTACCATCAATGATTCTCCCCTCCCTTTTCCTTTCTATCTCCCCCTTTCTTTATATCATCTTGATGCCCCAAATGTTCCCTATGCGTAATTCTTCTTACTACTCTAATGATGCATATAATTTTTGAGAGTTACACATTAAATTTTCCCCACATAGTAATATATATGTATATATATATATATATATGTAGTCCTTATAGAAGAGAGTTTGAATAAAAGAAAAAGATAACATTTTTATCCTTTTCCCTTTTCTTCATATTTACCTTTTCAGGTATTCCATGCTCTTTGTTTTTCGATATCGAACTTTCCATAGAGCTCTGGTCTTTTCTTTGTAAAAACTTGGAAATCTTCTATTTTGTTGAATGCCCATACTTTCCTCTAGAAGTATATAATCAGTTTTGATGGATAGCTGATTCTTGGTTGATGACCCAGCTCTCTTGCCTTTCTGATAATCATGTTCCATGCCTTACGGTCATTCAGAGTGGAACTTGCAAGGTGTTGTGTGACCCTGATTGGCATTCCTTTATATCTAAATGGTCTTTTTCTGACTTCTTGTATGATTTTTTTCTTTTGTTTGAAAGCTTTGGAATTTGGCAATTACATTCCTGGAAGTTTTCTTTTGGGAATTTAGTGCAGAGGGTGTTCTGTGAACTCTTTAAATGCCTGTATTTCCCCCTTGTTCTGGAATCTCTGTGCAGTTTTCTTTGATAATATCTTGTATTATGAGGTTGAGATTATTTATTTCTGGCTTTTCTGATAGGCCAATTATTCTCAAATTGTCTCTCCTTCCTCCATTTTCCAGGTCTATCACCTTGTCAGTGAGATAGTTTATGTTCTCTTCTAACTTCTTGCTCTTTTGTCTTTGCTTTATTAATTCTTGCTCTTTTGCAAGATTATTGTCTTCCAGTGGCTTAGCGCTCTGGGTTGGGGGGAAGGGGTCTTGGGACCTTCCTTCTGCCTTCCCCTTAGATCCAAGTGATCTAGGATTCTGACTTTTGGGGGGCCTACCTTTTGATCCAAGTCCAGATGGAGGGTTCCCCATGTCTGTCCTGTTGTTCAAATTGAATTTTTGTGCCCTAGGAGCATTCAGTTTGTGATTGGTAAGGAAGGTTTTTCCGAGGTCTGAACTTTTGCTGCCTCTAAGCCGCCATCTTGACTGGACGTGTCTCCACTATAATCTTAAAACAGTTTGAGATTTTCCATCTTCTTATAATGAATGGCTAACATATAATTAACTTATTTCTTATGAAAATACAAAGCTTTATTCAAGCAGTCTGAGCTATATAGACACATTATCATTATCTTCTCATCTCATCATCCTAAGGGCATCTATCAGTTTTATCATGAAGAGATCACTTCTTGCGGTCACTATTTTTTATTTAGCCATTTCTTCATTATTTTGGTAGCTAGTTAGAAACCCCATTGAAATTCTAGGCTTTATACCTTGAAGTGATAAACATGTATGGGTAAATTAAACATTAAAAATGTTAGCAACTCTCCATGAATCATATTAAAGCCATATTTGATTCTGTTTCTTAATTTTCCTCATACCCAGATTTGTAACTAATTCTGCAGGACTGGAAATATAGCAATGGAAAAGAGGCAAGGGATAATAAATCATAAAACCCACCCCAGAACTGAGTTGGAATTATGAAATTGTACTGAAACAGGGTGATAAGATAGCAAAGATGTTTTTTTAAATGTATAACTGACCTCAAAATATACTTTGTTTTCTTAGGTACCTAAAAAATAAATAATCCTTCAAAGTGGACACTTCTTCCAATGATATATAATTATAATTTCCCCAGACTTTGATATGTTTTTGAAGAATTATCCTGTTCCCAAATCCTCCACTTAGTGGCTATTAATGGACCTTCATGAAATTTACTTAGCTAGACACCTGACATTGGATACTTAGCTCATTGTCAGGCTTGTACTTAAAACTGTTATAATTTAGAACTTGCCAGACATTGGACTTGGCTTATACAGACTGTGATAGGGCAGCATCAACCTCTGTGAAATAATTAGATGTATGGTTAGGTATTTAGAGAAAGACTTGTTTTCTTCAATAACCCAATTGACTTGTGATTTCATGCACAACAAAATAGGAAAAAAATAAGAAAAACAGTCTATGTGTCTTCAATTACTTATTGTCTTTCCAATCCTTGTGCTTTTCCTGTCTTCCAGATAATATTTATTCTGGATTTTTAAAATTATTTTTTTCTCATCATTGTAACCCTCTTTTAATTCTTATTCTGTCCTCACAAACCTGGCTCCTCAAAGTTGTCAAAGGGCTTTTATTTTATACATGAGAAGCATAAAATATGATAGGAACGGCCCAACCATCCCATTTACCATTGTAAGGTAGGAGAAGAGATAATCCACTTTGAGCAAGAGGGCAGTCTCTGACAAAGATCAGCTGTTGGGAGAGTGGGAGGTGGGGGAGGAAAAAGAAAAAACTGAAAGTTCCAGGAGGGAACCAGAAGCTTGGAGAACTCCAAGTGGTCACAAACTTACTTCCAGATGGGAGCCTGAGTGAAAAGGTAGACCTTCTAGGCTGAGAGGAAGCCTGTCTCTCTCTGGAGATCAACTGTGTCTCTTCCTGAGCCCCTGAATACCTCTCACTCAACTCTAAATAACTACAATCAAGAGCCATCAGTGGATATTGTGGACTGGTACTTTGAAGAGAGCAGTCCACAGAGATCCCTTTCAAAGATCTCACTCTCCATCTCTCTCCCTTACCTGTCCCTGGATTCTTGTATTCAAAGCCAGTTAGCTTAGGAGAAGGGACCAATCAGCAGCTGGCATGAAGAGGGATCAAGGCTGCGAAGCCTTGAACCCCAAGACTTTGAAGGGCCAGTTTGCCAGAAGGGGCAAGTTGTAGGGCTTTCTGTTCATGCATTTTCCCTGCTTGATAACTTTACCACTCCTTCCCTGTTTGAACCCAAATAAATTATCTGTTACTCTAGATTTAGGTATGGGCCAGTTTTGAACAATAGTAAAAGGGACTAAAGATTTGCGGCGGGTCATATCTCTCCCCAAAAAGGAGGGTTAACTTTGGAATCCCAATGATCCAAAACTACAAGACCAAAGGAATAAACATCTCTCCTTGGTTGTAGAGAATCCCCAAGGTCCTGAAAGGAACTGGCATTGGTGTCCCTATGGAAGCCAGAGGAAGAAGAATTCATCTTGCCTCTCAAGCTTGGACCTCAAGGGGGGCAGTGTGTCATCTTATTTCCCCTCTATTCTTGTCCTCCACCTCCCAGAACCATTCTCTGAGGAGACATATTTCCTCTTCAAGGAGAGAGGACTCAGCTATTTCACCCCAAAAGAAAAAGAGAGGGGAAGAACAATCTCTTCATCCTCTCTCTGTATTTATCTCTCTCTCTCTCTCTCTCTCTCTCTCTCTCTCTCTCTCTCTCTCTCTCTCTCCACCTTCCTTGTTCCCCTTTAGTCCCTATATTACACCAGGTGATACACATCTGGACTAAAGTAGTGGAATGGGGGGAAAATGACAACTTGTTTCAGTGTCCCTTATTGCCAACACGTCAATAAATACATGTGCAAATATTTTGGTGCTTTTTCTCAAAAGAAGACATTTATCTGAAAAGTATTTCAGACTTTACCTTATTCAACATTGACACTGGATATATATTTCTTGGAGGACAAAACTGCTCAAAATGCCATTGTCTATCAGATATGTCCCTAGCAATGCAGACAAAAATGTTATTTCTTTCCTAGCTGCTGGCTTGTTTAGTCTCAATAGTGTGGCAAGATTAATAGGAAAAGCCCAAGTACTGATAAGCTTGGGTGATCCTGGTCATGATTACAGATCCTGCTCAAGTAAAGGTCATCTGAAATAGTTGATCATTAGATAGAAGGGAGTTCATCTATTTGGAGTCCTGGAATACTTAGGAAATAAGGAGGATGAAAATCTGGGTCAGAGGACCTCATCATAAACAAATCAGAGGGGAAAAAGCATTGTGGGGACACTATATCCACAAAGACTTCTTTGTGTGATGTAGTTATTAGAGGTATGAGATTTTATCTCCAATTTATTTTTCCAAGTTTCAAAGCAGAAAATTTTTTTCTTCTGAGAATCACAAAGATGTCAAAGTCTTAGGATAGTACAATTATAAAATTAATCATAGCTTATGTTTATTTAAAATATTATGTAATAAAGTCCTCTTCTATAATGTTCTTGAAAGGTTTAAGGACCCTTCAACCCCAAGATTCATTGAAAACAAACTCTTTTGTTATTTTCTGATGTATAAAAATGCAAATCATGACTAAATTCATTTACACACTCATCACATTTTTTTCTTGCTGAATGCATTCTTATGAATGTTTACAGCTATTTTCTGAATGAAGTGTTAGCCATGTTACCTTCATTGAAAGTTCTCTTTTTTATTAGATTTTCTTCCTTCTTTGTCTTCCTCATTATCCATTTTACTATAAAATTTGAATTTTGGTAAGTGTCCTTAAGACCCAGCTTTGGTAATGTCATTCCATTTCTACATTCTGTAGATAAAATAACAGATGTTTCCAATGGTCATAAAGAACAGAGGAAGTGAATTAGTATTTAATTTGCATGCAAATTATGATAAATAAGGGTATTCAAACAGGTTCCTCTTCCCTTTCCTGGGGGAAGCTGCTAATATTGCAGCACCACCAAACTAGGTAAATTAATGTGGAAAGTCCTGTCTAGAAAAGCTTATTGGCTCAGGCCTCAATTCTCCATCTATCTTCCCATTAGCTTCCAAATTGTTATTACTAAATCATAGGTGAGACTGTGCCATATCCCTGATCAAGAAACACCAATTTTTGCCTCAAACATAATATTGAATCTTCTCTTGTGACATTTAAAGCCTGACTCCAACCTTGCTTTCTAGATAATGCACAGCATTCTTCACACACTCTATGTTCTATACAAACAAATAGCCACTTTCTGGTTCCTATATAAATATTTCATTTCTCACCTTCATAATTTTGAACAAGCTACTCCCAATATCTTTAATGTAGTCTCTCCTTCCTTCTGCCTCAAAGAATCATTACCTTCTCTCTAGGCTTAGTTCAAATGTCATCACTTACACAAAGCCAATCCTGATACTCCTTACCTAGATTCCAAACATCCTCCACCTAGAAATTACTTTGTATTTATTTTCTGTGTATATGTTGATTCTTCTCCACAAACATGACTTTAGGGTCATACACAATTTTATTTTTGTCCAGTTATATCTCATGTGAAATTTCATAGTGCCTGACAAATTGTAGGTGCTTAATAAGCACTTTTAGAATATCATCCATTGGCACTTAATACACTTTTATTGAATGTATAATAGCTATATATCTGCTTAATAGTTTACTTCTGACTTCATTTATTGAAATATGAGTTCCTATTTCTGTGGGGGCATTTCCTTATGAGGAATTTTCTACATCAATGAAATCAAAGATATTCTATAATAAAAATAAGAACATCAATGATGATTACAATGATGATAGCTTAAGGCACTGTGGTATAAACTAGAGATGAGTCAGCCTTTGAGCTTGGTAGAGCTGGACTATAATCCTTCTTCTGACACATATCAGCTGTCTAACCCTGGACAAGTCATTTCTCTTCTCAGTATTCCAGGAAACCCTTAAACTTGGTCTTTATTGTCCTTTTGTGTGTGTGTTTGTGTGAGTCATGGACCTCTCTCATAGTCTAGTGAAGTCTATTTACTCCTCAGAATAAAGTTTTTCAATGTATAAAAATAAAGCACATATGATTACAAAAGAGTCTAATTATATTGAATTAAGGATGTATTGTTTTCCCCATCCAAGTACAAAGACACTGAAAATTACCCACTGACTCCTTGGAGTGACATGCCAGTATTGATAAACTCCCAAGTAGACATTCAGATTTCTGCCATAATAGTGATTGAATGTGAGTGTATTTTGGAGAGGATAAAGTGAATTTAAGACTTAGACACAAACAAATCTAAATTTATAATAAAGCTTTTTAAAGTGTTAATTGCAATTATAAAGGTGTTTTAAAACCATCTGCTAAGAAAACCACTATACACAAAAATAACCAAATAAAGGCCATAGGAAAACAAATGGAAAAGTACTATATAGATCAAAGGTATTATTATCATTATCATTTGTATTCTGGAATATGTCACTTTGGTGTTATTCTTGAGATGAACATAAATTTGTAAATAAACACATACCTTTCTATATGTTATTATTCATGTGGTGGGCTTTTTTTTTTGCTACATTAGTTATTTTCGCATCAAAATTTAGGTAAAATGAAGACTAAAGAAAGAAAACAACTATACTAAGGTGATGATCTGTACTGTGTACAATTATGAGTATCTTGGTTTCCTATCATTTCAAAACAATTTTTAAATAATATCAATTCTATGCAATTAAATTATTTGCTTTTATATTTTTAAATTTTTGATCTTTATATCAAAGGTATATTTTGGACAGAGAGAAGGTCTTCTAAATATTAACTCCCAAAATTCATTATGAGTCCTTCGGATTGAGAAATACTATGTGAACCAATTGTTCCTTTGTTTCAAGGATTTCTATCTAGAGAACACAGGTACAAAAAATATAGCCTATGTTGCATCCATCAATTTTATTGGTTTAACAAAACAAAACAAAATAACCCACAACTATTTATTGAGTTAGCCTAGAAATATTTTTCCTACTGTTTTTTTTTTTCAAGATGAAAATATCCTTTCTGGGATTTCCTAGAAACCATTATGATCTGGATTTAAAAAAATACACATTAATAAATCTGGACAAGTAAGTTAATTCCTCAGAGTCAGATGTTTGCTTAAAAATATATAATGAATGAAAAAATATACTCAAGTAAATCATAGTAATTTTGAACAATGACCAGAAATTTTCATTTTACAGAGATTATCCTCTTGCTAATGGAACTAATGATAATGTTTCTTGCTTCATTTTAGAGAAGCTGGTGCAGTTGCCCTAATTTTGATATGTATACTTTAAATTAAGTTTTAGGTTTTCCCTGCTATTTCATTTGGGAATTGTGTGTATGAGCTAAATAAGAAAGGTGTCAAATGTCAGGAGATTCATGAGATTTTACTATAGGAACACTGGCAAATTCTCTAAATATTTCAGTATTATGGGAATTTTAAGATGTCTTTTTTGGAGAAACATTTTGAATGGAAGAAAGAACATTTTCTATTCACAGGACTAAAGTAATGCTTCAGAAAAAAGCAGACATGGAATATTTCATTTATTATCCTGAAGATAAACTATCGCAAATGTTAGCATTATTTACAAGAAAATACTAGGAAAATATTTAAAGGCACATTAGGGATCTTCAGAGTATAAAATATTTGAAATGTTTGCTTAGATTTCCCAATGGGATTGCTCAAGTGATTCTCATTTTCTAATCTTAAAAATGCTAGTGAAACATCTTATTATCCAGAGTTGACAACAGATATATTAACAGTGTTCACCATTCACGTAGTTCTAACAAGTTTCTAAGGCTATTCTCTAATACTTAAATTTTCAGACCTATTTTAATGATCATTCACAAAATCACACAGATTTAAAGGATGTTCTCAAATAGTCTGGCCCAACCCATAGATGAATAAGAATCACCTCTATAATGACAACAATAAAATCTGTTTATATATCTATCTCTCCTCCAATTCCACCCCGCAAAAACAGACATAATACTTTAAGGTTTATAAAGCCTTCTATATTTATTATATTTTCAATGAAAACAATTAAATGAGAGCATACACATGGGACCAAGAAGTATCCTCAGAAGTTTACACAAGGAGAAAACTCAAATACCCATAAGAGCTTACTTCAGATATCCTATATCCCTCTGCTACTTCCTCCTATTTGCATTTTGATTTCCATCCCAGATGCTCCACTCCTCTAGCTTCTGCACCTCAATCATTCTTGTATTCATCTCTGGCCCACTGATCCTCATCTTACTGACTCACCTGTTTCATAGGTGAGAGACTGCTATCAGTGGTTTTTATTTGGGCTGGTCTTTGAACCTACTACTTGGAAACTAGGAAAGATGAGGAAAAGAAAAGTCCCACCTAAAACAGGGAGAGTTAATCTTTTTGGTACCCAAGGGTAGAAATTCATGTGCATTTTATTTATTTTTATTTTTTTTTAAACCCTTACTTTTTGTCTTGGAATCAATACTTTGTATTGGTTCCAATGCAGCTAAGTGGTAAGGGCTAGCTAATGGGGTTTAAGTGACTTGCCCAGGGTCACACAGCTGGGAAGTGTATGAGTCCAGATTTGAACCTAGGACCTCTCATTTCTAGGCCTGCCTCTCAATCCACTGAGTTACATAGCTGCCTCCTATGTGTGTTTTATTAAAGAAACCCCATATGTTACTCCAAATGTTTGATAGCGTCACAGTTTTATTAGTATAGTAATTATCTCCAGTTGTTCAAGTTTCATACATAATCACTATTCTTGTTCATATCCTTTGATATAGTCATCAGCAAAAATCTACAAAATGAGTTGAATGCCCACCTCTGAATCTTCTAATATTTTGTATACAATTTTATTTTTCAGAATGTCCATTTGTTATCCATGCTTAATAAGGAACTGATTTCCCACTTCTTAAAAAAGCATATATTTTGTTTTAACATATCATATAGGACCCCAATCTTGTACATTGTTTGAAAAATTAAGCAAAATTAAAAAAAATAACTATAATTGACAATAGATATAATTTTACACTTTGATATATTATTCGTTCTTAATCAGAGGATTTGTAGACATTTTATTTTATCATTGGCTTTTTTACCTGGCTATAATTATTCTATTTATCATTATAGCTTTAATAATTATGAATATGATTCTATTATGTTCTATTTATATTGTATATTATTTACCTCGAATCCAGTGGTATGTTAGCAAATATTTAGTATAGTAGTGGTAGTCTCTCGGTGACCGAGGATGACTATCGTCTTTGTACATTATCATCTATTGATGTACCCTCATGTGGCTTTGGAGTCCAAAGGCTGAGGCGCAGAGTTTGTGGCACATGGGGCCTGGGACTCCAGTTGTTATGGGAGGTGCGGTTGTGGCCTGGTGTTGGCGTTCACACTCAGCGGCAAGACATCGACGTCTCTCATCTTCAAAGGTGGTGGCGGCATGGTTAATGTGGGTTCGCCAGCTGCTTCTGTCAGTGGCAGCGAGTTCTAATTGCTTTGGTGTAATGCCAGCCCACTTCAAGTTGGACTTTAGCTGATCCTTGAATCTTTTTTTTGGTCGGCCTTGTTTCCTGAGTCCAGCTGACAGTTCACCATAGAATACCTGTCTTGGTATTCTCTGTGGGTCCATGAGGATGACGTGTCCAGACCATCATAGCTGGGTTTTGAGGACCATGACTTCGATGCTGGTGGAGTTGGCTCTGTCGAGGACTTCCTGGTTGGTGATTCGGTCCTGCCATTGGATCCTCATGATTGACCGGAGGGAGCGTTGGTGGAATCGCTCCAGCTGTTTCATGTGCTTCCGGTACAGTGTCCATGTCTCGCAACTGTACAGGAGCAAGCTGAGGACCACTGCGTTGTACACTTTGACCTTCGTCGCAGTGCTTACACCTCTGTGTTGGAGGACTTTGGAGCACAGCCACCCGAGTGCCTGGCTGGCCTTTTGGATCCTGGCGTTAATCTCGTGGTCTAGGGACCCGTCGTTGACGATGGCGCTGCCCAGGTACTTGAAAGTGTTGACCTTAGAAAGCTGAGTGCCATAGATTGTAATGCACGGCTGGTTCGTTGGCCTCCCTGGTGCAGGTTGGAACAGCACCTCTGTTTTCTTGAGGCTGATAGTCAGGCCAAATAGTTTTGTTGCAGTAGAGAACCTGTCCACAGTGGTTTGAAGATGATTTTTTTGGTGGGCCATGAGAGCACAGTCATCTGCAAAGAGAGCTTCCAGGATGAGTCTCTCTGTTGTCTTTGTTTTTGCAGTCAGGAGACAAAGGTCAAATAGTGAGCCATCCAGTCAGTATTTGATGTAGACGCCCAGGTCTAGATCCATCACAGCATGTCGTAATACTTGGGTGAAGGATAGGTTGAATAGTACCGGAGCGAGGACACAGCCTTGTTTCACGCCATTGGAGATGTTGAAGCGATAGGAAGTCTCTCCACCAGATAGGACTTCCCCTGTCATGTCGACATGAAAGAGCTGGATCAGTTTGACAAATTTTGCTGGGCAACCGAGCTTGCTGAGGATCACCCACAATGTGTCCCTGTTCACTGTGTCGAACGCCTTTGTCAGGTCTATGAAGACAATGTAGAGACTCAGGTTCTGCTCAAGGCATTTTTTCTGCATTTGCCTCACCGTGAAGATCATGTCAATGGTGATACGATGGTGGTCAGAAGCCACATTGTGATTCAGGCAGATTCTGCTCTGAAATAGATGACAGGAGTCTGTTGAGTATAACATGGGTGAGGATCTTTCCAGCAGTGGAGTGTAGTGAGATGCCTCTGTAGTTGTCACAGGCTGCTCGTGCGCCTTTGTTTTTGTATAGGGCTATGATGGAGGCATCTCTGAGTTCTGGGGGCATGTCTTCCTCTTCCCATATGTTGGTCAGCACTATGTGGAATGCCTGGAGCTCCTTTCCATTTAAGGCCTTGTACACCTCGGTTGGGATCCTGTCTTTACCGAGTGCACTCATTTTTTTAATGGCTTTTTGGACTTCCTTTATTGAAGGATGGATGTCAAGTTGTTCAATGGTGCGGTTTTGGGGAATCTGGTCAAGGGCGCTTTGGTCGACTGAAGAGGGTCAGTTGAGAAGCTGACTGAAGTGTTCTTTCCACCTGTTGCTGATAACTTTTTTATCTTTTATGAGAGTGTCACTGTCAGAGGATAGCAAGGGAGTGGTAGTGGGTTTTAATGGCCCATACACAGTCTTGAGGGCACTGAAAAATTCTTTGTATTTTTTTTTTATCAGCAAAGAGGTGGATTTCTTCTGTATTTTTTTCTCACCATCAGTCTTGCATCTTTCTGATCTCACACTGTGCTGTGCCTTGGAGAGACTTGAATCTGTCCTTTTTAGGAGCAGAGTTTGGG
This sequence comes from Monodelphis domestica, assembly GCF_027887165.1. Lineage (NCBI taxonomy): Eukaryota > Metazoa > Chordata > Mammalia > Didelphimorphia > Didelphidae > Monodelphis > Monodelphis domestica. The sequence continues at coordinate 248,513,811 of NC_077229.1, forward strand.
TTATTTTGCCACTCCATAAAGGCTTTGTTCTTTTTGCTCAAAAGGTCTTCAATAGCAGTGTTGTTCTCATCGAACCAGTCCTGGTGGTTGTGTTATTTGGGGCCTAGGACTGCCTTTGATGTTTCCTTCACTGTATCTCTGAACTGGTTCCATTTCTCGGTTGAGCTTCTAGCGAGTGGTCCCTTGGCAGACAGCTTGCTGTCCAGGCAGGACTGGAATGTTTGCAAATAAGATGGATCTCTAAGACGACTCACGTTGTAAAATGTGTGAACTGTCTGGGTGCGTTTTGGATGACGAGGCGCAATTCATATTTGAAGAGTCGCTCTAACCAATCGGTGGTCTGTCCAGCATTCAGCTCCTCTCATGGCTCTGGTGATCTTTACGTCCTGGATGGCTCACCGGCGTATAATGATGTAGTCAATGAGATGCCACTGTTTTGATCGTGGGTGCATCCATGTTGTTTTATATTTATTCGCCATTCTGAACACAGTGTTCGTGATGGTGAGTTCGAACTCTGAGCATTTGCTGAGTAGTAGTAGGCTGTTGTTGTTCATTTTGCCCACGCCTGTTTGCTGAGTACTCCTTTCCATCTTTCATGGTTGTGGCCAATGTGGGCATTGAAGTCTCCCAGTAGTATCAGCTTGTCATTTGTGGGCACTGAGTGCAGGATGGCACTCAGGTCAGAGTAGAACTGCTTGATGGTCTCCTCTGTTCTGGTCAGTGTTGGGGCATATGAGCTGATGATTGTGGCATACCGGTCTTTGCTGAGAGGCAAACGGATCTTTATGAGCCTCTCGCTGATGCCCACAGGCAAGTCTGGCAGCTGTTTGAGCAAATTGGTCTTGATAGCCAGGCCAACCATATGGATTCTGTCTTCATTTGAGGCTCTACCTTTCCAGAAGAAGGTGTATCCAGTGGTGGGTTCGCTGAGTGATCCCTCTTCTGGTAAGCGTGTTTCACTTAAGGCTGCGATGTCAATGTTATATCATGCCAGTTCTTTACCGATTAGAGCTGTTCTTCTCTCAGGTCTTGGGGTATTCTCTCTATCAAGTAATGTTCTGATGTTTCATGCTCCTAGTAGGAGTTTCTTTGTATTATGTTTTCTTTGGTATCGGCCGCTTAAAGGGATGACCCACCAGCTTTGAATCATGATTCAAAGAAATTCCTGTTCTATGCTTAAGCATAGGTCAAAGTCCTTTCCATTGTTCAGCAAAAGGTTTCTGTCCTAAAGTAATCTTAAGAAGGGAAGAGAAGGAACCTCCCATGCCAATGGGGTTCCCATTCCAATAGACTATCAGTAAGAAATTTTCCAAGTATGAAATATCCCAATGGTGAAATTTCCAACATTTATAAGTCTAAGGAATTTTGAGGTTTACACCGCGGTGTGCTGGCCTGGTGTTTGTAGGGCAGGCAATATTTGAGACGCCTTTTCTAGTCCCCTCCCTTGATTAGGGTGAGCAGTGTTGTCCTAGAGAGGGCTGCTCAGTCGTCCAGGATGCTGCCAAAAGTCTCTGCTGCCCTACAGAGCCAAGCGGCCACTGGTCCATGGTCTGCCTACATGCAGGATAGTGACTACAACTGCCAGTGGTCACCTCCACCTGTTGTGTCGCCACTCCCCCATCGGCGCAGGTCTTGAAGAGGGTGGACGGGGTTAGGATAGATGAGTGTGCACAAAGATACTTGTGCGTGAAAGAGATTTAAGTGGAAAAGACGATGCACAGAGACAGTCCCACTCTCTTGGCGTTAGAAGCCTGGGTCCAGTGGCACGAAAAGTCGTTACACCTGGAGACTTCCTCAGCTGCATTGGATGGCCGTGTTGTCTTTTGTGCTCCAACACGCCCTAAGCACACAACAGTGCTTTGCTGCATTGCCATCTCAGCCGCTGAACCTTCTTATTGGTTTCTTCTGCCTGTTCCGCCAAAGCAGTCTTCACATGCTGTGTGAGCAAAGCCTTAGTTCACCAGGGGTCAACAACCTGATGGTCGTACGAGCCATCAGCTCGTAGCAAATATTTAGCAATAAGTCATTTGGGGAAAATATATGAATGGAACACTTCTAAATTTAATCTGAATTATTGACATTTTATATCATTTTTTCAAATCTAGACAATCAACAAGAGAATCAAATAAGACCTAATTTTTAGCTTTTGCAAATTTTAATGTATAAATGCTCACACCTAAAAATTGACAGTGAAAACTCATAAGCTTGTATGAACCGTCCCTAGCACACACATGACTAAATCACTTCAGATTTGTCTTTCTATACTCATTTGGAGTATAAATATTAGTCATTCCTTATAGTGCAGCTCTAGTTTCTCATATTTGTATAAAATAATCTGTTCAGACATTCCACAATCATGAGATGTAGGATTTATTTCCAACTTTCTGTTATAAGAAATAGTATTGCTACAAATATATTGATTGGGACATATTTTAAAATTAATATTTAATTCAATATGAAGAAACTCAAGAAAACAAACATAAGGATGAAATCAGTTCTTGCCCTCAGGATGCTTAATTCTATTAAGAAGCTCACATGCTAATGTTGAAGTTGCCAATTTAACAAGCATTTATTAATCACTTACTATGTGCCAGTCATTGTGTTAAGTTCTAGAAATATAAAGGCAAAAAAGTGGTCTTTGCCTTCAATGAAGTGGAGCTATTGTGGTTGCCGTTGCTATTGCAGTTTTTTTTTTGCTGTTGTTTTCACTATGAAATATAAAACCAAATGTGGGATAATTAACTAAAAGGATATGAAATGCTTTTTTTAATATTTAAAATTTATATTTTATATGTATAATGTATACTTTTATATTATGTTCCAAAATATTTGCACAATTATTGATAGCTTTTCCAGTAGTGAATTAATATTTAAACATATTTCTAATAATGTTGCATTTTTCCATCTTTTGCTATTTTTGTGGTTATTTAATCCACTGATGCAAATTGTCATCTCTCTGTACTCAACTTGATAAATGATTTTTGAGAACTGCTATGGATAGAAATTCATCATGCTGAAACAATCCTGGTATTAAGCCTTTTAAAAACTTAGTGGATCCAGTCTTAGTACAACAGATGTATAGTCGGTCACCAGGAACATTCTGAATCCTTTCCAGTTTAGGAAGGTCTCCCAGAACTTCTGTTAGAATAACCTTTGAGAACTCAGGGTCAGTTCCATGCCAGAAAGATGCTTTGGAATAAGACAGTGGAGGAATAAAATAACACCCAATAATGTGAATATCAAACTATGAAAATCTATAATTGGTTAATTGTACATTATGTAATTAATGAGAAACATTCAATTTAATAGTCTACATTGATAAAAGTAAGTGGAATGATTAAACAGTTAGCCAGATAATTCTAAAAAATCCTGCCAAGAGGCTTAGAACCCTGAATTGTCATGATTGACTGTCTATATTATTTTAATTCACTAGATAATTGTGGAAGCCTCCAGTTCAATTTGCCTATGTAGGAAAATCAAAATATTCAGATTAGGTACCAATATGATAAATTTAATTAATGTTTTTATATTGGCAACCATTAAATTGATTTCTTGTGAATTAACTATTAAAGATGTTTCACAGGATTTTATTTAATCGAGAGTGTATTTTTTTCATCTTTGAAATAAATTTAATTTCCCTGTTCCTGCTCTGATCTCCCTTTTTAAGTTGGTGAATAAATGGATTTTGATACTCCATTAGCCTTAAGTGATCAAGTTAAAATAAAAATGGGTATTGCCATTATTCCTTTTTTAATATAGTCCAGAAAAAGTAAATTTTGTTCATAGCTTCTGACTTTATTTAAATTATGTAATAAAATTTCTATCAAGCTTCCAACTTCTATGAGATCTTTTTTGCTTATTTTTCCAGATTATATTAATGCATTTTCTTAATATTTGCTGTCTGATATTTTGCAATCTCTTTTCTTTTTCCTTCTCCAGGAAGGCAGGACATATGATATAGGTTGCATATATATATATATGCATATATATATATATAATCATATAATACAAATTTCAATGATCATCTTCTGATAGAAGACACATACTCCTTACACTATACAAACATTATGGAAAAATAAAGTAACAAATGGTATTTTTCAATTTATATTAATACTCTGTTCTTTCTATGGCAGTGGATATATTCTTTTTTTCATCATGACTCTCTTGGATTTGTCCTTGATGATAATAGCTAAGCCATTAACAGTTGATCATCACATTTTATTGTTCTTACTATGTACAATGTTCTGGTTCTACTCACTTTGCTTTGTATCATTTCATGTCTTTCCAGATTTTTTTTTTGTAATCATCTTATTTGTCATTTCTTATGGCACAATAATATTCAATTATAAGCACATAGCACAACATTTTCCAACTATTGCTGAATTGATGGACATTTCTGTACTAGATATTAAAAATCATGTTCCAATTTACAATAATTCACTGCATAAAGTCCTATAATATCACTAATTATTTAATGATTCTTAAGCTAAGTAATTGCTTAGCACAGTAAGTTGGCTCTTTCGAAAAAGGTAGATTTTCTTTATCACAGCCCTTGCTCTTTAGGTCACTGCTACCTCATGACATTAAATCTTAATGACTTCCCTAAAGCTGTTCTTTCTGTCTGTCTGTTTTTCTCTGTCTCTCTCTTTCCCTCTCTCTGCCCACCACACCCAGGTGTCTAGTTAGTTACCAAATATTTGACAACAGCTTGACAATCCTGAGATTTTCCATCTGTTTTATTAACTGATTGAATGATTATTACTGACTGATTTGCCATCTTTTCTTTCCCTGCCAAACTCACTTAATATAGATTAGTATGGGACCAGATTCCTACTAAAAGAGATCTGAAAGTTCTTTTACTCTAATGTATGTGTCTAGCTTTTCTCCAAAACATTCTCCATACTCACTAATATCTCCTACTTTGGTTTCTCATTTTTAATTATCATTTAGGTAGTATTTAAAAAAAATATCTGCTTGCTTCACTCAATCCAAGAAACAATTTGTGAACTTTGTTCATCTATATTTACATAATAGCAGTATATGTTTCACATATGTCAGCTGTGAGGAAATGAGCTCAGTTTCCCTGAGCTTATGGTAAATGTCTCTATCCAATTTGCTCCAATAAACATTTACTATTTGCCTGTTTTGCACATGGTACTGACCTAAGCAATGTATTAGAATTTTGGAAAGATAAAGCAACACTCAGGAAATATGTTATATATCTAATTAGTTCATAGCATAGTGTCCAGAACAAAATTTAATGGAAACACAGTTCTTGCATGCAAAGAAGATTAGGTCATAAAGGGAGAGAGAAACAAAAGATGATTATGATAACAATAATAGTGCTAATAAGTATAATTTATATAAAATTTTTTGATGAAAGTAGACAAACTAAAACTGAGGCAGATATAAGTTACGTGACCTATCCAGGTTTGAATAGCTTATAAGTATTATAAATTAAAAAATATAAACATAAATATTGAGGTAAAATTTGAACTCAAGTCTTTCTTACTCCTAGTCCATACTTTATCCTCTATAAACTTTATAAATCTATAGTAAATATATGAAGAGTAGGAAAAAGTACAATGTGAGTTCTAATGGTAATCAGATATGTATTATTGTTACAGATCAAGGAAGTGTTTATGGAGGAGATGAAATTTTATTGGTTAGACATTCATCCTTGGCCTGGAGTGAGGAATATTCTTCTTCTTGAATTCAAATTTGGACTCAGACAGTTATTAGCTGTGTGGTCCTGAGCAAATCACTTAACTGGTTTGCCTCAGTTTACTCATCTGTAAAATATACTGGAGAAGAAAATGGTAAACTGCTCCAGTATCTTTGCCCAAATAGGGTCATGAAGAGTTAGACATAACTGAAATGACTGAATAACAAGAATAGAACCAATATCTAATTGATAGTATTTCATAGTACATGATAGGCAATTAATGAATGATTAATGAATGAATAATCTGGGAAATAAGAAAATATCTATTTTGCCCTTACATTTGTCAAACAAATACAGAAGGTAACACTTTATATTCATCTAAAGCATATTCAAAAACAGATAGGCAGTGAGAACTTTTAAAGTATATCAGCCATCTTTTCTTACCTCTAAATTTATCACAAATCTTTCACAAACCCCATAAAATGGAGTAAAAAATAGTGAATAACATATGAGCATTGAAGATTAGGGTGGATTAGGGTGGACAGACCAAAAAGAGGATCCAGGGTTTGGGTAGAGCCTATAAAAGCTTTATGAGAGGAAGTGGAGAAGAAAAATACAGAATAAGGGAACCTAAAGGGGTTGCAGTCTGTATTAATGAAGAGAGTACAAACATCAATGAAATAAAAAATCCATAAATGTATCTGCTTTTCTCTATTGACATAGGCATTCATTCATTCATTCATTCATAAGATATTCATGGTACTTGATTTATGAGTCAGAATTATTGGCCTGTCTTTCATTTGGCTAGAGAAATTGTAGAAAGAATCAACAATGAATATCACTTTCCCTCTGTTCTCAAGAGTTTTAGGGTTCTATGTCTATGTCAAACCATGTGCTATCCTATTTGTCAATCATTCAGCATCTTAATCTTCCTGACCATCCTATTCAAACTAGTCTGGCCATTAATAGTCTATATGTCTATGTCTAGTTCTAGGTATCCACCCTCTTAATTTACAAGTTCCTGGTGTAGCTTACTAAATTTAGGTGGCTAAAATCATAATTTGCCTTATACCCAAACCACCTTCTCACTTTCTATCATATATTGATGGCTCTCTCTCACCCCTTTTGTCAGGACTCCACTATATATGTTGTTCTCTCTGTGAAAATATGCATCTTGAAAGCTAGAACTCTATGTTTTCCTATTTGTTTCCAGAGCACTTTGCAGATTTGGCACTCTTTAGAGTTTAATAGATACTTTTAAAATTCATTAAGTCAGGGCAAGTCAACACAAATTTATTTTAAAACTCATGATGTACTAAGTGATGGGAATAGAAATAAAAGGAAAAGACAGTCCCTACCCACAGGGAGCTTATCTTCTAATGGGGGAAGACACATAAAAGAATACTTAAAGGAGGTCTCAGGAGGGAAAAGAGACAACAGAGATCAAATCCAATGAGCTAGAAATATAATTCAGAAAGGAATAACTTGCTTGGAAACCTATATGATGTAGGTTCTAGAAAGAACTAACCTATCAGAGGTCACAATTCTGGAGTATATTTCTAGTGTGAATAGACACGAGATGGAATAAACTTCCAGGATAAGGAGGTTTCTCTCACTTGGTGGAGAAAGTTCTGAAAGTTAGAAGTAGAGTTTAGGGAGGAATGAATTTATTTTATTTTTTTAGGTTTGTTTTTTTCCCTACTTTTTTCTATGGAAAGTGTTTAGCCTTTGTTTTCTGACATTTTGCAATTCAGATTCTCTCCTTTCCATCTCCCTTCACCCAGACAGTAAGTAATCTAATATAGATTACATTTGTGTTATCATGTAATAAATATTTCCATATGCATCATGTTGTAACTGAAGACACCTATCACACATAACAGAAGAAAATTTTGAAGCAAATAAAGTAAAAAAAATATAGCATGCTTTTATTCGCCCTATCAGTTTCTTTTATGGGTAGTGGATAGCATTTTTCATCTTGGGTCCCTTGGAGTCATCTTGGATCTTGGCTTTGCTCATAATGATTGTCATTCATGGTTTTTCATTTTGGAAATTTGCTATTATGTGTACAGTGTTCTCTTGGTTCTGCTCACTTCACTTTGCATCACTTCATATGAGTCATTCCAGGTTGTTATTATTCCATTACAATCATATAACACAACTTATTCAACCATTCTCCAATTGATGGACATCTCTTCAGTTTCCAATCCTACCACAAAAAACCCAATCCAACAGAAAAAGCATTGCTATATTTTTTGTGCAAATAAGTTCTTTTATTTTTTAATATCTCTTTGGGATATAGACCTAGGTTAAATCATTTTGGCATGTTTTCAAATGGCTCTCCAGAATGGTTGTATCAATTCAAAATTCTATCAACATTGTATTATTATAATAGTTTTTCACCCCCTCCAACATTTATCCTTCTCTTTTTTTTGCCATATTAGTTAATTTTATAGGTGTGAGGTGGTACTTCAGAATTGTTTAAATTCATGTTTTCCTAATTGATAATGATTTGAAACACTTTTTCATATCAATAGAGTTATTTTTAATTTCTTTACTTGGACACTGACTGCTTATATCTTTTGATTTTTTTTCAATTTGTGGATGATATATTCTTATAAATTTGACTCAGTTTTCTATATACTTGAGACATGAGGTCTCAGCCAGAGACATTTGCCGTACATTTTTTCTCAGGTTTTCTTTTTGTTTACCTTCTAATTTGGTTGCATTGTACTTAACTGTGTAAAAGCTTTTTAATTATTTGAAACAAAATTATCAATTTTACATTTCATAATGTTCTTTATGTCTTAGTCATAATTTCTTCTTTTATCCATAGGCCTGAAGGTAAATTATGATGTGTTTCCCCAATATGTTTATAGTCTCACCCATTATTTCAAATCATAAACCCATTTTACTTTTCTAAATGAATTTTATTATATATTCTAGATTAATATAATTTTTTAGTAATTCTAGTAGGATGGCATGAAGATAAGACTGTAATATTAATTATCTTGGCTGTGTCTACCTATGAACAATTATAATTTCTCCAATTATTTAAATCTGATTTTGCCTATAAATTGTTTTATTATGTTTGTATAAAGTAAATTATCTTTTTTTACTCTTGATTTTATAGTTTAGGATTCTAATTTATCCCCATTACAGATAATGTTTGCTGCTATTTTTATATATAGATTTTTCTATTAATTTAAAGAAAAAGCCATTTACATCTGTGCTTTTAAGTGTTTTTTAGTAAGAATGAGTTTTGAATTTTTCAAAATGATCATCTGTATCTGTTAACATAAATCAAGTGATCCTTCATCCTTTTTAAATGATTTAATAAATGATGTTAAGGATTTCCCTTATATTAAAGCATCCTTACATACTGGGTATAAATACTGTTTGTTCATAATTTACAATCTTTGTTATTTATTGTTGCAATCTCTTGCATAATATCTCATTTAGGAGTTTTTCAATCTATATTCATTAATGCAATTGGCATATATTTTCTTTCTCTGTTTTTGTCAAGAGTTTCTATATTGTCTCTTCTCAATCTGGGTTCTTGGTCAGTTCCTTTTGTAATAAGATATAGCCTATCTCCCATTTAATTTTTTTCATTTAGTTTTCTTATTTCTTGTTGTTTTAAACTTCTTTTTATACCATTCTAATTTTAATGAATAATTTTCTTTATTTTTATTTTATTTTTTATTTTTATGTTTATTTTTATTTTTTAAATTATGAAATAAATGAGAGAATGATAAGTTTATCACCAGCACCCCATAACAATATACTTATATCTCATTCAGTTACATATAGAAAAATTAAATGAGTTTTTTGGATTTTTTAATTGGTTTATATCTCTTTTATAATTTTCTATATTTCTTGGATTGATTTTTAATTTTTTTTCTACATTTTCTCAACTTCTCTCATTTGGTTTTTAAAGTCTTTTTTACTCCCCAAAACTCTTTTGGGGTTTTTGTTCATTTTATGTTTTCCTTTAATATTTTAGAAGTGGATGTTTTAATTTAACTGTCTTTTTAGTTTGAACTCTGATCTCTAATTCCAAAGAACATCTGTGGTTGGGTTTTTCTCTTTTACTTATCTTTTAAAAAAATTAGTAGTCTATTTCTTAATTGTCAATTATATGCAAGTGCTTTTAATACGAATGGACATTTTATTGTGTCAAAAGCTTTTTCTTTATCTTTTGAGTTGATCATATTATTTCTATTGGTTTTATTTTGTTATTGATGTGGCCACTTTAGCTGATAATAGTTTTCCTGATATTGAAATGAATTTAATTTTGAAGACCCTTTTAAGTAGTAACCAAACACCCAGGTTGCCTATAAGGTTTATTTTTCCTATTTGCAACACAATTAATTCACTTTATCTTTTCTAATATTTAGTTATATATATATATATTTGCCATTTCTAGATGCACTTTTTATTGATAATATTCTTTATCCTACCTATAATTAACAATTATCTAGTCTGAACTCCAGAAATGTCCAAGGTCACATAGAAAAGGACAGAGCTGGAATCTGTAGATTCTTTCAGTTTTCCTCTTACAACAATTCATCATTTAAATAATAAATATTGGTATCAAAATCACAAGAAAATAAACATCTTTCTTAAGAGAACTACCTATTCCCAATTCAGTCATCTTGTGCTTAATACAAAAATTTTACAAACAAAAAATCTTTGCTTCTCTTATGTGGTACCCATTCTATATGCCCTCTTCTGTTGCTATGAGCATTTGATGTCAATATAATGTAGATTAAAGAGTTGAGAGAGTAATTTTGTCATAATATTTCCAATTTTTCTTCACAGAAAAATTCTAATTAATTTCTCATTTTTGTTCCTCTCAATATTAATCTTGTACACTTATATTAAGTATGAATTATTCAGAAACTTAAAGTTATACCTTCTGGTAGAATAAATACAAATATTTTCCCTTAAGAACTCAATCAATCACATAAATAAATAAAAGACTAATAAAACAAATCCTATTAAATGAAAAAAGAAGTTCTGTGAAGATAACCTTAAGGCAGAATAAAATAACTGTAAATATTAAATGCAGGTATTACTATGTATAATGTCTTAAAGTACTATATGGTCACTTTTAAAATAAAAAATCATGAGTTTATTTTATGGTCATAGTGGTATCCTTCACTACTTTCTCAATCGTTATTAATACTTCTTCACTATTAGATATTCATTAAAATTGCATGTAAAATTTGAAAATCACATTGGCATGGGGTTTTCCCCTTCAAATGCTATTTCTGTGACATTTAAAATTTATCTCTCTTTTGTGAGAGGTAGCTCTCCACTAAAGGCTTTTGTTATTTTATAGAATATCACATTTCTAGTTCATTGATCACTTATTCCTCTTCAGAAACTTTTATCAGCAAAAAAGTAGACCCATTAGTTGTGTTTTAAGCTAATGATGCCATTTATCTGGTTTGTTAAGAAAGGAAAATGAATAAAATCTAAATATATTGAAACAGTAAAAACAGTCATATAATATTCTACAATATCCTCATGTCTTTGTGTCTTTCTACAGATATCTTTCATTATCAATGTCCCTAGATTTTAAAAAAAATCATATTAGTTACTCAATCAGTTGCACTGAAGAAATCTGCATTATAATTTCTTGGCATGGTTTCCCAAAAGTCATGGTTTCCAGAGTGTCAGATCTGGAGTTGAAGGCATAAGACCTAGATGCAAACTTATCTTGGGGAAATGGCAACTTCTTTGGGCCTTAGATTTCCTTTTTTTTTTTCATAAACACGTTGGGATAACCTCTAATGCCCCATTTTGCTCTAATTCTATGATCCTATGATGCTAGTATAATGGGATTTCCTTCTGGTCAACATCCTATTTCAGTTTTCTTTTGTATTTAAAATTCTTCTAGAATAACATACTGGGTAATTCATTTAGATAAATATTTACTAAGCATGGTATATATACAAACATTTTTTAAGCTTCTATGCAAATACATATTGTTTTGTGATGAAGAACATTTAATAATGACATTTCTGCAGGATTATTATATAAACCACCCATACAGAGTAAAGGTGTAGACAAGGAACTTCAGGAAGAGATCAAGACCCTTGAAAAAGGAATGATACATTAAAGATGAGAGATTAATATATTTTCTGGAGTTCATGCTGCCAAAATCTGAGTGGTAGTTAAATTAATTCCTTTCCATATTGACTTTTATTTTTTAAATTATGAAATAAATGAGAGAATGATAAGTTTACGACCTCCATCCATAACAATAGAATTCTATCTCATTCAGTAATATATAGAAAAAATTAAAACTCTGGAACTTAAAGTTTTCATCCCAAAAGGCTGTTCAGGAAATTACATCAAAGAGAGCCTCTAAAACTTTGAGACAGTGACTTTCCAATAGCACTGAGCAGGGCCCCATATGTGCAGAAGAATGGCTTTGACTAGGAACAGCTTCTGCAGTGCGCTTAGGTGGGGACCATGGCCTTGCCCCTGACAGGGTAGAAGAGGGTGCTAGGATGTATCCACTGGGATTACTATCATGGAAGTGCAGTTTGATGGGAGTGTGGTCCTTGGGACCGAGTCTATAACCTCCACTCTGTCATCTATTGCCAGCTGAGTATGAAACAAGCTGACCCATCTCCACGACCATTCTAGTTCAGAGTGGGCTACTTTCACCGCCATCTAAATGGACCTTCCCTGGTGCTCACAGCTACTAACCTCTTTAGGGAGATGTGGTCCCAATACTGGGAGGTTCTCTTGACTGGAATCTTTGTTGCTGGGCTAGATCCCCACAAGGAGGGACAAGTATACTTGGTCCCATGGGAGGTATGGTGATAGTTCAGCAGACTTTCTCCACTGGGGGTTCAGAGAGCTCCTACCATAATGTCGATACCTCCCTTCTCCCTAAAAAGTATGCATGAAAAGCAGTGTTTTAAGTAAACTATCTTACTCCATGGCGTCATTTCTCTTGTACTGGCCATGGAGTAAGATAGTTTACATGGTGTTGTAATCTGTTTAGCAACAATTACTGAGAAAGGAGGGGAATGGCAGATACTTATGGGGTCTAACTCCCTTGATGCCCTATTACCACTGTCTTCTGGCCTGAGATCTGCTACCTCCTCCCTCCACTCTCCCTTTTCCCCCTCTTCCTCAGTCATAAGCCTTTCACAAATGAAACCAAGATTCAATAAACTCTTGGTCAAGGAGAGAAAGAAAATCTAATCTAATCTATGAGAAGGATGAATGATAGCATAATTTATATATATATATATATATATATATATATATATATATATGTGTGTGTATGCATATATATGTACATGTATATATGTATGTATGCATGCATGTATGTATGTATATATAATTATAGACACAGCAGTGGCCATACAGCACTGACTGTCATACTGCCCCAACAATAGTGATATTAATTTTCTTGGAAGAGTTCTGACACCACGTTTCTGTAACAACATAACCCAATTATTTTTTTAATCTTTTTATAGGTCCAGGGCACTTGGGTAGACTATAGCATAGGCCCTAGGTAGAACTGCTAAATAGGGAACTGGGTTATCATCATCTTCCCCTTCTGACCTTTCCTTTACCCATTGTTGGATATTTCATGAGGGTATCTTTTCAACTTAGATGGTTTTTTTTAAATTAATCTGCATTAGATCTGATTTTAAAATTGAAAACAAAACTCCTAGGAATTTTGCTTTAACTATCTTTTATCTAAGCATTCTCAAAGTATCAAGAAGTTTTAAATTTGATTTCTATCTTATAAATAATGATTAACTTATTCTTAGTAAAGTATTAGAGAGTTAATATTTTACATTTTTAAAATATGGTCCTAGAGAGGCAAAAACATTGAACGTATGAGATTAAATTTCCAATGGCAGAATTACAGGGATAGTTTATGGAAGAAGAGTCTTCCCAATACATAAAATAGCATAATTTGCTAATTACCTACTCTTCATGCCTCCCAAGGCTATCAAAAGAGGCAGCTAGTTAACACAGTATATAGGGACTTGGGTCTTTAGTCAGGAATTACTGAGTTCAGATTTAAGTTCACACATTTATTAACTGTAGCAAGTCACTTATCCTCTGTCTGCCTCAGATTCTTGCTGTAAAATGGGAACAATAATATACAGGGTTGCTGTAAGTACTTGTGGTTAATTGTAAGTATTTAGCCCTAAATAAATACATATTTCTTTCCCTCCTTCCTTCCTCCTTTTCCCTAGAACATGTTCAAAAAAACAAAAGAATGAATGAGGGAAAGATCATTTTTCCTCCTTGGCCCAGGAGACCAAATTGATATGGCAAAATCCTAATAAGGAAATATTTTTAAAAAATATATTTCAAAGCCATTATCTAATGTAGAATACACTTAAAAATCAAATTGATGGAGGTAAAAGATGCCTCATGTTAATGTGTAAATAATATATATTGATTCAGCAGTAGCTGCAGGTAAAAGTAGAAAGCATTTATGTACCAAACCTAATTTGTCAACCTCAGTAAGAAGACCAAAATCTTACTACCATTTTACCTGTCGAAGACATGCTCTTAAAATATTGTTACTTTGCAAAAATAGTGGAGGAAACTGTCACCATTATCAATCTTTAATATAGCTGCTGCTTTATTTATTAATTGTAATGACCGACACAAAACAGTGTAAGATTTGCAAACTGCTTTCTCTGTTACCTCACTTGATCCTCAGTTCCCACCATTTTCTATTTAACAGATGTTGGACACTAATGCTCAGCAATATTAACAGATTTCTAGAGTCATCAGCCAATAAACATTTATTGAGTACCTACTATGATGCCAGCACTGTACTAAGCTCTGGAGATACAAAGAAAAGTAAAAGACAAGCCCTATTTTTATGAAACTCCACCTATAAGTGGTAGAGTACAACAACATACAAATAAGAATAAAATTCCAGAAAAATTAGAAATGATCAGCAGAAGGGAGGCACAAGAGTTGCATTACTAAGAAAGAATTTATGTAGTTGTAGGGACTTTAGCTGGCATTTGAAGGACTTCACATAAGCCAGGAGGAGGTAAGATGAGGAGGGACAGCATTACAGGTATGGGAGACATGCCACAAATCAGTGTCAATATTCAGTGTTCTCTGGGCAATGAATAGAGAATGTGAGTATTATTAAATCCTTAATGAAATATCCTTATGTGAACAGCAGAACAAAGATGATCCAGTTCATGAAAACGGGAGCTATTTAGCAAAGCTTTCTTTATTCTACCAGGAATACTGTTGGATTTTCTTCCATTTATTACATTTTAAAGTTTATTCATTGAGTGGACCCCAGTAATATGACTTAACCCTTGTCAAAAGAACCAAATATTGGGAAATCTGTTAGCATTTTATTTTCTCTTTTGCTAAGCTCTTAGGTCAATTTAGAATATGGAATATAAATGAAAAGGCAAGTTAATGTGCTTATTTGTACTTTTTAAGAGAATTTCTATTCTATTTAAAAGAAAAGACTTATTTGGGGGCGAATTTCAGGATAGGGACTGCAATGAAGGGCTTTCATTTTTCCTTAGAGCACCTAGAGTGTTGATTTGTAAAAACTGTGTTTCTCCTTGAACGTTTTTTTCTACCTAGAAATTGTATTAGCTGTTTATGCTGATTGCCAATACAGACATAGTGTAATGCAATGAAAAACGTCAAAAAGATCAGAGTTAAAATCCTCAGATTTGTCTCTGATACTAACCAATTGTGTAATTTAGGCAAGTCTTTAAACATCACCAGGCTTTTATTATTTATAAAATAAGGTCAGTTCAAGCTCTATGGTCTCTTGTCTTCAATCTAACCATAACCATTAATTAAATAAACTTGGATTAGGCACCTTCTGCATTTAGAGCATTTTCTTAGATATAATACATTTAATGAGTTTGAAAATGACAAAATTCTTGTCCTAAAGAGCTTACCATTCTTTTATAGATGAAAAGAAAAATTTAAGTTAAGTGATTATCTTAAGGTAACCTACATGAGAGGCACAGTCTGAGATATCACCTGGTGCAACATCTTGCATTAGCACCTTGTCGCAGTAGAGAATGCTAATTTAAAGTTAGCGTACCTTGGTTTGAAATAGATGTATCCTTTTGTAAAAAATAGACTCGAATGCAGGACTACAATCCCCACGAGCCTTTGCTCCACTTCCCCAGAATGCATTGTAATCTCACCTGGGCCGAGATCGAGAAGGTATTTAAGCTGATTCAAAGGCTTTTGAGGGGCTTGGCTCTTTTTGGACTTCCGTTTTGGAGCAGGCGCATCTCTTGGGTGATGTGAGGTTATTTTGTCTAGGCCTCTGGCCTAGGCACATGTTTCTTACTTGTATATTCTTTAATCTTTAACCTTTAATAAACCTCTAAAAGAATATAATACTTCTTGCAGAGAGAAACTAATTTCTCCCTGCCTCACCTGACTTAGTCTCCCCGTCTCCCCTAAATTTTAATCTTTACACTTTGGAGAGTAATTTAAAACATCTAGGCCTCAGGTTCTTCATTTGTAAAATAAGGGACTTGTATATAGCTAAGTTCAATTCATATTTTAAATTTATGTTTCTCTTCTATCAATTCCATGCTTATTCTTCTCTAGCAAGTCATTCCTCACCCAAAGTATTTTTAGATTATTTTGAAAAGTTTATTCAGGACTTAAAGATTCTGGAATTTCACTGGTGAGTAAATTCCTCTTACCAATACAAATCCAAACCCTGCTTTTCCTTACAATATAGTCTTCAGAATAAATTGTTTTAGAAAAAAATAACACAAACTTCTTATCTTTCAGCCATCAAGGTTCTGACAATAAGGCATTACAGACACACATAGCCCATATTTTTTTATAGTTAATTCCTTATTAGCTCAGAGTTCTTGCTTATATTTGCCATCTACTCATATAACCTTCCAGAACCCAGAAATCTTCAGTCAAGAACTCAGAAATCTTTAGTCAAGGACTTTGAAGTAAATTCCTAAATCAAATAATTCCTAGATTATTCTCTGGGTCTTTTAAATTTAAATTTATTGGGCTTTCTATTTTTGGCCTGATAATGTTATGCAATCATGTTTTATTCTTTTTTTCAATCATAAATTTTTATAGGGAAATAGTGAATGATTATTTTTAAAAATCTTTTTAAAGGTTAAGTTTAGTTCAGGTTTAAAGATTTGGGTCATTTCTTCTTTCATCTTAAGCAAAAGGGACACAACTCTTTATTCTGTTGGACTACAAATACAAGATATTATTTTAATTCTCCCTAGGTATAGGGTGGAGCTTTTCATCTACTACAGTGAACAATGAGTAGAGATAGTGCTTTCATTCTCTCTACCCAACAATGAAAATAATCTAAATTTTTAGAAGAAAAAAACAACTTTCTATTTACAAGAAATTTTATCAGTTCTATGTGCCCTTTTGTAATTTATTTAATGCTTTGGTAATTCCTCTATAACTTAACTTTGAAAAATAAAAGCAAAAATGAAGACATCCTATAGAGTTCACAATGATATTGGAATGGATAAATAATAACCAAATAATAACACAGAATGCCTAGTATAGAAGGTGATAAATATCACAGGTGTGTATAATAGAAGCCATGGTAACAGACATTAGTAAGGATTTGTGAACATTTTTTCCTCTTCTGTTCCTTTCTATAGTAAATATGGATTATTGAGTTTCAGTAGCAAAACCCAAATAATTTACAGGGTTTGTAGATTTTGTTCTGATGGGTTAATGAATTAGTTCATGTTAAATTTCTTTCTCAGTAGTTCTTATTACTTTAATCATTGTAAACTGTAGATTTAGAGCGGGGAAGTTCTCTTTCTATATTTCCCCATATGGTCACCCTACAGAAAATATTTTGTTTTCAATAAAATCTTCATATTTGTCAGTTTTGTAATTAACAGATTATCATTTTGAAATCTCCAAATTTTAATGATAAGCATAAATTAAGAATTCATAAATTTAGGAACATATAAGCCTTGTTAATCTCACTTCCTCATTTTACAGATGAAGAAACTGAGTAAAATTTATTAAAGCTTATTATATGATTTTCCTAAGGTTTATGTGCCAAGGAGTAAAATCTGAATCTTTTGCCTCTAGCACCAGTACTTTTCCCACTGTACTATGAATATAAGACATTGGGTTGAGATAGT